>NW_023458563.1:10194520-10245278 GCF_013731165.1 Rhagoletis pomonella
CTATATCTATATCTATATCTATATCTATATCTATATCTATATCTATACTATATTTAAATTTAAAACCCAAAAAAACGTGAGTGAAAAACAGCCGATATACTGGGTCGATTTCTATGATTCAAGTTTTAAAATGACATATTTCTACCACAGTAGGACACTGTGGTATTTTTAAAATGAAATTTTGATAATAAGTGTGTTTAATTACAGTATTAAGTTGATCAACAAAGCATGCATTGCTAGACCGATTGTCTTTCACGCGTTTGTGTTTAGAGAGCATCAACAAACCACATACATATTTATCTCTATTCTCTTCTCTTTTTATACTCAGCTAGCACATCGCAAAAATAAAAAAAGAACCTCTGCCAGCTTCACGGGCCAAATTAATATTGACGCACGCCGGCAGTTTACTGTCAAAAATTTCTCATGCACATACAACTTGTATGGGACCAACCGAAATTGACCGGCGTACGTAAAAAGCTAACTCGAATTCCAAGATTTGTGTTGCGTGACATTTCGATTTGACGTTTGTGCTCATTTGACATTTTGGCGCGACTATGGATTAAAATTTTGGAACAAATGCAGAATAGCTTCGATTCTCAAATTAAAAAAAAAAACATATGGGGATCGATAGAGATCATTGAGGTGAGTAAAAAGGTATATTTCTTTTCTTGCGGAAACAACAACTACAAAAGTTATTAAGACTCAAACTTCAAATTAAACAATTCTTTAAATAAAAATTTTTTGAAAACGAATGGATGGATCATTTGATAGGAAATTTGATTCCCTTTAAGAAGCGGAGTTCCTTTCTGCGTACATTAATTAGATTTTTGTGAAAACTAAACAAGGCATATATAAAGTATGTATATCAAATTAAAGGGAACTAAATTTTCTGTCGACTGAGACTAAAATTTTTAAAATCCATATGTTCGTTTTTAAGAAATTTTGATTTAAAAAATTATTTAATATTAACTTTGACCCTTAATAACTTTTGTAGTTGTTGTTTCCGCAAGAAAAGAAATATACCGTTATACTCACCTCAATGATCTCTATCGATCCCCATATGTTTTTTTTTTTTTTAATTTGAGAATCGAAGCTATACTGCAATAATGCTCAAATTTTGCTCAACTTCTGAAATTGGACAGAAATGCAACTCTGAAAAATCACTCACGCAACTTTATTTCGGTTACTCAAATGTGAAAAACTTGCGTGCGTGCGTAGAAAAATTCACGCCGGTATTATTAGGTTGGCGTGTCAGGCATGCGCAAAGCGAAATTTATGTAGAAGCAGCGCTGCGCCCAAAGCGAAATTTATGTATGTACAAGCAGCGCTGCGTTCAAAACAAACAAACACTGTACATCGTGTATTTCGTTTGGAAACTGTTTTTTTTTACTTCAAAATGCTGCTTGCGGCGATATCGGCACATGCTCACCGTAATAGCCCGAACACAATGAAAACGACGAGCTACAAACCACAGCTGTCAAATTATTTTAACACGTGCTCTTATGTAGATAATTATTTTGGCGACGATCGTGGTTGTGGCCAGATTAGATCTATTTCTATTTTTCTGGCGACAGATAAGGTTCTTCCTCTTCTTTTATGTCAAACTCATACAAATTCATGATGTCGCTGCCGCGTTCAAAGAAATCATGTCGCCAACGACAAAGCGTTTAGATAATGAAGATGACAAATTGGAAGCTGTGGTCTGTAGCTCGTTGTTTTCAATGTGTTCAGAACTTAAGCGCCTTGGTGTGGCATACATATGTACATTAGACTGCATCACTCCCCATACAAAAAATAATCGGTACTATTTTTCCATTGGAATTATAAAATCTATTATATTTGAAGTCTACCAAAATATTTGGGAAAAATATTAAGATTTAAGTGAGCTGGACCGATTTGAAAATACCTCCAAAAATGGAGTTTTTTATGAATAAAAAATAGTTTCTTAAAGATTTTTTTTTGGAAAAATCCCCTCAAATGACGAAACGGTTTAAGCTTAAAATATTTGCATAAAAATATTTTTAAAAAATTTAAAAAAAATTTTGAACGGAATCGTAGAGATTTTTGATGCTGTTTTTTAACTTTTTTCAAAGATTGGTAAAGGAAAAACTTGAAAAACTGAACCTAAACTCTTCCGATTTAGACCTAAGAGGTGTCATTGTAAAGCTATTTTCTCACCCTTTTTATTTCTTTGCTAAGAAACTCATTCAAAGGATGGAAGAGAAAGGTAGGATGAACGAACGTCATTAAAAGTTGAATTAAGATGTGTTGGTATTCGAAAAAAACAAGATGGGACACGAATGACGTTTTTTTGGCCAGAAATAAAAACAGTGTGAAAATACTTTTCTATCGAGATCCCATAAGTCTAATAGTTTTGGAGCAGTTATTTTTTTCGTAAATCAATCTCTGAACAAAGTTAAAAAACAGCATCAAAAATCTCATTCTTACGGTTCCGTTGAAAAGATTTTTAAATATTTTTATGCAGATTTTTTAAGCTTAATCTAATTTGTCATCTGAGGTTACTTTTTCCAAAAAGTTCTTTAAGAAACTATTTTTATTCATAAAAAACTTCATTTTTGGAGGTGTTTTCAAATCGGTCCAGCTCGCTGGATTCTTATTATTTTTCCGAAATTTTTGGTGGATATCTTAAAATATAATAAATTTCGTAATCCGGCGGAAAAACCGCAACTTTTTTTGGTGATGCAGTCTAATGTACATACGTATTTTCAAATTAGAATTGATATGGTAAAGTAGTTAAGCCCTTTTTTATGGGAATCCTGCCTCTGTCTAGTCGAATTCCAATTTTCCAACGCTGTAGTGGCATGAGCAAACAGCAGCAAATCAGTGATGTATTTACAAAGTGGAATTTCGTTACTAAATAAAATAGTGCAAAGCTAAAAGAAATTTGTCAAGATAAACGAGAGCCGCAAGGGCAATGGCCCGTAATCACGGTTGCCATTTCCATTTTATTTTTCGGACAAAACAATGGACCAAGTGTTAAAAAATGGACCAATTTTTATTACATCGGGAAATTGAGTGGAGTTTATTCCTCTTTATCAAGAAAATATGCCAATTCAATTTTTTTTTTTATATTGCATCCAAAGTGCATTACAATTGTATATTATTAACATTATATTATTTAAAGTTTTAAATTACAATTTGCTTCTTAATTTCGTTTTTATTAACGCTAAATCAAAAAATTTGCGCTCGGCTGCTGCGGAACTGTGAGGCAGGCTAAAAATGTTATGAAATAAATGACACAATTCTCCAAATTCATCCAATCCATATTTAATCAAACTTTCTTGAACCCAAAAACGTTCTTTATTGGTACAGTTTTTGAAGCTGCCCTCACTCAGCCTCAATTTGGGAAATTGAAATCTAATTACGTCTGTATCATTTACAATGCAGGAAATTGGTCGAGTAGCGGCAAACTTGATACATACATCAGTATCAGAAAGAACTATGTGGTGTAATAATTTAAAGATATTTAATATCTTTTCGATTGAAATCGAATATTATTTCAATGTGCTAAATGCTATGATTAAAGTTTTGGTACCTTTCCATATATTTGCCAGCAACTTTAATATTGGTCACCGAGAAATTGAAATTAGCAAGAAACCGCAATATTTTTGGAAGCGTGCTATGCCATGCAATATTTGATTTTCAGTGGTAAGGCGAGTTCCCACTTTTAGCAGGTGTTGCCAGTCGGCCCTATGCTGAATATCGTCATCGTCATCGTCGACGATCGTCAGCGCATCAGTTACTTGGCTGACGATGGCCGTATCGTCACTTTTACTGTTACTATTCATCTATTAAATAAAAAAAATTGAAAAAGCGAAACTATTGCATGAAGTGTAAGGGTGATAATAACCTAACCAAAGGCTTGTGAAATGGACCATTTTAAAAAAAAATTGGACCAATGGACCAAATGAAATAAAATGGACCAAATTTGGTCCATTTGGACCAAAACGGCAACCGTGCCCGTAATCGGAGAATAGTAGCGGCGCACAGTGTTCCGTCTAGAACAAGCTAGCTGGACAAAATTATTTTCTAAGATTTTACGTTTCCTCTATATCCAAGAACTCAATTTATGTAATTTTATTAACAAAAGGAACATTTTTTAAGAGGGTTGCCACCTGTTGAAAAAGTAAAATTCAGTTTTAATAATAAAATATGACAGTATAGGTGTCAAACGAAAGGAAGGAAAAGAGGATTAAAAAAATATTATTTCGGTTATATTTTTGAAAATCGTTGCCACCCTTCTAAAAGCCCAAATTGGATTATATAAAATATTTTAATAAAATATTACAATATGGGTATCAAACGAAAGAGGTTTAAGAGATCTTTAGTTTGAAGAAGGCTATCAATGGAAAATCAATTAAATCTATGAATTTATACCTTTATCTTCCTATGCTTATTTGAATTTGTAAGGAAAAACTAAGTGAACTTTTCAATGCAACGCCTCAGTAAATCGCTTAGAACAAGCTAGCTGGACAAAAATATTTTCTGAGATTTTTCGTTTCATATCTCAGAAACGATAAAATCTTTTGTTTCTTTGGAAAAAATAAATTTAATTGGACGACAATACATCGTAGAAGAAGGTCGAGGATTCTGCCAAACAATGTTACCTTTTTCGTCCCGTAATTGGACGGGAACGAAAGAAAATATAAACAAAACTCATCAGTGTCATCACTGCATGTGAATTTTTGTTTATATGTGCTATGACCAGAACTTCCATCGCAACCCCACTTGCTGATTAGAGTAAATGACAAGCATGTAGGTAACAAACTACTAAGAACTTCTTGATTTGCTAAAATTAAACGTTCAACACTTTTATCTAAAATAGCTTGAACTTTAATTTCGGCACGTGTTTCACCCACATCAATTTTGTTTGGATAACACTCTGATTTAGCCTTTCTTACACTGTAAAACGACGGAAATACCTTATGACCTGCTTGGATACTCCACTTCCGAGTCATTTTGTACGCATGAGTAGTCGACTTGCTATCTACATAGTATGCTAAAGCTTCTACACTGCTCAAACATCTAGCACTTTGCTCACATATTGTTTTCGCCGTGGATACTTTAGTGTTAACTTTCGCATTTTTTATAATATTTGCAATATTCCTGTTGCCGGACATACGTGTTGATACCTCTGCCGCATAAATTAACTCATCTGCACTTCTGGACTGCAGTAAGTCATCCACTCGACGCCGTTTAGTTTTTTGACTGGAATGAATGAAGTCCTTCTTTAGTCTCCCAGGGCCTGGGTTACCTAAAGATGTAGCTGGTAGTTCTGATGGCAAGTTTAAATGTACAGAAACTGTAAAAGTCATATCTGTACCCGAAAACCACTCCGAGTTTTTATTTATAAACCATCCCCGATGTCTTCCAGAGCTCTTCCATTTCTCAGAAAGCTTTGACGAATATGCCGCAACTTTTATGGTTAAATCTCTTAAAGAATGCTCCGTTACTTCACTTAAATCATATTTTGATAGAACAAAATGTAATAACTCTTTATTTCTTGAATGATTCGAATATTTCAACCAAACTTCGAAAAACTCAATTCTTTTTATGGTTATAACTAAATCTGAAAAAAAATAAAATAAAATAGATGTGCACTGAATTCGCAATGGTTTTTTGTTTCGAGTGTTAACAGATACTCATGACTATAATATATATAAGATTTCAAGGGGTTACATGAGGAGACATATAACTTTTCCACCTCTGAAGTTGAAAATGTATATAAAAAATCGTTTTTTTCTAAATCATGAAATGTTAGACATACTAAAAATAATCAAATTGACAAAAGATTATAATCAAAAACTTCAGCTTACCTTTGAGTTCAGATTCCATCACAAAAATTAAGTAGAAGTGGTGACTTAAAGTTATATGAAGCGTATATTCAAAACAAATTTTTCAAATAAATCAGTTCTGACTTCGACTGCTCTTGCTTACTTACTTCAATTACTCAACATATTAGAAGTGAAAATAACAAACAAGTGTAAATACCCCGTTATATTGGTCTTATGATTAATTACTCAATACAAAATTCTAGTAATAAAACTTTTGTTTTTGTCCACCTAGCTTGTTCTACACGAAACACTGTGCGGCGGCTCGAATAGAAACGATGACGGCAATCGGAAATAGGCGTTTATTTATCGACCTCAAATCAATTATACAGGTGATTTTTAAAATAAAAGTCTATCTACACATATCAGTGCCGTACCTGTCAGTGTGAGTGAAAAATATAATATCGTTGTCCCAGTCCCAATTAGAGTTGTTCAGACCGTCCGGCACAGTGCCGTTTTTTTACCGTCAGTGCTGCATGTAAAACTGCTACTGTAAAGTGTTTATTTTCAAACAAAATCTGTGTAAGTATACGCATAAGATGTTCAAGACTGGATTTTGAACATGAGATGTTTAAAATATACACATGAAATGTTTAAAACTGCAAGTGTTTTTAACGCAAAAATACATTCCCTACTGAAAATAAAAACTAAGTACATTTTATGTGCAAATTTGCTCTATGCGACAAATTTGGCATGCAAAAGTTAACAGGCAGTATTTAATTTTATTAACGCGGAATCTAAATTTACACACATTAGGAGAGGAACGAAACTGGTATGCCTTAATTTAAACTGTAATTGTGAACACTAAGAAAATCTATAGAAATTTGTAGTTAAGCTAAAGTAATGATTTAACTACATTTAAAATAGTTAAATTAAGGGCCATAAGGGCCAAATTAGCAGTACTGTAATGAAAATCTGTAGTCGACTGCCTGCCAGTTCTGAGTTAACTACGCACTGTGAATTTGGCCTTATGTGTTTAGAATTCAACAAACAAATTTCAAATATGTTCTACGCCACACATATGGTAAATAAAAGTTAAAAAGCAGTATTTAAATTGACTAACACGGTGTGCAAATTTGCATACATTAAGAGAGGAAACTGGTTACCTCTTTTAATATGCATAAATTTAAACAAACATTTTTATAGTGTTGTTAACTCGGCAAAGATTTTTTTGTGTATTTCACTGACGAGCTGACGGTATTCTTTTGCAAGTTTTGTTTGATATGGAGGAAAAATTTATCGAGTTGGTACGGAATTATCCAGAATTATATAATTTGGCAATAATTGCCAATTGATCATTAGTAAAATAAGTCATCTTGGTTTCAATGAACTTAATTTTTCTGAAAGTTCCGGAGGACATACTACGGATATGTGTGAATTGGTATCATTGATCGATGCTGATTGGCAACACTCTAAGAAATCTGTTTAAAAATGCGACTATAAATCGAGTATATTTTTGTTTCTTTTTTAAATTTTTTGGTAAATTTACACGATGAATATGTATTTTTCTCGTTTATACATTTTCGTATGTAAAAATCCTTTTTGTTAGCGGCTTTACACAATTCTACGGGTGAAATCAAACAGCAGATGTGTATTTTGTAGCTTGTACACACTTTCGTAGTAAATTTACGCACACCACAGCAGTTATATTACACTCTAAAAAGTCCGAAATTTAAACAAATTATTCGTTGAATAATCGAGAATGTAATTTCGCGAATAATAAGGTAGGAAATCAGTAACCTACCTTTTAGCTAGGAAATCTACACAATTTTTTTTAGAGTGAATGATACTGAACTGATACGGCACTGATTTGAGAAGATAGATCTTAACTTTTGTTATTATTAACAATCGATTACAACACATTATATGTACATACATACATATGTACTAGGGTACATATGTACCCTAGCCCGGCCAGATGAATTATGGACACTAATAAAGGCAAAATTCTTCCGCTGAAGAGGTTCTCCCACTTGAGTTACAATACGGTTTCTCCTTAACTTTGATGCAAAATTACTCAATTACACAATTACACAATTTTTATAAAAGTCTACTTCATGTTACACATAATTAACTGCATATGTATAAATGGGCATTTCTCTGACGTCTTGATTTTTTTAAAAAGACTTTATCGAGCCCTATCCGCCAAAATAACGTAAGCGACATTTTTTTTTAATTTTCTTTTTGATGCAGAAATGCATCTAGATGCTCTAGGAGTATTTCTGCATCAAAAATAAAAATTAAAAAAAATTTTGGTTACGTTAGTTTGGCGGTTAGGGATCGATATGGTTAATTCCAAAATTTATTTAAAAGAATTCAGTGCAATGTAAAACAAAAGTATGAGTACCAAATGAAATAATTTTTTTGGGTTCACAAGGACGAATAGGAATTGAAAATTCCCCTTTAATCTATTTTATTTTTTTAAGCTAATAAAGTTAGTTCTTAACATATAATTTTTTCAAAAATGAGAATTGAAAAATTTCAAGGATATTCCAGTATAAAACTATAAAAGAGTATTTTCAAAACCTACCCGTCCCTGACGGACCAAAAAATGTAATGTGTTTTAACTCTACAGAATCTTCTCTTTCATTTAATACCCATACTGAAATACCCATACCCATGATGAAAGACCATAACCATAAGAAAAATACGGTTGATGTAAAATATTAGTTGCATAGTTTGCTTTGAAATTAGACAAATTGCGAATAACAGCGACCGCGTGGTCGGAGAGCCATTTTGCGACTGATGTAGCAGACTACCGATGGGCTTCGACATCTGTCCCATGTTGGCACAGATCAGTGTTGCCAAACTTCGGCTTTTCCTACCAAAACTGGTAGGTTTTTTTCCATTTGGTAGGCTGGTAGTAGGGATGTCCAATATTCATCGATACTCGATTTTATCGATGATAAGACGTAAAATATCGATATTTTATAATCGATTGCGGACTATGTAGAACATCGGCACATCGATACCTTGCACAAATAATCGAAGTGCCGATAATTCCAGATATTCACTGTTCATACATACATACATACATATATAGTTACGACTCTTGCATTTCAGGTGACGATATACCTGAAAGTGATTGTACGTATGTAAAACTATAATTCATAAAAAAGGCGAAGGTAGTAAAATATTTGATTTGATTTTAAGTTTTTTGATAAAATTTTTAAACAAATCTGAAACTCATACATAATTTCGAGGAAAAAATGAATGAATACAAGTAAGAAAGTCTAAGTTCGGGTGGAGCCGAAAATTAAATACCCGGCGCAAGTATTAAATATATGTTTTTTCACCTTTCCGAAAGCTACCGCTAGATAGTAAGCCGGGGTGTACCAATTTTGAGTAAATTAGCGCCCTTAAATTTCGAAATATTGCAGTTTCAAGCATTTCTGAAATTTACCGTTATATGAAAAGCGGCTGTACTTTTAGTCTGATTTCAATAATTTTTAACGTTTTGCTTTTATGTGGCAAGCACAATAAAAGTACCGAGTTTGGTACAAATTGGTAGAACGGTTACCGATATACATATATGTGATCATAAGTGGGCGGTGCCACGCCAATTTTCCAAAATTTTACCATAAACGTATTTCTCTGTAAAGAGTTGTTGCAAGCATAAATTTTGAATAAGTTACATTTTATATTTACTGATTTATCGCAGATTTTGTATTTCTCTAAATTACCGTTATATGGGATGTGGGCGTGGTTATTGTCCGATTTTACAAATTTTCGGCCATTTAGTATGCTGTACCAAGGCCAACAACTGTGCCAAGTTTTTAAGAAAATGGTGAAGCGGTTACCAAGATATACACATGTAACCATAAGTGGGCGTGGCTACGCCCATTTTCCAAAAATTTATAGTATTCTTATTTTTCGTCTGAAAATTATTGTAAATATCAATTTTGATTGAATTATCTTCAGTAGTTACTAAAATATCGCAGTTTTCGTATTTCTGGAAATTACAATGGTCGGTAAATTACTCACTAAAGGTCTAAAAGAATTTTAAAACCCAAGACTTTGAAGAAACTTTTTTTGTGTTCTTATGGTTGAATACTTACTGCCAATTCTTAAAACTATCACTGTTAGAAATTATTTGCATTGCGTAAGCGAATATAATTTTTGGTGACTTTAACGTTGAAGCACTTGACTTTTTTTTATTCAAAAGCAACCGTTATTTTATGTTATATGTATATGTATAATTTAACATTTCATTAGATAATTTGTTCTGTTTTTTGCATTAAGCACCAGTTACAATAAAAAATATTCTTTCGTAATCAGCACTTGAATTGGTTAAAGGAAGAAAAATTTCAAAATTGTCCCTATAATTTTTAATACTTATACATAATTTTACTCCGCATCAAATCTTTGGAACGATTAATTACGTAAGAGTGTCGAATATTCTTGAATAGTGATTAATTGTGCATCGGTAATTGTGTTACATGAAAATCCCTATTTTCTTCCTTTTAATAATTTTTGCTGCAAAATATCCCTCAAGTAGGGAAATTACCTACAATCTGGCATCACTGACACAGAAGTAAAGCAGCGAATTTCGATTCAGTCTGCTTTCAGATTTTACCAAGGTGTAATCACACTCGGCTGTGTTTTGTTTTTCTTCGTAATCTTAGCACACGCTTGCCACATTTTGCAAAAAGTGGTGGGTTTGGTTTGGAATGGTGTTTGCATGCGTTTGCTAAGATTCAAACACAAAATAGTGCGGCTCTATATAAGAACTACAGTTTATAGTTCAAAGAACTTTCAACAAGCCGCAATGTACATTATGCGGTTATGCCTAACATATTTTTAACCGACTCCCAAAAAGGAAGTTATCAGTTCGTCGGAATATTTTTTTATTTTTTAATTTTTTTTATGTATGTTACCGCATAACTTTGGACCATGTCAACCGATTTCGATAATTCTTCTGCAACGGAAGGTTGTGTCTCAGAGGAGGTCCCATACTAATTTGGTTTAGATCCGATCATTGAATCATGAAATATATAGATATACATATATTTTTTTATGTCGTTTTTTTTTTGCTAAAAATTACTTGTTAATACAAGCAAACATGGGCGTAGCCAGGTAGGGGCAGGGGGTGCTCGAGCCCCCCCTAACTTTCAAATTTTCCTTATATATATATAAAATAGTACCCTGAAATACCAGCTTAATAGGGTTGAGCCCCGCCCTAAATTTCATTCTGGCTACGCCGATGCAAGCAAACTGTATTTTTCATGCCGTCTGAATTAAAAAATATTTAAAATGAGCTACTTGCTGACCAACGTTCAATAATTTTATAATAAGTTCCATGATTTTTATAAAAAGGGCACACAATTTATGCTTTATTTTAGCATAATTTGTTTCTATCTAAAGAAATCGAAAGAGAAAATTAAATGCTGGTTTATGCCAAAAATACTTAATTAATATTATTCATAAGTTATACTCTATTTTTAGGACTAAATACCTGTGGGAGGGTAAAACAATATAAACGCCAATAACTCACATTTGTGTTATTTCCCAATTGAATGTGAAATAACACAAATTTGCTTTATTTCATTTCTCGTTGAGCAATAAGACCAACTTTTAAACTTAACAATTTGAGTAATAAAGCAAAATAGTGCACATATGTAGGTAGTCACCCAGTTACATTTGACAAAAAGTAGTACACGAACAAGTTAAATGGACGGATTTGTAAGTACACAATTTTGAAAGTGTCCAGCGTCGCGGCACACAGTGTTTCGACTATATGCATGCAGGTGGAAATAATAGTACACCTGCACCGATTTCACTGAAAATTGACATGTGCTCTAGTTTTACTTAGAAATAGAGAATTATGAAATTTGGTAAAGATGGAATAGTTGCCACGCCTTCTACTCTTGTGGGCGGAAACATTAAATTTCATCCGATGTCGATGAAATTTAGTTTGTAATCTCTCTTTTATTAGAAAAACCTAAATATAAAATAAAAAAGAAGCTGAAAATCAAAAATTAATTAAATAAAAAATTACATATATTTGCAAAGTGGCGCGCAAAGATCAAATTATATATTCGAAAACTACATAAAATTCTCTAAAACATTCGTCTAATTTCAAGACCTGACGTAGCGGTACTCACACTTTTTTTTACTCATAATCTTTAGCATCTACATTTCAAAGTAAATTTTTTGGTAAGAAAATAGGAAAATACCAAATAAATGATAAATACCTTCACCTGAATATTCCACGACATTTAAGTAATTGATTACAGTTGAAAAAACAAACGCTTTCCTTAATGGGTTAATCGCCAAAGGCAACTAAACTGATTAGTCGGTATCGCGCCCATTCCCGTATTTTTTTGAAAATGTATCGTTCGTGAAGAAAGTGGTGAGTAAATAATGTAAAATTTGGTATTTATGACCTTTACTTTTCCCTCACTAAGTTCAGCTGGTTTTTTTTATCGACTGTCACCATGACTTTTTTCTACCCGCCTCCATATAGTCGAAACACTGTGCGGCGGTCCACGTTCGCGCGCTCGCGTCCTCCGAACCCCCTCCCCTCCTTTCGCAATTATGCACTGCTGGCATTATAACCGTTTAGAAAAAGGAATAATAGTAAAATGACACTAGTTCACTTCTGAAACAGCTTTTTAATGTCCAAGTAATGGGAATTATTGCGTACGGGGTAATTGCATGCACCCCACCCATGGTGATATTATACCAGGTGAAATAATATTAGAGTGAGAAGAAATATTTTGGCATTTAATATGGCGGCTATCTATTAAAACACCCCCCGTGGGTCAGCCACTGACTGACACGTAGGTTAACCCCCAAAATCACCCCCTCTCCTCCCCGCTGGAGCCGGCCCTGTCACCAGTTTATTGCGTTATGGTTGCATGCAAACATTTTGTGCAATATTTTCAACACATTTAAAAAAGCATGCAGATAAAATCCATGCAAACGCGCTATGTCCAATTTGCTGAGCTGTTGGAAATAAAGCCAAACTCAGATTTTGGTATTATTTCCCATTTGAAAGTGAAATAAAGCAAATTTTGCGTTATTGCCATTTGTGTTATTGCAAGACAGCTCGTGTACGGTTCGGTTATTTGTACATTGCTTTTGGGTTATGTGTCCAAATGCGTAATCCGAATCAAAACAATTTTACATGCGTGTCTAGCAAAGGGTTTGAGCTTTAAGCTAAAACAAAGATTTATGTTTAAAAAATTCATTTTTTTGTAATTTTGGACGTGGATTTTGCGCAAAAATACTGTGGATGGCGTAACCGGAGTTGGACTGATGAGGTTATTTCACCTAGCGCGGCCGAAGGCCACCAACGCGGAAATAATAATAATAACAAAAATAAAGTATGTTTGAACAGTGATGCAATTATTCACAGGTATTGTCTTTCCAGACAGTTTTGCTCAACATCGAAATTCGTTCTCTTTTATTTTCTAAGTGTTGCGAAGTGTACTCCTAAATCAGTGGTCGGCGCTTCATACCACAATTGTGGAAGATCAACTCACACGTATTCTTACGCTCTATCGTTTAGTCGTTGGCTAGTAGGGATGCACATTTTCACAGCCAACATCGATACATCGATATTTCGACGTATCGTAAACACTAACATCGATGCCGAAAAAAATCGCCCTAAAACTATCGATACATCGATATATTCCGATGTTTCTCTTTTTGATAAGTATGTTGCAGGTACTTCATGATTTGCAGGTTTTTACAGGAAGCGGTTAACGTACGCCACCTTCCATAAGGTTTATTAATAGCGAAAACCGCTTTACCTGTAAAACCTGCAAATCCTGAAATACAGTGATCGTCATGGAAATCGCCTATGTTCAACATTG
Organism: Rhagoletis pomonella; assembly: GCF_013731165.1. Classification (NCBI taxonomy): domain Eukaryota; kingdom Metazoa; phylum Arthropoda; class Insecta; order Diptera; family Tephritidae; genus Rhagoletis; species Rhagoletis pomonella. The sequence goes on from NW_023458563.1 coordinate 10,208,193, forward strand.
CCAATTGCTTTTAGTAAGTGCAGGGCTGCCATCACCCATAATATACTTACCCAAAGGGCTCTGTCCCACGGTCAGTAATTATCACGATATTTGGATCGCGATCCATATTGATGGATTGATGGATCGCGCACGAATGCTACATGTTCAATATTTATCGCGTCAGTATTTGCAAGAAAATATTTTTATTTTGTACGTATAATTTACAGATAATGCATTCCACAATTATTTTAAGATTTGTTCAATTTGTTTTGAAAGATTTTGAGCCCCGAGAGTGAAGGCAGAGCCGATGTTTACATTATGAGAGTGAAAGATGTACTGAAGAAATGTATGGATCGCGTTTTGAAAGTGCTACACGTTCAATATTTATTGACGGTATTGCGATCAGCGATCCAGATTTCAAAATTTTTAGAAATTTTGCGATGGATCATGATCCATCAATACTGCATACTACACCGTCAATAAATATCGCGATACTTGGATCACGCCAATAAATACTGACCGTGTGACAGAGCCCAAAGAATATAACATAAAGATGTGAACGCAATGGCAATTTTGAACCGAAACTAAAGTCGATGTTTAAAACATTGTTAAAATTGACATCGATATATCGCCAATTTTACGATGTTGAGTAATTTTCAAATATCGATGGTAAACATCGGTTTTTTGGCCGATGTTATCGATGTTTCAGAAACATCGATGCATCGTTTGCATCCCTATCGGCTAGAGAGCAACGAATCAACATCGTGCTTGGATGTTGCGCTTTGTTTCTTGTATGCAAAAATGCCTTGCGAGAAATATTACATGCTTGAAAATGCTTTTGCAATGTCTTTTGTGTTATAAGTCATTTAAAAAATAAAGAATATACTATTCAAAGACATTTTGATTCTTTTCATAAGGAAACATTTTGATGAAGAAGAAATTCAACGACTTTTTCATGAAAAAAGTAAATTTTTTTTCAAAGAATTAAGGGGTGGTTGTTAAAGGGAATACGTATGCGATTAAAAGACATTTTTAATAATTTCATAGTGACATGGAAAATTTTGATGAACGTGAATTTCATTTTTTTATTTAAATTTTCAATATTTGATGTGGGTGAATTCAAATGACTTTTGAATTTTTTTATTTGAGTTTTTCCTCAATATTTTCATAACTCCAAAAACTAAAAACTCGAGAAAACCAGTTTAAAAGTTTTGAATTTACATAAATATACTCTCAAGGGAAAAATTAATACATATTAGCTTTATCATTTGTTTCCGTGAGTTTACATACTATGCGCGGATGATCATTTTTCCGCTGAATTTTTTTTTCGGGCGAAACTCAGGATAAGGCTGATTTTGTTCTAGTGAGCTACTGGTAGTCGTTACAGCTATGAAATTTTTACACATCATAAGAAAGAGCTAATGTTCATTCTTGCATACGTAACCCGATTTTTGCTTTTTTGGGATTATGATACTTTTATAGTAAATGCGCGATGCACATATATGTACATATGTACGTGTTAAATATATGTATTTATGTGTTTTTATTGAAGACCGATAAGTTAAAATTTTTTTTCACTTATCGTAATTTCCTACTGGGTTGATCATGCGGAGCAGTTCTCTTGTTCTCACCAATCACTTTTCACTTATCGTAATTTCCTACTGGGTTGCTCATGCGGAGCAGTTCTGTTGCTCTCACCAACACAGTCACAGTTTAACTTTTGCCGACCACTGTCCTAAATCAATGCTGGGCACACCAATACAGTCTCACGTTTGACATTGTGGCTTATGGTTGCCACATCTTTTATAAATGTTCTAAAAGTGGTATTTTTCGTGCATGGGTCTATTGGTCTATTTTGCTTATACGTATAGTGGAATAATGAATCTTGTAACTAATACGATTAGTTTATAGAAACTTTTGCATTCGAAAAATTTAGTACATGTAAAATTTAAATTGGTAAAATTCATTTGTTTAATAACTGGGCACCGTTTTGTTAGAATCAAATCTTTGAAATGCCAGCCGGCAAGATGGTTATGGTGCTTAGATTTTATTATTTTCATATAAATAGGTATTTAGTCCTAAAAATAGAGTATAACTTATAAATATTGCTCACTAAGTATTTCTGGCCATAAACCAGCATTTATATTTCTCTGTCGATTTCTTTAGATAGAAAACAATTTTTCTAAAATGAAGTATGCAATTTGTGCCCTTTTTTAAAAAAATCATGGAACTTATAAAATCAGTGAACGTTGTTCAGCAAGAAGCCCATTTTATATTTTTTTAAATTCACACGGCATGAAAATACAGTTTTCTTATATTAAAAACACGTAGGAATGACAGCATAATGGACATTGTGGGTGTTGAAGGTTCTTTGAACTATAAATTGTAGTTACATATAGTCGCACTAATTTGTGTTTGAATCGTACCAAACTCACGCAAACACCAATCGAAGAATAATACACCACTTTTTGCTTTGGGCATTTTTTGTCAACTTCCTACAAATGTGGCAAGCGTGTGCTAAAATTACGAAGAAAAACAATCAACAGCCGAGCGCGACATCATCTTGGTGAAAACTGCAAGCAGACTGAATTGAACTTCGCTGCTTTGCTTCTGAATACGTATACGAACTGCGGCGCTGGCGTTGCTCGCGAGCAAAAATTGCCCAGCTCTGTCCTGAATATTAACTGGGATGCGACACTTAAGCAAGTTTTGCCTATTTAGTTTTCTTTTTCAAATTGTTGCTTTTCCACAATAGTTTTTCGTTTAAAACGGCCTCAAGCCCAATAAAAATTGTTGATTATTTTTCTTTAGTTTATTTAATTTAGTTTAACGGGCCTTTACGCGTTGGTGACGGCGAGTACCGCAGGCGATGGAACGATGAGCTGTATGAGCTTTACAACGATATGGACATAGTGCAGCGAATTAAAATACAGCGGCTCCACTGGCTTGGTCATGTCGTTTGAATGGACACCGACGCTCCAGCTCTGAAAGTATTCAACTCGGAACCCGCTGGTGGTAGCAGAGGAAGAGGGAGGCCCCCACTGCGATGGAAAGATCTGGTGGGGAAGGACTTGGCTTCACTTGGCGTCAGTTGGCACAGAGGAGAAACGACTGGCGTGCTTTGCTGAACTCGGCCAAAATCGCTTAGGCGGTTACAGCGCCAAAAAAGAAGAAGAAGATTTAATGTTTTTTATTTTTTATGAATATGTAGCTGATTACTTAACAAACACCATTTACCACATGCAGATTTCAGACTTTGTGTAAAGATTATAAAAATTCTGCAAAATTTCCGCAAAATTTGTAACTTTTTAATCAGCTAAAATGACGCGTCCAAGTTTATATGTATGCATTTGGGTCACTCGCTTAAAACAAAAAACATTGAGATCAGCTCACTATCTGAAGACTTTTCGGTTTAGAAAAAATTGCCTTTCAATTTTATATAACACAGTCTGACTTGAAAATTTTCTCCGAGATAAGACTAACCATTTTTAATAGATTTTGGATCACTAAATTTGTAAAAATAGAAACTTATATATTTGAATTTTAATAAAATAAGGCGAATAGCCAATCTACGGTGACCAATCGTCCTGTATTATACGGGACAGTCCTCTTTTTTGACCCATTGCCCTGGTAATTTATTTATTTTATACGGGACGCCAAATGTTCTGTATTCATTTTAATGTCCTGTATTTGTCATGTAAATATTCGGTGTTCCGACGCCTTGGCAGCTCATTAAAATGGCATGCCTACGAACGAGTTATAAGTGATGTTGATATATGATCGTAATTTTCTTTATAAACAGTTATTATTTCCAAATCTGAATGCCTGTGATTCGAATCGAGGAATACATACAGTGGCCAAAATAGAAATTAGGACTCAACATTTTAGTAAGTTTGGCTATTCTTCCTTCGTTTATTAAATGTTTATTATTTATTTTATGAAAGTAAAGCTTTTTTCCTAAAAAAACCCATATAATGTCAAATTTCCAACTTTTTGCAAAAACTATAAAAATTAATTCTTCAATGTTTCGCCAAAAATTTCAAAGTTTTTTAATTAGAATCTTTAGAAAAATGTTTCGTTTGAAATTTTGTAACTCATTAAAATTGAGTATAATAAAGTGCGAGTGAAAAATGCTGCTCATTTGCTTCTCTTCAAAAAAAAATGGTCGAACATACTTACTTTGTAGGAAAAACTTGCGTAACACCGTCAACAAAAAAATTTCGAAAAGTTAGTGGTAAGCCTTATCGACTTAAAATTGCTCTTTATTATATTACAATTTAACGATTTTTTTTAACAAATTTTACGGGGTAAAAAATCGAGAAAATTATCCTACAAATTTGTGATGTTACTATAAGGATACTGTTTCAGGGAAACAGTGTAGAAAAAATTTGCAGAATTATTTTTTGTTCCGTATTCGGCTCTCATAAATATGGTCACCCTATGCATATCTATACATTCAAACACAGTATCAACAACAACATCCCTGCAGCGCTGTGCGCTTTATTTTGATTTGAGCATTATGTTCCCTTTATTCGATTTCGCAAAGAACATAAATCTATAAGAAGAGCTTATATGTAATCTTCTATATTGGCAGTAAGCTACCATCCAGTACTGCTGGAGTCAATCGCTACTTTTGAACCGCTACTGCACCGACTCCTAGGTAAGTAGCTACTCTATTAACCCGTGGTAGTGCACATGGTAGTGCAGAGTCGAGCCAGATAGCGAAAAACTACGACAGAGTGCGCCCATAAAAACGCAAGTGACTACTTTAGTAACTCCCGGTAGTGCAGAGAGAGCCGATGATGACTACCGCCTAGGACATTGCCTTGTAAAAGTAATCGATGAAATACACTGCAAGTACAGTATATTTTGCTTAGCTGCACATCCTTCTTTGCACGAAAAACTTGTGCACGTAACCGAAAAAGGCACTTAAGCGAATTTTCTTTACTACTTCAATGAGGAAGGTATCCGAATCCCTATGAAACCAAACATTGGCGGGGCACTTACCATGTAGAAATTACTGCAAGCGAAATTTTTACCGAATGTTATCTAATTATCTATATAACTACATAAATTGATAGCCATTTTCGTTGTTCTGCGAGATGAGCAAAATAAATAAAAGGTTGTAAAATTAGGTAATTGTAGGGCCAGTGCAGGTAAACGTAATACTTTCATTGATAATTGATACTAGTGGCACAATTTTTAAGGCAGGTATCGCCAATGTGCAGGTATGTTGAATGCATCTATCGGAGCAGTTTCCTTATAAATGTTAAAAATAATGCTTTTGATGCGCATTTTGGGGTAGGTATCTCAAATGTGCACTTAAGCATAGAGGCAGCAAAGCAAACTATTCTGTAGTCGGTCGGTAATTGACTGAGGTAGCTACCGATTCATCAGTCCTGTAGTCTCTCCCCCGTACAGCAGGGTAACTTCCCAATGCGTAAGCATTCCGAAATCATAGCGAGACAGTCGAGTACGGTTTTTGTGTATGTGTTGTGTACGTGGGTGCCAGTTTTGTGTATGTGTTGTGTACATCTTTATTTATAAACGTATGTGTTCCTTTTCTTACGTACGATTTATTGATATATCTGTACGGTAGTGTTTTCGGACGGTACTAGCTCTTACTGCCAATCAGGAGTATTACAAAATGATTTTCACCAATTTTGAACAATTGCATTTCTTTATTTTCAATTTTGTATGGTTTTAAAATGCTGGAAAACTTAAAAATTCCTGGCGGGCGAACTGAGGGAACGGTAAAGTATTTTAAACTCTCGATAAAAATGCGTCTCAGAGAATGTAGTTATTTCAGTTTCCTCTTGCGGGGTACAGAAGGGCGAGAACTCTCCCAAGACTCAAAAATTAAGATTAGTGCCACAAAAGACTATTTTGCGAGATCTAGCCGATTGGGTATTTGAACCTCAGCCTGGTGTAATTAATCAAAACCACTTGAAGGATCGATCAATTTCGCGTCCACAAAATAAGCACGAGAGATAATAAAGAAATGTTTAATATGTTGTACGGAGTAGAAATGGCGTTGATATCTAGCAAGTAGAAGTAGGTGAGTTGCACCTCATGACTTGATACTAAAAGTTAGAGCAGTTGTGATGCTAATCCACAACCTAAATATGTACATGTGAAGGGTTAGTTAATATTATAAATGTGAAAGTTTGTATGTTTGGATGTTTGGGAAATCATCACGCGGAAACGACTACACGGATTTGCATGAAGTTTTGTACGCAGATAGTTTATGGGCTAGATTGGATATTAGGCTGTTTTTTTCAAGAGTTGCCACCTGTTAAAAACGTTTTATTTATTTAATATGCGGGAACGACTGAATGGATTTGCATGAAAATTTGCACACAGATAGCTTATGACCTAGACTGGAAAATAGGCTACCTTTCTTAAGAATTGCCACCTGTCAAAAAAGTTTAATTAAATTAATACGCGGAAACGACTGAATGGATTTGCATGAAATTTTGCAAGCAGATAGCTTATGACCTACAGTGGAAAATAGGCTAATTTTTTGGAAGAGTTACCACCTGTTAAAAAAGTTTAATTAAATTAATACGCGGAAACAACTAAACGGGGGTGCATGAAATTTTGTACACAGATAGTTTAGAAAGTAGGCTACTTTTTTTAAGAGTGAACTGATTTGCATGGAAGTTTTCACACAGATAGCTTATGAGCTAGGTTGAAAAATAGGCTACTTATTTAAGAGTTACCACCTGCTAAAAAGTTTAATTAAATTAATACGCGGAAAAGTCTGAACGGATTTGCATGAAATTTTGCAAGCAGATAGCTTATGACCTACAGTGGAAAATAGGCTAATTGTTTGGAAGAGTTGCCACCTGTTAAAAAAGTTTTAATCAAATTAATACGCGGAAACGACTGAACAGATTTGCATGACATTTCGCACAGAGATAGCTTATGACCTATGTTGGAAAATAGGCTACTATTTTAAGAGTTATCACGTATTAGGAAAGATTAATTAAATTAATACGTGGAAATGACTGAACTGATTTGCATGAAAGTTTGCAGATAGCTTATGACCTAGACTGGAAAATAGGCTACTTTTTTAAGAATTGCCACCTGTTTGAAGAAGAAAATTTGGTCAAAGATGGTTTATGACCTGGATTGAAAAATAGGCTACTTCCTTAACCGGTTTTCCGATCAGAACGAAATTTAGTACACTTACTACGGATTTCGGAAGGATGGTCTTAGACTGAAAGTAAGTCCGATAACTCAAGGTCCCTCCAATACAATTTGCAATTTTCATATTACATACATTTCTCTGGAAGTATTTGTGGGAGAGAACTGAAACTTGGTATAGTGATATTGATGTTTTAATTAGTTAGTTAATTCGATTAAATTCAATCCGATTACAGTTAATCATGATTAATTTTAATCCGACTAAACAGTTAATCGTAACCGCGATTAAAAAATTAATTTTTAATCATTAACTCTTAATTTGATCAAGTAGGTTTGGTGATTAATTAAGTTATGCTGGAATTTCCCTGTGAACACAAAGCAAGTTAATCCGGTATGGCTAAGGCGGGTCTCCTCATCGATCTAAGCAATTAAGATATATACCAACAAACGTTTTACAAACTAGGTTTGTAAAAGTTCACAGTTTATGTATTACTAATAACAATAATTATTAATTTTTTATATAACGAGTTTTTATAAGCGTAAAACACAAAATGATTACTATAATTGGTGTTTGGTTTCAAACTCGGACAAACTAGACAAATTAATCAGATTTTATTTTTAATTGGATTAACGATTAATGTTTTAAATTAATTAAACGTAATCGCAGCCAGCGATTAACGTTTAAAAAAATGTTATCATTAATCGTACAGTTGATTACGACTAATTCATTTTAACCGTCAAACGCGATTAACATTTTAATCGTTCATTTTTAATCGTTAATCAGATTAACAGTTTGCCAACACTGTGTGAAATCATGTTCATATTCACGGAGAAAAATGGACGTTTTTGGAAAAGAGGCGTAGCACCTCCCATACTGACTGAAAGTTTCATATTGCATATCTCTTCAAATGTTTGGGGTAAAGCACTCAAGCTTGGTATGGAAATACATACATATGTATGCATGTATGTATGTGAAACTAATACCATACTCATGGAGAAAAATTAGAGTTATTGGAAAAGGTGGTGTGGCAACTCCCATGCAAATTGATTTTTCTATGCTGCATATCTCTGGAGGTGTTTATTGCAAAGGACTGGAACTTGGCACCGAGATATACAAAATTAATTCCATACTCATAGAGAAGAATTTGCGTTATTCGAAAAGGGGACATGGTTCCTGCCGTACAAATTTACTGCTTATCTCTAGAGGTGTTCAATCAATTCTAAATTCATGGAAGAAGAATCAAAATGCGACGAGATGGCAACCTTTCGGCGGTGCGTACAATACGGGGCTATGTACATATTAGAAAAGAGAAGGGGAGAAACAACAGCACAACCAAAATTATGTGTAAGGAGGACTTGGCGAAGTTTAACTAGTTGTACTTATATATTTTGTTTTTTATTGCCTTTGGTTCATTTGTTTCTTTTGTTTATTGTCAACACTGTAAAGATAGCGCACCTCAGCATTTATTCTTTGTCTCTATTGAAATTCTCCCATCTTTGTTGTAGTCTTAAAGTTGCTTATTCTAAATGTTATTATGAATGTAAGCGATAGCGAATCGGATAGCATTGGCTGCTGTAGTCGTGCAATGTTAAATATTTTATGTAGTCGTCAAAGCGGGTTCAATGTAGTGCACTTTAATGCGCGCAGCCTAAATTCTGAAAAAATGGATATTGTCAGAAGCACTTTTGAATTTTCGTCTGTGGACATAATCTGTGTTTCGGAGACTTGGTTTAAAAGCGATATTAGTGATTCCCATTATGACATAACAAACTATAAGCTTTTCCGGTCTGATAGAAATGAGAAAAAGGGTGGAGGAGTAGCCATATACTGCAGAAAATACCTGACAGCAAAGCTGATTCCACATGAGGCTATTACCAATATCGAATATATGTGGTGTAAAGTGGTTGAGTGGTTGGCGTGAATAGACGTGTTTTTGCTGCGCTCTAAGTTTTCTTCTTTTTCTTTCTTTTTGAGCTTTATTTAATGTCGAATAATAATTAAATTACAAATAAATTTGTGTTAGAGACATTGACTCTTGGTTTTTTGCCTATGCCATTCAAATTTCTAATATCTGCAGTATTATGCCTTGCTTATGTGGCCATAGAGTCGATCGCACCCAAACCTCGGTGCAATGTGAAAAGTGCAGACAAATTTACCATTTGAACTGTGTTGTTGGTAGCTTGCCTGCCGACCTGAATCATATAAACAGTGCCGACAATATTTACGTTTGTGGTGTGTGTGCTCCAGATCAACAAAACGAGTCTATGATTTCGCCAAATTCTTCGTTACAACTACAAGTCACTCAAGTGCAAATGCCTAATCCGATATCTGCTAATGATTGCGTAGTTGAGTTAAAGACATTTAACTCTAATCTTCTTTCTGCTTTGTCCGTTTTACACGGAGACAATAAATATAGACAAAAAATAGATTCTCTTCAAGCTGAGGTGCGTGACTTGCATTGTAAGCTTACTGAGAATAATTCAATTTTGTCTCGTTTGCTCACACAAGTTGAGAAACAGTGCAGTGCAAATAATTACAACACACCTACATCATTGGGCGCTAGTGGCCCCGTCAATGGCGCTGCTACAGCAGCCGTGGGACTATACAATCAGATTGCGCCTGACTCTGCTGTTCATTCTGCTGCTAACTCTTCTATTGCCACTGCTGCTATCACTTCAACTGCCACTGGCTCTGTCGACGGCGCTGCTAAACCAGGTTGATACCGCTTCCAATGCTCAGCCACCGTCGATTACTCTACAAATTGATGCGGCTGCTGCTGCTACAACTTCATCTTCAACGCCTATTCCTGGTGCCGCTGCTTCGCAACTTATTTCGCCTTCCTCGGTTACTAATGAAAATTCGCCTGAAGTTGTTGGTAACCCAAATGGTTGGAAAATTGTGCAAAATAAAAGAAGTAATAGACGGAAAAATAAAAATAAAATTCAAAATGACATTGAATTCGCTTCTAATGATGCTAATGCAGTAGCTGGTATTAGTAATATGCCGATAAATTCTTACACTGCAGTCATGGAGAATGACAACATCAGAGCCATTCAAGGTAATTCGTGCTTGCTTGGGCAGCCTTTGGTTGTTGGGTCGGGCATAAATAGTGATATTAGCGCTGTATCGAAAAGGAAATGGCTGCATCTTTCGCCATTCTCTGCCTCGGTTACTTCCGAGAAATTGAATGCGCACATATCTCGACATACTGGAATTAATGAAAATGCCATCGTTTGTATTCCACTGGTTAAGAATGGCGTGGATCCTATCTCTCTGCGATTTGTAAATTTAAAGCTGGGTGTCGATCCCATTTGGCTTCCAAAGTTGCTGGTCCCCGAGTTATGGCCTACAAACATTGCGGTGCGTCCGTTTAATTTTCGTTCAAAAAACGGCGAGGGCCAACTGATAGTGGAGGGCAATCAGTTGGGCCCAATGGAGCAATGAGCGGCTTAAATTTTAGTTCTAGTGCTGATTGTAATAAAAACATTTTTAATTTAAATATTTATTATCAAAACATCTCGGGTATGCGTACAAAAGCTAATAAGGTTTTTCTATCCACCTCTCGCTGTGAATTTGATGTATATGTAATTGTTGAAACTTGGCTAAACAGTAATTTTGCTGATGCTGAGTTTTTTGATCCTAATCTTTTTCATTTGTATCGCAAGGATAGAGACGCATTTAAGACTAACTGCTTAAGAGGGGGCGGGGTTTTAATCGCAGTAACTCGAAAGCTTCGCTCATCTTTAGTTCAGCTGGAAAACGATGATTCTCTCCTAGATCAGCTTTGTGTATGCATTTTTGGTAATCTTGGCAAAATATATTTTTGTGTATCTTACATACCACCGTCTAGCGCTGATTCTTTATATGCTACTCATATAAGCAATATTATGAGTCTTTATGAAGCAATTGAAGACAGTCATTTTTGTATCCTAGGAGACTTTAACCTGAGCAAAATTACTTGGTTAAATTTTCTTAATAACGGTATTTTAACGCCCACAAATGTGAATAGCTCGCAAGAAATAAATTTCATTGATAGCCTCTTTAGTATTAATCTCACCCAAATTAATTCGTTTTTCAATTCATTACATAATCTCTTGGATATGGTTTTTGTTGATGAAAATTTAACCTTTGAAGTCTCTGAATCCACATTCCCGATATGTAAATCAGATATGCATCATGTTCCACTTTCTCTCTCCGTCGAGTTTGTTAATTTTCTTTCAAGTTCAAGTGCAATCTCCAATATTAGTTTTAATTTTCGTGATGCGGACTTTGACTCCCTAAATGCTGAAATTCTCGAAGTGGATTGGCTATCTATCTTTCACTCGAAAAGTGTTGAGGAATGCTTCGATGTTTTCCTATGCAATATATATGAAATCTTTACTAATAATCTTTCTTTACTACCTGAGCGAAAGCATAAACTTCCATGGTATACCAAGCGCCTCAAGAAATTGAAAAATCTTAGGAACAAATTTTTTAAACTTTATAAAGCTTCTAATAATAACCTCCATAAGGAAAATTATATGAGATATAGTAAAGATTTTAATGTGCTGGATAAATTCTTATATAAAGAATATATTTCTAGGTATGAAAATGAGCTGAAGGAAAACCCTAAAGCTTTTTGGAAATATATTCGTTCTAAGAAGGGTTGTTCTAATATTCCGGTTTGTATGACTTACTGCGGTGCATCTTCTGAATGCCTACTGGATTCTGTTAACCTGTTTGCTGATTTTTTCAAATCAAATTTTGTTTCAAGCAATACGGCTGGTAGTTTCTGTGCCGGTGTTGCTAAATCGGTCTGTTTTGGGTCCTTGTCAATCTCGGAAACTGACGTAATCAATGGTATTGCTGCCCTTAAAACTTCATTAAAATGCGATCCTGACGGACTCTCGTCATTTATATTGAAGAAATGCAGTATGTCTTTTTGCAAACCTCTGTATTATATTTTTAATTTCTCATTAGTGAGTGGTAAGTTTATTGACCGATGGAAAATAGCCTCTATCACTCCAATCTTTAAATCTGGCAACAAGAATAATGTAGCTAATTATAGACCGATCTCGAAACTCTCTAACTGCTCGAAACTTTTTGAGAAAGTAGTTAAAGAGAAGATATTGTTTGCAATTAAAGGTTCCATAGATGAGTGTCAACATGGTTTTATTAGCGGTCGATCCACGGTTACGAGCCTCGCTACTTTTTCACAATTTTGCGTTTCGTCATTTAAGACTGGCCAACAAGTAGATGTTATCTATACAGACCTTGCTAAGGCTTTCGATACTGTTACCCATAGTATACTATTGTACAAGCTCGAAAAAATGGGTTTCCATTCTACCTTTTTATGCTGGATTAGATCTTATCTCAGCAACAGAATATCATTTATGGAAATTGAGAACGCTAAGTCTTATTCTTTCGTAGCCACATCAGGGGTTCCTCAGGGTAGTATTCTCGGACCAATTCTATTTCTTCTTTTTATTAATGATATAGGATCTTGTTTTAGGAACTCGAATTATCTGCTCTATGCAGATGACTTAAAGATTTTCAGAACCATAGCAAGCTTCTCAGATGTTGTCCTGCTACAGGACGATCTTAATAACTTAGCTAATTGGAGTATTATTAATAATTTACGCCTTAATATTAAAAAATGCTTCCATATGAAGCTTTCGAAAACCCTCAACATCCATATGTCTACTTATAAACTTTTTGATGACAACCTTTCTACTGTTAGTGAGTTTGTTGATCTTGGAGTAATGTTTGACTCAGGCTTTACATTCTCAAATCACATAAGTTTTATTTTACCAAAGGCCTATTGTAACTTGGCTTTTTTGCGGCGATATGCCAAAGACTTCAAAGATCCATACACCAGGAAAACTTTATATGAAAGCTTAGTGCGCTCGAAATTAGAATATGCATCGATAATATGGAGCCCGATTTATGCTGTTCATTCTCAGAGAATTGAAAGAGTACAAAGAAGTTTTAGCAGATTTGCTCTTCAACCGCTTCGCTTCTCTGATCCATTACCATCTTATAGTGCCCGTTGTGCCCTCATAAGCATGAAGTCACTGGCGTCCAGGCGTTCTATTTAAACTCTGATGTTTATTTATGACCTAATCTGTGGTTTGGTTAACTGTCCGGAACTTTTAGCACAAATAAATTTTAATGTCCCGCGCAGAACTCTCCGCGCGCATTATCCGTTTAATGTCAAGATAATCCGAGCTAATTACTTTAATTTTGATCCCATCTCGAGGGCTCTCGCAGAATTTAATAAAATTTTTTGTAGTCTTGATCTGCATTTCGCACTTTCGAGGTCATGTTTTGGTTCTAAACTAGCTTCAAATTATATTTAATAGCATACGCATGTATCTTTTTAGTCTGTAAGATTTGTTTTTCTAGTCTGTAAGTTTTGCATTGCTAGTCTGTAAGATTTATAAAAATCATAGACTTAATAAATTGAATTGAATTGAACTGTCTAATTGTGTGTCTAAAGTGCTTTTGTCGTGTGTCTACAACCCCAATAAATGTTTTAGAGCTTGCGACTATTTTCATGCTTTGCTGTTAATTATGACAGTATTATTATCTGTCGCGATTTCAATGTTAATTTACTTTGTAGGGACTCTTACAGCACCAGATTATTGGATGACGTAGCTTCTCTTGGTCTATCGTTTGTAAATGTGTCAATACCTACGAGGTATGGTAGTAATTGTTGTCCAAGTTTGCTTGACTATTTTATTCTATCTGATCCTTCTTGTGTTTTAAAGTTTGATCCAATGTCCTTTATTTCAGATCATGATCTTATTTTTTGTGCTTTGGATTTAATATTTAACTTTGACCGCAATAAGTTGGTTAATAGCTACACCACATTTGACTACCGTTTTTTAAATGTCAATAGTCTCTTAAACGATCTTTCCCACATCGATTGGACAGTGTGCTGGGGACTTAGTACGGTGAATGAGAAACTTGCTTTTCTGAACGATAATATATTATGTAGCCTTCGGGCTCATGTTCCGCTACGAACATGTGTAAAGAGATCTTCGTGTGCCTGGTTCAACCCTGTTGTGCGAGCTGTGATTAGACAACGCAACACGGCATATTCCCGATGGGAAAAGAATCGCTCAAATTCTAATTGGTGTGCATTCAAGGCAGCTAGAAATGAAGCCACCATGGTCATTAGACGGGAAAAGCGCAAGTTCTTTGTCAAGAAGTTGGATCCATCACTGCCCAATAATGTTCTTTCGAAAAACTTGAAAAGTCTCCGAGTACATATTAGTGACAGCACAAATTGCCTACTCGAGCCTGAAGCTCTCAATGATTTCTTCATTATCGTACTTCCTGCTGCTTACCTTCTCCACAGCCCCCCTTCTCGTGCTCCCTTACACCGAATTGTGAAATGTTTGAGTTTAGTGTTGTATCCGAGTTTGATGTAGCTAGATGTACTAACAAAATACGATCCAACGCAATTGGTGAAGACGGAATTCCATTAAGGTTTGTTAAACTAATCTTGCCGCTCATCTTACCTACATTGATTCACTCTTACCTACATTGACTCACATCATTAACCATTGTTTCACAACCTCATGCTTCCCTGATGCTTGGAAGATTGCAACAGTGGTTCCAGTCGCTAAAAATAAATCTGCATGTAGTCCTTGTGACTTCCGTCCAATTAGTATCTTTCCTGTCTTATCTAAAGTACTTGAGTCCTTAATGTCTGAACAAATATATTGTCATCTCAGCAAATTCAGGTTACTGTATCCATCTCAGTCAGGGTTTAGAGCTAAACACAGCTGCTCCACAGCTATGATTAAAATACTTGACGACATACGGATATCCTTTGATAAAAACAATTTGACACTATTATGCCTTTTAGACTTTTCCAAAGCTTTTGACTCGGTTTGCCATGACCTACTTTGCTCTAAACTTAGGAATTACTTTGGGTTTAGTGAACTTGCTGTCCGATTAATGACAAGCTACTTGTCCGGCAGAGCTCAGAGAGTAAAAATTGGGTGTACCCCAAGGCTCAATTATGGGACCATTACTATTTAGCATGTTCATTAATGACATATTTCATACTTGTCAACATGCAAAAATGCATGCTTATGCGGATGACATTCAAATTTATTTGTCTGGGGCTCATGACGATGTGGTTAATTTGTGCGCGGATTTCAATAGTGATTTGTCGTCTATATCTTCATGGTCTGTGAGAAACGGTCTATGTCTTTATAGTGAAAAATTATTTGTTTCACCAGTATGTAAAAGAAATATTAATTGTAATGTGATGGCTTCTCTGTACATTGGTGATAAGTCCCTTAAGTTTTTGTCAAAAGTAACTAACCTAGGTTTTGTTATAAACACTAGTTTAACCTGCATTGATCATATTAATTCCGTTGTATATATAAGTATATTATACTCTGCGGAATTTAAGAATGTCTGCTACTTTTACACCGGTGTGCATTAGGTGTAAACTCGCCATTCAATTAATATTGCCTATAATATGTTACTCGGAATTAATCTACAGTAAGCTGGACTCACAATCTGCTCATAAAATTGATGTGGTATTCAATCACGTTACGCGGTATGTTTTTGGGTTGGCGAAATACGATCATATATCTGAATGGAAATCACTGCTCTTGGGATGCGGTATTTTTGAATACTTGAAGGCTAGAAATTGCATTTTTCTATTTCGCCTTATGATGGATAAGGAACCTAGCTATCTGTTTGAAAAATTGTCTTTCCCGAAATCTGCGCGCCTAACGGAATTGATCGTGCCCAACTATAATTATCTAACATCTGCAAGACTATTTTTTGTTAATGCTATTCGCACCTGGAACTCGATTCCATCTCATATTTGTAATAGTTTGAACATAAGCAACTTTAAGAGTGTTTTGTATTCTTATTTTCGTTAAAATGCTATTTCATATCCAAAGTTATACCCTTTCCTCTGAGGCTCGCTTTCTAGTTAGGTATAGGGTAATCAATACATTATTCTTATGTTTTTCCGTATGCTCCACCTGTGATTCTCTATAGAGTTTTGTGAGTTTTTTTTGTTCCTGTTTTTGACTTATATATTACTTAATTTTAAACATTAACATATTGTAATTCTTTATTATAAGTTACAGTTGTACTATAAAAGATCATTGGGATCTTATTGTGCTAATGTTATATTTTATAATAAATGAAATGAAATGAAATTAGGGTTATAAGAAAAAGGGGCGTGGCACTTCCAGTACAAATTTACTTTTTCTTGCCACATATCCCTGGAAGTGTTTGTGGAAGACAGAATAAATTTCATTAAATGGAAAAGGGAGAGCCGGGTTCGGCCTTATAATCTAAAGCTCTCTTGAGGCATTTGCTACAGTAATGAGAAGTGGTATTTTATCAAGGCCAGGTTACTAAATTTGAGTTGGAAATAGTAGAACTCGCCGTGGAACCTCCAAGAAGGTTACACGTTCACGCGTCGTATGCCTGGAAACATTTTAAGGTAAACTTAGAGGGATTGATATATTTCGTATGCCTAGCGCGCAGACGAGATTTTATAATTTCATAGTTTTAAACGGCCTAAATACCTTAACTCGCTTAAAAAATAACGAGCTATAACGAAATGGGCACAGATATAAAATCCAACATCATTAAATTATTTTTCCTATTTGTATGAAAGCGAGGGGTGAAACCCGCGGGTATAAGCTAGTTACAATATAATTGTTTGGATACCGCAATATGTACTTATAAAGGATTAGTTGATGGACTTTAAATATGATTCGAATTATACTATCAGCCAGCGAATCAACACGTGCTTTTGTATTTAAACGTCGCCAATTCAAAATTATTGTACCGTTCGCAATAACAATAAATAAGTCTCAAGGTCAGACCCTAGCAAGAGGATTGCTTAACGCATGTCGTATTGAGTAGAGTACGATCTTACCCAAATACCAAGTTAAAGTTAACTGCCAAAAGCAATGCATGTGGTTTTTAGAATAAAGAAATATGCAGATTTTTTAGACCACGGAGCACCCCGATTTTCGGGGATTATTACTAGTTCATTTTTATACTGAGTGCCTGTAAATAGAATGTAGTACACAATACTCATATCTCATATCATATAAAAATAATAAAATCTAAATACCGAAATCATCTGGCTGGCAAGCATTTCAAAGAATTGATTCCAATAAAATGGTGCCAGGTATTAAACAAATGAGTTATACCTATTAATTTTTTTTACAATTTTACAAGTACTAAATTTTTCATATGTAAAAGTTTCTATAAAGTAATAGTATTAGTTACTAAAAACTGCCACGATTCATTATTTCACTATACGTATAATCTAAATAGGCCAAAAGACCCATGCACGAAAAATACCACTTTTAGTACATTTATAGAAATGTGGCAACCGTAATTGAGCGCGCCGCACTAATGCCACGACAAGATGAGACTGGGTTGGTGTGCCCAGCATTGCCTTAATTTAGAAAGGCCCTATCTCACATCATCGCTGAAATACAAAAAGCCGTAACTAACTAAAAACCCAGAAATCACTTTCTGATTTATTATGATGCATTTCGCGTACTATAAGTCCCCAGATCGTTTCATGCAATAGTTTCGGTTTTATTGTATTTCAGCGACGATATGAACTAGGGCCAGTGGTGGTACAATTATACTTTTTTGATACAATTTTGTTTACAATATACTTTCCTACTATGCAGTATTTTCTAGTACAATTTAGTGAAGAATACTATAAATATATAGCTCTGAAAATTCACTGCAGGAAATTGTTTATTCTCTTTTTGTCTTCGCATACACAAGGTGTGCTATAAACCTCACATTCCTAGGCAAGTATTGAAAGAATATTTTCGATACTAAATCTTATTAAAACAAAATTTCGAAATTAGCTTCATATAGAATTAGTGTCGTCGTTAATTAAAAAAGAGATGTTCTTAAATACCATAGCTTTACGACACTCACATATTGACTAGATTTGACTATTTATTTTATTAATTTTTAATTCTAATTATTTGTTTATAAAAATATAGTTTATTCCTAATAAAAAACTGTAAGAAAATAAGTTTAAATCTTTGAACAACTTAAAAAAAAATCGACCAACTGTCGTAAAAATTTCGAGCTTTCTATTTCATTTTTTTCTTTAATATTTTGCAGTTTTTTTGCTCATTCAATTTTAGTGCAAGTTTAAAGTAGCAGGGATTTACCGTTGATGTGTGGAATTTTTTTGACGATGTCGGTAATTTTCTTCCATACTATCTAAGTTTAAGTACTTATGTATGTTCCGTGATTTTTTTTTTAATGAAGAAAATGAGCAGCACCTTCATAAAAAAAAATATGTATTAAAAATCAACGATAAGTCGCAGCTATTTTAAACTTGCACTTTACTTAAATTGATCGGGCATACTTAAAGTATGTATTTTGAGGAAAGTTTGTTAATTTTTTTAATGTTGCGCAAAGATTGAACCTTGCGTTTATACGAGTTTTGTTAAAGTATAAACTGCATTTTTATAAACAAATAATTAAAACTAAATAATTTTAAGATAAATGACAATTCTTGTCAATATGTGCGAGTCGTAAAGGTTTGATAAGCACTTGAAATACTATTAAAATGTTAAGTTTTAGTACTGATTTCAAAGAAGATGTCTCTTTTATCCATTCATAATAACTTCAACAATTTTTATTGAGCTTGAGGCCGTTTTTAATGAAAACTTATTGCGGAAAAGCAACAATAATTTGAAAAAATGGTAGAAGTGATAGCTATTTCGGAAATCACCACGTTTCCTCATCAGACTTCTTTCAGCAGGATTCCAACAGACGATCCCACTGACTCAGCCAGTTGCCTACGCACTGTGCTAAGTTCGCCTTGTTAATTCTTGTTGCTTATTTCCGCTATGTATGTTCACTTGGTTGCGTGATTTCAAATCTTTTTGATTTAAAATCCGCTTTTAATTAACAAATATATTTGATTTGTGATTTGGTTAGTTGACCAAATAAAAGATAAATTTTATTTTTGATTTGCTTGGTCAACCAAATAAAAGATAAGTTTTATTTGTGATTTGATTCGTCAACCAAATCAGAAATCAAATTGATTTGTGGTTTGAATCGCCCTCCAAATCAGAAATTAAATTTATTTGCGATTTGATTTGTAGAGCGAATCATTTGATTTGTGATTTTTCAACTAAATAATACTCTTTCATGTAACGCAACTACTTCGGGATTTTTGGGACTAATTCGGAATTTTTGGGACTATTTCGGGTTTTTCGAGACTACTTCGAGATTTTCGGGGTTCTCGGGGCTATTTCGGGACCTTCGGGATTTTTGTGACCAATTCGGAATTTTTGGGATTATTTCGGGTTTTTCGACACTACTACGAGATTTTCAGGATTTTTGGGAATATTTCGGGATTTTTGGGACGAACTCTACTACTTCGGGATTTCGGGGTTCTCGGGAATATATCGGAATTTCTTGGACTCTCTTGGTATTTTTGAACTGTTTTCGGACTTTCGGGACTATTCCTGGTTTTTCGAGACTACTTCGAGATTTTCGGGGTCCTCGGGACTCTATCGTGATCTGCGGGACTACTTCGGGATTTTTTTGGCCAATTAGGAATTTCTGACCTACTTTATCGGGATTTTTGAGACTATTTTGGTATTTTTGGGTCAACTTCGAGATTTTCGATGTTCTCGCGAATATATCGGGATCTTCGGGACTACTTCGATATTTTTGGGCTATTTTGGGAACTTTTGTGACTATTTCGGGTTTTTCGAGACTACTTCGAGATTTTCAGGATTTTTGGGGCTATTTCGGGATTTTTGGGATCAATTTGGAATTTTTCTACTACTTCGAGATTTGCAGGGTTCTCGGGAATATATCGGGATATTTTTGACAATTTCGGGATTTTCGGGTTTTCAGCGGGACATTCAGGACTATTACGGGTTTTTCGAGATATTCGGGGTTCTTGAGAATATATCGGGATTTTGGGACCTTTTTGGTATTTTTGAACGGTTTCGGGATGTTCGGGAATAGTCTTGGTTTTTCCGAGACTACTTGGAGATTTTCGGGATTCTCAGGACTATATCGGGTATCTTCGGGAGTACTTCGGTATTTTTGGGACCAATTAGGAATTTTTGGGACTATTTCGGGTTTTTCGAGACTACTCCCGAGGTTTTCGGAGTTCTCGGAACTATATCGGGGTTTCTTCTTCTCGAAGAAGTCTCGAAAAACCCGAAATAATTCCAAAAACACCGAATTAGTACCGCAAATACCGAAGAAGTCTTGAATATCCAGAAAGTCCCAAAAATTCCTAATTGGTCCCAAAAATACCGAAGTAGAGCCGAAGATCCTGATATAGTCGCGAGAACCCCGAAAATCTGCAAGTAGTCTCGCAAACCTTGGAGTAGTTCTGAAAATATCGAAAAAAATTTGGAAATAGTGCAGCAATCCCGAAATAAGCCTAAAAATCCCGATATATTCCCGTGTGCCCCGAAAATCACGAAGTAGTCTCGAAAAACCCTAAATAGTCCCAAGATATCCCAAAATAGCCCAAAAATCCCTAAGTAGTCCCGAAGATCCCGATATATTCACGAGAACCCCGAAAATTTCGAAAAACCCGAGAAGTAGTCTCGAAAAACCCTAAATATTTCCAAAAATCTCGTTATATACCCGACAGCCCCGAAAATCTCTAAGTTGTCCTAAAAATTCCGAAACTGTCCCAAAAATCCTGAAAATTTCCAAGTAGTGTCGAAAAACCTGAAATAGTCCCAAAAATCCCAGAGTAGTCCCGAAGATCCCGATGTCGTACCAAGAATCTCGAAAATCTCGAAGTATATTCGAAAAACCCGGAATAGTCTCGAGGATCCCGAGAATATCTCCAAGATCCTGAAATAGCAGCAAAAATACCAAAATAGGCCCAAGATCCTAAAAATCCTAAAAATCCCGAAGGAGACTCGAAAAAGCAGAAAAAGATCCAAAAACTCGGAATTAATCCCAAAAACCCCGAAGTAGTCCCAAAGATCCCGATATATTCGCGAGAACCCCGAAGATCTCGAAGTTGACCCAAAAATACCCAAATAGTCCCAAAATTCCGATATTGTCCCAAAAATTCCTAGTCTTGAAAAACGCGGAATAGTCCCGAAAATCCCGAAATATTTATAAAATACCAAAATCCCGATATATTTTCGAGAACCCCAAAAATCTCGAAGTAGTCTCGAAAAACCCGAAATAGTCCCAAAAATTCCGAATTGGTCCCAAAAATCCCGAAGTAGTGCCGTAGATCCCGATAATTGGCCCGATAACCCCGAGAATACCGAAGTTGTCTCGAAAAATCCGAAATAGTCCAGAAAATGCCGAAGAACTCTCGAAAATGCCGAAATAGTCCAAAATCCCGAAAACCCCCGAAGAAGTCTCGCAATACCCGAAATAGTCCCAACAATACGGAACTAGTCCCAAAATCCTGAAAATCCCGAAGAAGTCTTGAAAATTTCAAAATATTCCCAAAAATCCCGATATATACCCGAGAACCAAGAAAGTATCGAAATAGTCCCAAAACTCCCGAAGTAGTTGCGTTGCCTAAAAGAATATTATTTAGCTGAAAATCACAAATAAAATGATTCGCTCTACAAATCACAAATCGAATTGATTTGATTTCAGATTTGGTTGACGAATCAAATCACAAATAAAATTTATTTTTTATTTGGTTGCCGAATTAAATCACAAATAAAACCTATCTTTTATTTGGTTGACCAAGAAAATCACAAATACAAGCAACCCTGCTTGTTGAGCCGACTACAATCAAGCGCAGCTATTCCGCTGCAATACAATTGATCATGTGGTTGTTGGTTTTGTTGGTTTTTGTTAATATTTCTATTATTAGAATGTTTAACTTTTTAGGTGTGCTCGTCCTTAAGTTATTCTTTTTTGTTATTTTATGGCCTTATACAGGCCCCTATATATAAAGTGTATAAAATTAAAAGCATATGGCCCAAATCGCCGAAAACGAAACAGAAGGGAAACATTCTCTTCTCAGGTTTCACAGACTTTTTATTATATCTGGGTCATACATATTCTGAGGTATCAAACAATATGAATATTAATTAACTCGAATCTCCTTCTCCCAAACATCAAAATTCACTTATCCTGAAATACCTTTAAATTAATGAAAATTAAATAAAATTAGTTTAAAAAACTAAAACCTCGCTATTATAATTTACATTCGTACTGTCATCAGGTATG
The DNA here is from genome assembly GCF_013731165.1 of Rhagoletis pomonella. Taxonomy (NCBI): domain Eukaryota; kingdom Metazoa; phylum Arthropoda; class Insecta; order Diptera; family Tephritidae; genus Rhagoletis; species Rhagoletis pomonella. Next base: position 10,230,532 of record NW_023458563.1, read on the forward strand.
TAACTTGACAATAGAAATCGCTGCATCTTTTAGGCGCATAAATATTATATAGTTACATCCCGAGCTAATAAAAGTTTGCATTTAACAAAAGTAAAAAAATAAACAATATTTACAAGTATAAAATAAAAAACTTCTTCGATTTCATAACGATTGAACAGCCTCTACACATGCCATGATTACTTATAATACCGAAGTACTGCACATTAAAGGCCTGTATGCAGATCTCAAGAAAAGCAAAAACTCCATATAAAATGACGTACAAGAAATGACTAAGAAATTTTCTTGAGGCAAATTTCCTTAAGGCAGTACGCAGTTCTTAAGAAATTTGCTATGCTTTCTACTACGGTTTTCTAAAATTTTTTGCAAAAAAAGAGCACAAGGCAACCCAGGTTTGCAACAGAAATATATGCCCGTTCCATTATTTCTTGAGGAAAGAGTAAGGCAACAGGCTGTGAAGTATCAAAAACGTCAAAACTCCCTGGACACACACACGAAATAATGGCAATTTTTTTCTTGACCGTTTTCTTGAGAGCTGCATACCAGCCTTAAAACTGGTATACATATCTCGAGAAAGAAAAATCGAATCGCAACAAACTAAAATCAATTTTAAAGGGGAAGAGTCATACTAAATGATGCCCTAAGTAGAAAAAAAATTGTTGTTTTCATAATAGTTGTGTTTAATGAGCTGCTCTAGGTGACGCCAGGTTAAGAAATCTCATAAAATTGTGTTTCATGAGGATTTTTCTTGCTCTAGCTTACTCTACTTTTTGTTTCATGAGTCTGCGCTAAGTGAAACTAGAGCAACTTAGAGCACGATTTTCTGTACCAGCTTTTTTAATGGAATAACTTAGAGCAAGCAACTATTTTGAGAACTTCTGCTTGAATAGCGTTTCATGAGATTTCTGATCTGAGTTGCTCCAACTTGCTCTATTGTTTCTGACAGCTGCTCGATTCTGCTCTAACTTGAGCTGCTCTGCACTTTTTTCGGTATCATTAAACACAACTAATATAATCTCAAATATCGCCAAAAACCATGTTTTTGGCACTTTGAGGTTAGGATATCTCACGTGCTAGAGCAATTCTGCGACCATATTTGGATTCAGCACAAAAATATCTACAAGATACGATGCGTTTTACTCAGGTAGTATAAAAGTCAAACCTTGTCGAACTGTGTAATCAATCAAAATATGTACAAATAACTAGAAAAAAATTCTTAACTTATGGTGATTTCGTTTCTTCCAAAAAATGTTGCCCTTCCCCGGTGCAAAATGAGTTTGATGTTACACTCATCCCTTTAAGATGGCATGTTTTTGCTTCTAGTCCTTGTCTAGCTCACCCCTGACAAAGCTTCTTGCCTTACAGGAGTGTGACATTTTAAGAAACGAACACAAAATTTTCTCACCCTTTGCCTTTAATGTAGAATCGAACCCGAAAAGAGAAAGGGGCAATCAAAAGGCGACATTTTTTGTTAGAAACGAAAACACCGTTACCTGTGTATTAGCATTTTCAAGGCGAATACAATTTAACAAGAACGTGGGTTTGCAACTTCAGCTTTAAATTTGTAGATTATTGTAAATTCAGTGCCGCCACAGCTTTAAATATTTCAAATAATTTTATGTTTTAACTATCTGAAAAAATTGAATTCAGAAAAAAAGCACTAAAAACGGCACTAGCACTAAAGCATTTTTTTTGGTGTTTTAATTTTCAAAAATCACTAAATCTAGTGCTTAAAGCACCAAGTTGGCAACAATGATTAAAGCCGTTTTCGTGTACTTAACCCCGAAAAAACTCAATATCTTGTCGATGTTGTAAGCTGGAGCTCGCGTTCTAAGCAGAAAATTACTTCTGAAATGACGTACAGCTGCAGAGCAACAGAAACTTTCAAATCCGTATTCATAATTATCATGTTCTTAATTTCTTTTGATTACATGCAACATCGCAAGATTACTGAATTCATGCTACTTAGTGTATAAAACATACTAGAGGCCGTTTAAAAACCTAATTATAAACTTATAGCTTTTCTGTAATATAACGGTCCGACTATTTTTTGCAAATATTGACCTCGAAATTAATTTTATCAGTTCAATAAATACGTAGTTCTTGAGTTCAATTCTTAACTGTGTACCAGTTTTTGAAAACATTATATAAGGAGAGCAGACTTCTTCGATAATATAAAGCAGCTTTAAAAGGTACTTATTAAAAAAAATAAGAATAATAACAAGTTAGGGTTCTGATATTTCGGGCCCTTTCCCCCCTCCCTCTCGACGGGCCTGGCCTTATAACAATTATATTCAATAATTTTTATTGAGATTGAGGCCGTTTTTCAATGAAAACCTATTGTGGAAAAGCCAACCAACAAACCCAACAACCACATGATCAAGGGAATTGCAGCGGAATAGCTGCGCTTGATTGTAGTTGGCTTAAAAAGTGAAATAGTGGAAATAAGCAACAAGAATTAACAAGGCGAACTTAGCACAGTGCGTAGGCAACTAACTGGCTGGGTCAGTGGGATCGTCGGTTCGAATCCTACTGAAAGAAGTCTGATGAGGAAATGCGGTGATTTCCGAAATAGCTATCACTTCTACCATTTTTTCAAATTATTGTTGCTTTTCCACAATAAGTTTTCATTAAAAAACGGCCTCAAGCTCAATAAAAAATTGCTGAATATAATTGTTATAAGGCCATAAAATAACAAAAACATTCATAATAACTTTAAAAATTTGTTTGTTAACCTGTACCTTAACCCTCTAACCGTTTTTTTAAAAAATGATTTAAATCACCCATAATTTTAGATTTTGGTAATTAGGCAACTCTGAGCAATGTTTCAAACTCAGTTTCAATTTACCTGTGAAAATACGTACGCTAGGTGTAAAAACATTTCGACCGTCTGTAGACGGTAAAAACGGTTTAAGGTATACAAAAAATCGGACATGCATTTGTATGTAATACAAGAAGGATGTTTTATTTCTTAAAATATTTGATCAAAAATATGTTTATACGAAAAAAATAAAAGTAAATATAATTCAAAGGACCAAATTTAAAACTAGAGGAGGAATATTACTGTCTTATTTAGTGTGAATGTTCGTAAACAAGTTTTTATTAGGCGCCTAACACAAAATTTAGTATTTCATGCAATATATACATATATGGTTATAAATTTTTTGCAATTTTTACATAGATTTTTCCCCCAAGTTATTCATATTTGTCGAAATTTTGGGAAGGGCAGGCAATTGAAAAGCAGAGGCACTTCTCGACGTACAAAAATCACGCTGTACCAAACCCTCATGCCGCCCAACCTTTTTATATAGCGCATAAACCGGGGCACTTAGAGAAATAACTGTATGAGCCTGACGCTACGTTCAAAATAAACTCCGACTCGGCCTCCTTGGGTGAGAGTAAAAGCAATGGCGCGAACGAACACTATAGAAGCATCAAGAGAAGAGGGACCTGTCCTCCTCCTCCTGTCTTCCTATGATCAACTATAACAACTTCGCAAAGAAAAAAAGGCAGTTGACGATGCTGTTTGGTATCGGCCAAAACAGAAAAACATTTGAAGTTCCTTATATGAAAGGAGACAAAAATACACAATAGGTGATCGGGCTGTACTTACTCAATATCTCAATATCTCAAACCGTCAAGTCGTTTGGGTTTCTGCATCGTCTGTTGTGAGGACCCAATTACTGCTCATATAATTATATAAAATGGCTGGCCAGAGTTATTCAAGGCCTCTTCTCGAACGAAGTGCTTCGCATACTGGGCGATATATCGAGTTATTAAGCTTTATCGGTTACAGCGGTTCTTTTCATGGACGGGCGACGCCCTTTTCTACCACTCGAGGGAAGCGTTATAGATACAAAGGAATAACTTCAACTTCAACACCCCTAAAACAGGACTACAGAGTTTCTAAAAAAAAGCCAATTTGATCCAGCCCCTTCGCCTCGATTAAAGCTTCGGCACCAACAAGATTTCATATGGTGGGAAAAGTTACAAAGAAGGTACAAAGCAGATGCAAACTGCACCCACCACTGGAAATACTTATTAGTAGGGGATGCCTGAGGCCTGTGGATGCACACTGGGTCTAAGGCATGGTCTTGGACTTCACCAGAGCACACCCCTGTATATAGAAACCAAAAAGAAACTTCCAAAAATATACTGCTATGAAACGCACTTGAATATGTCGATTTTGGCGTTAACCGTTTTGACCGTCTACAGACGGTCATCAGAAAACACTCTAACTATAATTATAATTTTGCACTGAATTATTAAAATAAATAATGTTTCCTACTTACTATAAAATTTTCAAAACTTTCCCATGAATACCATCAAACCATTGGTTTTGAAGGGAATCTATGTATGCATGTACTAAGAAAATATATGAGCAAATTAAAAAGTCGATACAATTAACAGTCGAAAAGTACAATTTTTGTATAGTTTTCGCAAAAAGCCATATTTCACAAATTTAAAATGCACCAAACATTTTCAATTTACGTGGTAAATGCTTACAAAGCTGTTGTAAAGATATTTAAATCAAATAAAACACCTCTTTGAGGTAAAATTTTCGAGTGACGAAAGCTGAACTAGAAACACAAAATTTATGATATCAGTTTCGTGACGAATATTATACGCATTTTTATACCCGAGCGCACTTGTGCACAAGGGTATTATAACTTTGTTCACATAACGGTTGTTTGTAACAGGCAAAACGAATCGAGATAGATATAGACAAATGTATACATAAATGATCAGGATGAAAAGATAAATCGATTAAGCGGTGACTGTCTGTCCGTCCGTCCGTCCGTCTGTGCACACGATAACTTGAGTAAAAATTAAGATATCTTAACGCGTACTTCCCTCTGGCGTAGGACGGATGGCATTTAAAATGGGCAAAATCGGACAATAACTACGCCCACTTCCCATATAACGGTAATTTTTAGAAATACAAAAAACTGCGATATTTTAGTAATTACTGAAGATTATTCACTCAAAATTGATATTTACAATACTTTTAAGAGGAAAAATAAGAATATTATAAATTTTTGAAAAATGGGCGTAGCCACGCCCACTTATGGTTACATGTGTATATCTTGGCAACCGCTGCACCGATTTCTTCCAAACTTGGCACGATTATTGGTCTTGGTACAGGATACCAAATGGCCGAAAATTTTTCAAATCAAACAATAACCACGCCCACATCCCATGTAACGGTAATTTGGAGAAATACGAAATCTATGATAAATCAGTAAATATTAAAGCTACTTTATTCAAAATTGACTCTTGTAACAGCTCTTTACCAAGAAATACGTTTATGATAAAATTTTGTAAAATGGGCGTGGCACCACCCACTTATGATCACATATATGTATCTCGGTAACCGTTCTACCAATTTGTACCAAACTCCGTATGGTTATGGTGCTTGCCACATAAAAGCAAAACGTTGAAAATTATTGACATCGGACTAAAATTGCGGCTTTTCATATAACGGTAAACTTTAGAAATGCTTGAAACTTCAATATTTCGAAATCTAAGGACGCTAATTTACTCAAAATTGATACACCCCGGCTTACCATGTAGCGGTAGCTTTCGGAAAGGTGAAAAACATATATTTAATATTTGCGCCGGGTATTTAATGTTCGGCTCCACCCGAACTTAGACTTTCTTACTTGTTTTAACTGCCCTTGAAACGCAGGGAACATTTTTTTTATTCATTCGAATCGTTGCAAAAGTTCTGTTTTTTATTTTGTGTTTCTAGCAGTAGACCGGAATTCCGCAACGTTCCAAATAAATAAAAAAAAGATTTTCCGTACGTTTCAAAGGCAGTTAAAAAATGCGTATAATTTTCGTCACGAAATTGATATCATAAATTTTGTGTTTCTAGTTCAGCTTTCGTCACTCGAAAATTTTACCTCAAAGAGGTGTTTTATTTGATAGATATCAATTATTTTGGGGTAGCAAATTTAAAATCGATGAAAATACAAACAATAATCTAAATGTTTTATTTTTGTCTAACAAATTGCTAAAACTATTATCTAATAAATTAAGTATTCAAATCGATTTGTCCATTGAAACAGGAATACGGAATAGAGCGAAAAAGAATAGTGGTATTCAGGGGCGCACCCAGGAATATATTTTAGGGGGGGGGGGGGGAGGGTTTATATTTCTGAAGATATATCACCGGAATATACTGAAAATTCGCTTCAGATAATACGCTCTTCGAAATACATTTATGCAAGGTTTATGTACAGTATGTAATAAATAAATAAACGGTTTAAAATTCATAAACTGCACTTTATTTACAAAAGATTAACAGAACTCAAACATATTTAACCGACTTCAAAAAAAGGGGAGGTTATCAATTCGTCGGAATACATAACTTTGGACCACGTGAACCGATTTCAATAATTCATTTTTTATTGGAAAGATGACACCTCAAGGGTCGTCCCGTAATTTGGTTTAGATCCGATGATTGGATCATGAAGAAACTAACGGTACACCTAAATTTGTATATGAGAATTGAAGTCGGTTGTGTTCTTTCCTTAAAAACTACTTGTTTAATAAAAAGTTCTACAAACTCAAGATGAGCTCAACTTTCAAAAGTACCTAATAAAAAATTTTAAAAAAGAGTCAGTAAAAATAAATTTTTGATTCCAAGAAATTTTTACACTTTTATGTTAATTTTTTCGATTTCTAGTTTCTGGTTTTCGATAGAGATGGTAATTTTTCACGATAGCCAGATTTTTTTAATATTTCGAATACCGAAAAATTATCTGAACTCTTAAGAAAAACGAAAAATTCATATAAAACGACGGACAAGAAATGGAAAGGAAATTTTCTTCTACCAAAATTTATTAAACCAGTTTGCAGCTCTCAAGACAAAAATGGTTGTATATTGATTTTCTCATGAATATTTACAGCAAAAGCAAAGCGCTTTTATCAAGCAACAGAAATTATAATAAATATTTCTTATGATTTCCTTGAGAGCTGGATTCTTAGCTTTAAGGTACAGTTTGTATTTGAGGTTATTAGCTTTAGGGGGGGTTTGAACCCCAAAACCCACCCCTTGTGTGCGCTAATGGTGGTATTCATCTAAACCGATACTTTATCCAATTTTGGCATGTGACTGAAAAAAACGCTAAAATATATACAAATTGTGGTTTCCAAGACATGTACGAAGTGATTAGCACAGCTGCATCCTTCAACTTCTCAACTCGCGGGAAATTCCCCGATGTCCAGGGAATTTCGGTTTAAGTGGCAATCGGGGAATCAGAAATTTTTTTTTGGAACTGGGTATGTTATTTTTATATCTAAAAGTAACCAAATTAGGCGGACATGTTAATTTTTAACCATTTGACCCTTTTTGGAGCGACATTTTTTCAATTTGAATCGCAATATCTCCACAACAAGAATTTTTCCAGACATAAGCTGTTTGCCAGATGAAAGCTAAGATCTTGGGCTAGATATTTGGAAACTTAGAATAAAATCGACTGACCAGTTTTTCATAAAATGCCCGAAATGTATATTTTCAGCAGCCCGGTTTTTAGTTTTCAGGCGGTAAAGTTATAACATATTTATATTTTATAAACACAAAAGATAACGTTAGAAATCTTGTTTGAAGACCCTTCTACAGATATCCACATCAATGACATGGACTGAGTAGTGCGGCCTCAGTGGTAGTTTAAAAAATTGCCTTTTTTCGAATTTCAGGCAGCAGCCACTCCACAAAGGCATACGAATCAAAACATCCTGGAACAAAACCTTCTTAGTTTTTCTTGTACTTTAATTCTTGAAAGTTTGAAAAAAATTAAATGAAGGTTCGTACAGGCGCCACATACATACCAAAGCATCAAGTAGTGGAGACACGAACCAAAACACATTTACCTCTATATCTTTCCAACTAGTAGCCGGAACTTAATATGTAAGGTACCGTTTGAAAGGTATTGGCCTACAGAATAACACTAAAAATGTTGGGTGTACCCACATGCCCCCTGAAACCGGCAAAAGCAAAAAAAACGTTTTTTTTTTTCGCAAAACTTTTTTTTAAGAATCCGGTTAATCGTTTATGAAGCTTGAACACATTTTCTGGACACACTCTGCAAGACCTTTCCAACGATATCTCAAACATGTCGATTGTACATCTGGATAAAAGTTTCCAAATCTCGTGTATATATATGTAAGCGAGTCATTTCAGTATGCTACTGTGGCTGCTTCGCCACTCGCGCGCACTTCCGTGCGCTGTGATACCTCGTGTTTTTTAAAATACGGCACCAACCGAATATCTTAAAAAAAATATTCCAAAAAAATCTATCAAGCCTTTTGCGTCGATGGTGTCGATATGTATGTACATATGTCCATACATACGTCTGCCAAAGCAGCAGAGCTTTCGTCCCATAATTATTATGGTAATTAATTATAGTATGGTGCACACAGTTTAATTGTTAGCGCCAGCGAAGTCAACAACCATTGAATGTTGTTGCGCCAATTTCATGCCAGGGGTTAGAAACCTGTAGCTGTTCACTTAATTTGGTATTTTGTTCTATTCTAACAGAAGTTGAATTTCGTATCCAGGCAAACGTACACATACATACATATGTACATAAATACATAGTACGTGTGATTGCCAAGAATGATAATACATAAAAATATTGTTAGAAAAAGTTATTAAAATAATTTTTAAATGGTTGAGCTTTACAGTTTTAACTTTTATATGTTTATATTTCCAAAATTGCCTTATTTGTAACTAACTATTGAGTCACTGAACAAACTAATAAATAAAATTATAGTTTAAAAAACTAAAACCGCCCTATTATAATTGCCATTCGTACTGTCATCAGGTATGTAACTTGAGAATAGAAATCGCTGCATCTTTTAGGCGCATCAATATTACATACTTACATCCCGAGCTAATAAAAGGAAGGTAAGAAGGTAATAATGGGCGCGTTTATAAGACGTAGCTATTGCCTAACAGTTGGCTATTTGTCTTAGAAACGCACATTTGAGTAGTTCCGCTCAGCTCAACAGTTGGCAACTTTTCGCCATTTTTGCCAGCGGAAATGTTTACGCTATCTGAACTCAACGTGTTGGGCTTAGCCTAATCAGCTGATCGAAAAGACTTACGCCGCTTATATTAAATTTAACGCCGCTTCGTTAGGTGGCAGTTTCGAAGAAACTTATTATATTTTATATTACTAATGTGATAAAATAACTAGAATATTTTATAATAATACTACGTTTCTAAATATGTTTTTTAGATGTTTGCTATATAATTTTACACTGTTTAATTCATTGTAACATTGAACGATTTTTTCAACACGGCGGCAGCTCAGCGTTGAATTTTAAATACTCTCGGCGCAACTATCTCTATTTGTTGCAATTTCATTTGTTTACATTTATCAGCTGTTCATTTGGCAGCATATGCATCAAGCCGTTTCTAAGACGTAATTGTTGGATTCAACAGTTGCCAGCAGTTGCATAACAGATGAGCTAAACAGCTACGTCTTATGAACGCGCCCAATAATAATAAAAATGCCTGGAGTTTCTGTATGTTTCTTCCTCAGCTTGGTAAATTGGTTATAGAAATAAAAAGTAAGCAAGTCAGTAGTAAAGGCGCTCTACGGCTGAGTTTTGTCGTCAAAAGTAAGGATGTTATAGTCTAAGGGCCAATTTCAAATGAATATTTAAACGGCACTTAAGTTTAATTGTGGATTGTTGTTTATATGCCATTTAGCTTTCGTTGGGTTTCAGATCAACTTTATTTAAATATGCCAAACAATTGGCAACACTGCTGCTTATTCCTTGAAATTTTTGTTGCATTTGCATGTTTGTTTACATTTTTTGCTGAACAGCTGTCTGATTTAGGTGGGATTTGGTGGGATTGATTAAACAATCTACCAATCAATCTTGGTTGTTTGGTATAAACACAGGGTTGCATATCTCATATTTAAATAGCAAAAGTGGCCATTTAAATGCAGACTTAATGTATGATCTGAAAAGGAATAGTGGAAATTAATCAACAACCTCTACCAGTGGCGTAGCCAGGGGGATATGGGGGGATAGATCCCCCCTTCGCCATTGAACTACAATTATTTACTTTTGAATTAATAACACAATACTATTTTATCCTTCTGATAAAATTTTTTTTTATTTCAGACGGATGACAAATTATCTTTTAATGAATATATGACTTGCCACTTGCAAACAGAGTTATGTGATTTTATAAAAGTAAACCATAAATTAAAAAAATGTCTACGACAGCAAGTAACATCCGAACTGTATCTTTTTTTAATACGTGAAAATTTGGATAAATAAGAGCCTAATACCATTAAAAAAATAAAATTGCAGTATGGTAGATTTGCAAGTTTTATATTTAAAAATTTAATATTGCAAGTTTTGAAACAGTAACTTTTACATAGCTAGCTTTTTTTTAGCTTTTCGCGTTCTTTCCTCTAGGAAGATTGGTTTGCTTCTTTTTTGGAACCTCTTCCACTAGGCACCGAAACTACCACGTTTTCTTGCAGTTTTCTAAGTTCATAAGAAGAGGAGATATTTGAAAGTGTATAAAAAAGTATTATAGCGACTTTTGCAAGAGTAGTTAACATTTCATGCTATTTTTTTCAGAATATAGAAAAATTTTTCACTTTGCTGTTAGTGGACATGAAACCCATCAAAAACTAAAAATCTAAAAAAAATTTACATAGCGCACTGTGCAAGTGGACTACTCAATTGTTGAATATGCTATCTTATTTGTCCCTTCTTTTAATACAATTAAGGACCGGCTGAATGGTTTAACGATGTTAGCGGTACATAATGATGTGCCGATTTCAACACAAGAAGTAATTGAAAAAATTTGTGTTAAGCAACGAAGATTAAAAATCGCTTTATAAGTAATAAGATTTTGTAGACTTGTACATAAATAAATGTAAATAGATACGCGTAAATATATAAATATGCAGATATATTCAATGTGTAAAAACTGAAGTGTATACTAACGAAACTTCTACAAATCAAAACTGGACTACACACTAATTAATTAAAATGGTGTAGTAATTTAATTTTTTTAATTTAAATAAAGCATGAATTCCCCAGGGAATAACCGGGTAGACAAAAAATATACAACGGTAGAAATGGCACATACATACATATATGAAAGAATGCCCACAGGCGACGCACTATAGGCAAACACGAGTTTTTTTTCAAAATCGTAGATCTTCGCTTAGAAAAGAGATAATGGAATGCAGCATTTAACCCTTTAATGCAGAGTCTGTCATATATGAAACGCTTTTTAACCCTTTCAAGGCAGAGGAAAAAGGTTTTCAATATGCTTTTGAACGTGCTTTTTTTCATGTTGACGTAGATATTAATCGTAGAAAATTTTTCCATCGTAAAATAATAATAAAAATAAATAAATAAAAAAATAAAATTATTAAAAATAAAAATAAATAAAAAATAAAAATAAATAAAAGTACGTTGAAAAAATATTGGGAACCATTTTGCCTCTGCTTTGAAATGGTTAAAAAGCATGTCATATATGACAGACTGCATTAAAGGGTAAAGTGCTGAACTTTCGTAAAGATATCGACCAGCATAAGCATTTTTGTTATATAAATTTTTTTGTGAAAGCTGATAGTTTACGAGTTATTAGAGTTTAAAGATAGCTTTTCTTTTTCCAATCTGGCTACTCGGGTACAGCATCCAATGTCCCAAGAATCGAGTCTTAAGATAAAATAAAGAGAGATCTTTCAGAAACAGTGCTAATGGTGTATTAAATATAGTGTTTTCTAGTGGAATGGGAGCCAAAATCCAATATTAAAAAAAGTGACATTTTGAACGGTATTTTGAGGGTTAAGCTATTGTTGTTGTAACTTCTCTATAGTTTTCCCATATTATATGATCATTTATCTTCACGATAGAAAAATGTTCATTCCATTATCTCTTTTCTAAGCGAAGATCTACGATTTTGAAAAAAACTCGTGTTTTGCCTATAGTGCGACGCTTCTAGCCATTGTGTATCACAACTTAAAGTTTTCGATACAAATGTTTTTTAATACTCCCCTCTTCGCCAAATCCTGGCTACGCCACTGATCTCTACTTAAGTAGGCCATCTGAAATCGGGCCTAACAGTTGCTAAATTTGAAAACTATTACACATTCTTTCAGGCTTTCAACACATACTCCTATAATAGTTATCTGCCCTTTCGCTAGTTTTTTGAATGCATGCAAAAAACGAATTATGCATCATCTTATCCAAAATATGCGTGTTGATCTTGTCACGCAAATGAAGGGACCTAAAGTTCTAGGTCGCCTCCGAACGGCAAATGGTTTTTATGAGAAGCGATTTCATGGCAGAAGTACACTCGGAGGTTTGAAAATGCGACGACCGCAGATCGGGAATTGCGTAGAGCAGCATTTGCTGGAACTTTATGTGGGATCTGGATGACAGTCTTCCTAAAGTAAATTTGAAAAATTTATTGAAATAGTAACTCTTCTGATTATGAATTTTTGTGGAAAATTATTATTTTTGACTATTTTAATAAAAATATTTAACAAGACGAAGAAAAGTTTAACATTTTAACAGCAAGCAAAAATTTTTGAGTTGTATAGACAAAAATATTCTTTTTCTTATGAATAAAGTAAAAATCACTATATATTAAATGTTAAATTTGCATCAATTCAGAAGTAGTATAGTTGCTTTATAAAATAGTATTTGAAAAAAGTCGAAAAAAATTAACACAGAAAATACACACAGCTCTTTTAAGTTTTCTAAAAGTTTTTTAGTATTTTTTAGTATTTGTTATTATATCTGATTTCTTCTTTTAATGGGAAAAGATGATTATTTCTTAATTGTTTCTAAGTACATTGATTACTATTTATTTGAATATTTGAAACAAAATAGTTAATCATTAACATTTAAACAAACCCCAAATCTTTTTCGCTATTCAAAATCAAAAATAAATAGGTTTAAAATTATTGGATTCTTTAAATATCTATTTAAATATGTGAAAACAAAGGCAAATAAACCATCACGAAAAATATTATTTTGTGTATTTACCTGTGTCCTTGAACTCAGACGCTATATTTCTTCATGCCAAACTAGTTGTGTCTGTTCTACAGTAGTTTCTTTCGGTATAGTTCCATAAACATGTTTTTTTTTATTAATTCGACTAAAAAAATTGAGTGTGAAAAGATCAGCTTATTGCAAAAAATGCCGCGCAATACTAATCTCATCTCGAAGAGACAGAAAACCATATCGCACGTGCGATACGCATGCAATATTATATCGCAGCAGTGTCGCACGTGCGATACGCATGCGATATTATATCGCAGTGGTGTCGCTGTCGTGCAAGTGTGCACAGTTTTCATCGCTTCCTACCAATTCCCACGTACCCAGCATGCCGATGTCGCATTCATATCGTATCGCGTATCGTATCGCATATCTCATCGCATATCGTATCGCTCTAATGTGCGCCGTGCCTTAAAGTAACCAAATTAGACGGATATTTTAATTTTTAACCATTTGCCCCTTTTTGGAGCGACATTTTTTTCAATTTTAATCCCAATATCTCCACAACAAGAGTTTTCCCAGATATAACCTATATACCAGATGAAAGCTAAGGGGTTGGGCTAGATTTGTAAAAACTTAGAATAAAATCGACTGACCAGTTTTTGAGAAAATGCCCGAAATGTACATTTTCAGCAGTCCGATTTTAGGTTTTCAGGCGATAACGTTATGACATATTTATATTTTATAAACACAAAAAACAGCGTTAAATAGCGTGTTTGAAGACCCTTCTACTGATATCCACATCAATGTCATGGACTGAGTAGTGCGACCTCAGTGGTAGTTTAAAAAATTGCCTTTTTTGGAATTTCAGGCAGCAGCCACTCCCACAAAGGCATACGAATCAAAACATCCAGGAACAAAACCATCTTAGTTTTTCTTGTACTTTAATTCCTGAAAGTTTGAAAAAAATTAAATGAAGGTACATACAGACGCCACATACATACCAAAGCATCTCGTAGTGGAGACACAAACCAAAACACATTTACCTCTATATCTTTCCAACTAGTAGCCGGAACTTAGTATGTAAGGTACCGTTTGAAAGGTATTGGCCTATAGAATAATATTGGGTGTACCCTCATGCCCCCTTAAACCGGCAAAGGCAAAACAACATTTTTTGTTTCACAACACTTTAGCCTAATTTTTAAGAATCCGGTTAATCGTTTATAAAGCTTGAATACATTTTCTGGACACACTCTGCAAGACCTTTCCAACGATATCTCAAACATGTCGATTGGACGTCTGGATAAAAACTTCCAAATCTCTTGTATATGTATATATGTAATCAAATAAAACACATCTTTGAGGTAAAATTTTCGAGTGACGAAAGCTGAACTAGAAACACAAAATTTGTGATATCAATTTCGTGACGAATTTTTTAACTGCCTTTGAAACGTACGGAAAGTCTTTTTTACCTTGTTTTTATTAACTCGGGATGTAACTATGTAATATTGATGCGCCTAAAAGATGCAGCGATTTCTATTCTCAAGTTACATACATGATGACAGTACGAATGGCAATTATAATAGGGAGGTTTTAGTTTCTTAAACAATCATTTTATTTATTTTGTGTTTATAGCAGTAGACGGAATTTTGCAACGTTCCGAATAAATAAAAAAAGATTTTCCGTACTTTTCAAAGGCAGTTAAAAAATGCGTATAATTTCCGTCACGAGATTGATATCACAAATTTTGTGTT
>NW_023458563.1:10245288-10285785 GCF_013731165.1 Rhagoletis pomonella
GTAGCAAATTTAAAATCGACGAAAATAATAACAATAATCTAAATGTTCCATTTTTCTCAAATAAATTGCTAAAAATATTATCTAAATCTAATTTATGTATTCAAATCGATGTGGCCATTGAAACATATATTTTTTCGAATACGGAATAAAGCGAAAAAGAATGATCATATCCTTTGTATTCGAAAAAATTAAAAAAAAAACAAGTAAGAAAGTCTAAGTTCGGGCGGAGCCGAACATTAAATACCCGGCGCAAGTATTAAATATATGTTTTTTCACCTTTCCGAAACCTACCGCTAGATGGTAAGCCGGAGTGTAACAATTTTGAGTAAATATACATATATGTGATCATAAGTGGGCGGTGCCACGCCCATTTTCCAAAATTTTACCATAAACGTATTTCTTGGTAAATAATTGTTGCAAGCATCAATTTTGAATAAATTAATTTAAACCCTAGGATGCATACGATGAGCCTCCGAGGCTCATTCGCTTTTATATTATAACATATTTCTTAAATCCGAATTAATTTTTACATACACTTTCAGGAATGCTATCTTTGAATGTTTCTAGCCTTCTAGTAGCCTTTGATATTTTCGAAAGGAAATGTTTTTTTCCGAAATAACGGAAAATTTGTATCAATATCCTTTTAATACATATGACGAGCCTCCGAGGCTCATACAGCGTAACCAAGTATGCCATGCAATGAAAGTTTTTTTTTATAATTAGAATGGGTTTATTTTGTGGTAGAATATTTAGTAGCATTCGGTACGCGGTCAGGCGCACAATAAATAGCTCTCTGAATTTCGCAAAAGATTGTGTGACTGTGAAATAATACTTGTTCAAACTACAAAAGGTAAATAAAAAAATTAATAAAATATTGCTTTATATTACATATATAATAATAGGAAAGTATAATAATTATATCTCGCATAATTTAAAGCAACAAAAATATGGCTTCAACAAGCAAAAAAGCTGTTCGGGCAAGTGACGCTAATTTAGAAACTATAATAAGGACATGGCTTCAGGAAGATGACGATTTTCTTGTTGAAAGCAGTGACTCGTCTGACCAGGAAGATAATTTTCAAAACTTTGAGAAGGAACCTACTGACATTATTTATATGTCAGACGATAGTGAAGAAGATAACAGTTCGCAGAAAAATGAAGACAACTCGGAAGACTGCAGTAACGCAGTTCAATCTTTTTCCGGAAAAGACGGATTTGTTTGGAATAGTATACCACGTCAGCAAACAAAAGCTCGTTGCCACAATATTTTGCATTTTACTCCTGGCCCTAAACAAAAAAATAAAATCTGGTCAAAAAAGAACGCTTGGGACGCATTTATTACCACGGAGATGATCGATGAAATATTACTATGCACGAACAGAGAAGCAAGCCGCTGTTATGAAGCACAGGGAAAAATATGGCCACACTTGGAGCATGAAGAAATTGATGCATTTTTTGGTTTGCTACTGATGGCTGGTGTTGAAAAAAATTGGTATACACCGGTCCGCGAATTATTCCTGGATAAGACAACAAACCCTTTGTATAAAGCAACACTGGCTGTAAATAGATTCGAAAACATACGTAGGATGCTTCGATTCGATGATAAGAAAACGCGTGATTTTCGACTTTTGTCAGATAAATTTGCTCCAATTCGTTACATATGGGAATTGTTTCTAAAGCAGTGCCGAACAGAAATGGTTCCAAAAGCATTTGTAACAATTGACGAACAATTGCTAAGCTTTAGAGGACGTGCCGGTTTCATTCAATACATGCCATCGAAACCGGCTAAGTACGGAATTAAATTCTTTTGGCTCTGCGAAAGCGATTCAGGCTATGCGATTGATGGCCAAGTTTACTTAGGTCGGCAGCCGGGGAATAATGTTCAACATAATGTAGCAGAGAATATTGTAAAATCTCTAGTTACGACCATACAAAATACTGAACGAAATCTTACAATTGATAATTTTTTCACGAGCGTTCCCCTTGCTTTAAATGTGTTGGATGCTGGAATAACGATTGTGGGAACATTACGGAAAAATAAAAAAGAAATACCATCCGCATTTCAAGCTTCTAAAGAGAGGACGATATTTTCGTCTGTATTTGGTTTCAAGGAAGAGTTAACATTGGTGAGTTATGTTATAATGTTCAACATAATGTAGCAGAGAATATTGTAAGATCTCTAGTTACGACCATACAAAATTCTGAACGAAATCTTACAATTGATAATTTTTTCACGAGCGTTCCCCTTGCTTTAAATTTGTCGGATGCTGTAATAACGATTGTGGGAACATTACGGAAAAATAAAAAAGAAATACCATCCGCATTTCAAGCTTCTAAAGAGAGGACGATATTTTTTGTCTGTATTTGGTTTCAAGGAAGAGTTAACATTGGTGAGTTATGTTCCAAAAAAGAATAAATCAGTTATATTATGCTCAATGCATCACGATGCTACTGTTAACATGGAGGATGTTAAGAAAAAACCAGTTGTCATCGTATTTTATAACAAAACCAAGGGCGGTGTCGATCATATGGACCAAATGGTTGGTAATTATCAGGGAACGGATTTTTAGGACCTAAAAACCTATAAAAAAGGCAAAATGAAGTAACGAAATAGGCTGGAACAGGCAAAATAAAATAGCGAAAAAGGCAGGAAAAGGCACTAGGTCTTGCAAAAAAAGGCAAAAAAAGGCAAAACCAAATAGCGAAAAAGGCAGGAAAAGGCACTAGGTGTTGCAAAAAAAAGCAAAATAAGGCACTAAAAGAGACAGAAAATACGAAGAACAATCAAAAAATATATTTATTTTAGAAATGTTTATATTGCAAGTAAAAAGAGAAAAACTAGAACTAGTTTCATTATATGAAAAATTTGTACCTTGAATCTTTGACTATTTTATTCTTTCGAGTTTCTAACTCATAAAACTTTAATCTGTATAGTTGTAGTAACATTAAACCACAAGATGCATTTTGAAGTTTTCTTGCAGCATTTTCATTCGATTTTCGCGAAGAAAAGCCTTGAATTACTAAATGTGCGCTCGACGTAAGTTGATACAAGTGGAGCCCAATTTAAATATGGAACGTTTGAAACGTTCATATTATCACGAATAAGGGCGTTTTCCTCGCCCTTTACAATTTTATCCACACCCCTTATTGTCTACAAGCCTACGTTAGCTGAGAAAACGACTTTGAATTTTTTCAACACCAATTTGGCAAGAGGTCCCTGCGCTTCTATAAGCCGCATGGGCATGTGTATATTTTTTAATCGTAAAAAAAAATTGTAAATGCTATAATCACTTTTTTAAAGGTAGAAAAGGCAAAAAAAGGCAAATATCTTAAAAAAGGCACAAAAAAGGCAACATCAAATGTGTATATATGGAATCAGGGAAAGCTAAATCGTGGACATTCTTAATCGAATAGGTATACTCTATCTCTTTAGCAGAAAAAAAGGCAATTTCCATAAAATCCGTTCCCTGGTAATTATACTTGCAAGAGACAAACAAGACGACGGCCAATGGCCGTTTGGTATAATATAATGGATGTTGGAGCAGTGAATGCTTTTTTTCTATTTGTTCATGAAAATCCCAGCTTCTCAGCTGGCATACGGCAGAAAAGGCGCATTTTTCTGAATGAACTAGCAGTAGAGTTAGTGCTTCCATTAATGAAGCGTAGGGCGCAAAGTTTAACGAAATTGACGACTAACATTCATAAAATGGCCATGGCTAATTTTATAATCATTGAAGAAGAAGTAACTAATAAAAATGATTCTCCACAATTAAAAAGGAAAAGATGCGCATACTGTCCTTCCAAAATTAGTCGCATGAGCCGACTATTTTGCGCAAAATGTACTAAAAAAAATGTACCATGTTTCAATTGAATTAATTAATTACTTTCTGTACATCATTTTTTGTATTCATATACATATTTATATTTTATAAATGGAAAAAGAAACGACAAATGAATTAAAGTTTTAGCCCATGAAGTGATATTTTGCTTTTTTCCTGTTTTTTCTTTTTAAATTAATATACACTTAATTTAGTAGGCGAGCCTCCGAGGCTCATCGTATGTATAACTGTAGTTTTTTTACCTATGGGTCCTAGGGTTAATATTTACTGATTTATCGAAGATTTTGTATTTCCGTTATATGGGATGTAGGCGTGGTTATTGTCCAATTTTTTAAATTTTCGACCATTTAGTATACTGTACCAAGGCCAACAACTGTGCCAAGTTTGGAAGAAATTAGTGCAGCGGCTACCAAGATATACACATGTAACCATAAGTGGGCATGGCTACGCCTATTTTATAATATTCTTATTTTTCGTCTGCAAATTATTGTAAATATCAATTTTGAGTGAATTATCTTCAGTAGTTACTAAAATATCGCAGTTTTCGTATTTCTGGAAATTACCGTTATATGGGAAGTGGGCGTGGTTACAGTCCGATTTCGCCCATTTTCAACACCAACCTACCTTGGATTAATGGAAACCTACATACCAAATTTCGTTGAGATATCTCAATTTTTTCTCCAGTTATTGTTTACACGGACGGACGGACAGAGGGACAGACAGACATGGCTCAATCGACTTCTCTATTCATTCTGAGCATTTATGTATACATTTGTCTATATCTATCTCGATTCGTTTTGGCTGTTACAAACAACCGTTATTTGAACAAAATTAATATACCCTTGTGTGCAAGTGCGCTCGGGTATAAAAATTATGAGACATGATAAAAAGTTATCAACTTGGTATCAACTTTGGATACAATAAACAACTGTATTCGTCTGATTGTCTCGTAGTTTATTTTTTTTTAAGATTTCTACCGGGTGTGGTAAAAGTTTTGCTCAGTGGCAATTTATACATATGTATGTAAGTAGTAGCGGCACATTGGGTGGACTAAATGCATTCATACATACATATTTATGAAAAACTGTAGGTAATATTTTACGCGTCTTCCCAGGTAGGTTAAGTGCGGGTGATAAACCCATGTAGCATAGTTAAATTCTGTGTACATACCTACAATTAAAATGGGGAAAAATGCAACAATTTCGGCATGTGACTGAAAAAAATTTTAAAATACACACAAACTGTGGTTTCCAAGACAGGTACGATGTGATTAGCACAGCTGCATCCTTCAACTTGTCAACTCGCGGGAAATTCCCCCGATTTGCAGGGAATTTCGGTTTAAGTGGCAATCGGGGAATGGGATTTTTTTTTCGGGGAACTTGGTATGTATTTTTATATCTTAAAGTAACCAAATTAGACGGATATGTTAATTTTTAACCATTTGACCCTTCTGGAGCAACATTTTTTCAAATTGAATCGCAATATCTCCACAACAAGAATTAAGAGCCGGAACTTAATATATAAGGTATTGGCCTATAGATTAACACTAAATATGTTGGGTGTAGCCACATGCCCCCTTAAACCGGCAAAAGCAAAAAAAACGTTTTTTGTTTCGCAACACTTTAGCCTAATTTGTAAGAATCCGGTTAATCGGTTATGAAGCTTGAATACATTTTCTGGACACACTCTGCAAGACCTTTCCAACGAAATCTCAAACATGTCGATTGGACGTCTGGATAAAATTTTCCAAATCTCGTGTATATATAAGCGAGTCATTTCAGCATGTTACTGTGGCTGCTTTCGTCACTCGCGCGTACTGCCGTGCGCTGTGATATTCTCACAGTTTCGAACGTTTTGAATGATCCTACAAAATTATATTGGCCTCAAAAGAGACGAACTCATTTTCCTACGTGTTAATCCTATGGGAAAAATAAACACTCGGTGCACGACCTCTTGGAATTATCATATAGATGGGATATTCTGAGGGACTATTACTATACCAAATACTAAAATCTGAGTCAGATTGCGATCGCATTGCAGGATTTTTTTTATTTTCTTGGCGTGGTCTAAATGTGCATATATAGTTTTCTTTCAATGAAATCAAAACGCGTTTTTGTTATACATTTCATTTTATATAAAAAAGCTTTCTATGTGTTCACAAAGCTGTTGTTCCTTCAAATCCTCCAAATATCAGTTTTTGTATTCTTATTTGAAAATGTCCTTGTTTTATGTTTTATGCTTTTGTATATAAATAAGGTGACCAGAATTTTTTCACGTTCCAGGAGGACAAATTCTCCACATTGAAAACGCACAAAAATTTTTATATTTATTTTAACAAATAAATAACGAATAAATTTACAATTCAAAGTTTTCTAAATACAAGTCAAACAAGTTAATAGTACACTGGATCATGAAAAAATTAACGGTACTCCTAAATTTTTATATGAGAATTGTAGTTGGTTGTGCTTGTTGCTTAAAAATGACTTTTTAAATTATTTAAATGTAATTGTATTACTTGCAAAAGAAATTGCTTTCGTTCTTCGTCTTTCGCTAAAGTTCGATTATAATTTTGTATCAACGCTATACCTCGTTCAATATATATATAAAAACATATTTAATACTTTTAATCTTCCCTAAGACAGCCAACTTCAGAGTAATTTTTTAGAGAGTTTAATGCCCTACAAGAATATGCCCAGAAAAACCTTTATTCCTTTTTTATAACTTTTCTTAACTGTTCAAAAGTTATAACATTTTTAATGAAAACATTTACATAGAAAATTTCAAATGCCGACCAACTACTTTTAAAATTTAAATAAAAATGTTTCCAAATGGGAGAATTTCCTTCTCAGAAAATGGTAATTTTAAGGCCATAAAGTCGCCAGGCTAGTTATTTTGGATCACCCTAATATATATATATAAGAATTACTCGTTTACAGTAATAAAAATAAGTGGCAAATTTCCCGGAAACACCCCCCAAAAAAAGTCTGCCGCTGGGCCTGTGTTATTTTTGATTATGTACTTGGATGTGAAATAACACATTTTCTAAAAAAAAATTTAAGCATACTTGCGCTCCAATGGAACGAACATACTTGTTTTAAGCCATCTTACAAATGCTTTTATCAAGATAAAAAATCCCCACAAAAAAATATTAGGGCTTAAAAATAATTTTTATTTTTCGTAAAATATTTAGTCTAAACAAAAAAATATTAAGAAAATATATCAGATGGTAGTGCATGTTAAGAAAAAATTCAGCATTTTTGCTCAGTTTTGGGTATGAAAATGTCATCATTTAAACTTTTGATGAGAAAAGTCTTACAATTAATTAGTATTTAATTTACCTTACTCCAACGGTAGAAAATCCTCCTCTGCCGATATTTATCTTCCACGGATAAAACTTATACATACATATCTGGCATACAAAATGACATACATATGGTAGGCAATAAGACGCGTCGTTAGCTAGTCTTTCAGTGTTGTAAAGGGTAATACGGCTTACCTATGACCAGTGTTGCCAGAACTTTTTGGGGCGACCGGCTATATTGGCAAAAAAAGCGGCTAAAAACGGCTATAATGTTTCAACTTAAATTTACACGTTTTATTTAAAGAAATCGCAAGTAGAAAGTAAAATCATATTTTTTTTAGTTAATAAAGGTTATACGTAGCAAAGCTTTACACCACTCGTTAAATAAATCATAAAAACAGAGACTGGTAAATTGATTACATATTATTTTTGCTTAACAAAAGGAACTGTCATGAAGAAGTCAAGTTTATATTAAATACTTAAATATAAAAAATAGATTATTTAAAAACTTACTTAGCGTTTTCTGTTTTAGTAAAAGATTTTGCCTTACATTGCAACATTTGCACTAGGTTACTTTTCGTCCTGAAAAATGGCTATATTAGTATAAAGTATTTAGCTTAGTCGGAGGGCAATATTTTGAGAAAAGAGCACGTGAAGCTGTGAAAGGCCTGAAGAAAACAGGCCAACATTATTTCGAAAAAAGAAAACGCCATTAATTTATATCGAACAAGCCGGTCGCTTTTCAAGTTTTTAACAAGTCCACTATTTAATTGTATTTTGATGTCTATATATGTGAAACTCCTGTTTTTAATGTCCTACTCACTCTCTCACATGCCTGTCTCAGAGCAATAATAAGCAACAATAAAGTATATTGGCACCATGATACAATTATTCACGGTATTGTCTTCCCATAGAGTTTTGCTTCAAATCGATATTCGTGCTCTTTTATTCTCATGCGTTGTTTTCTAAGACTCCTGTTTTTAATGTCCTACTCACTCTCTCACATGCCCGTCTCAGAGCAATAATAAGCAACAATAAAGTATGTTGGCACCATGATACAATTATTCACGGTATTGTCTTCCCATAGAGTTTTGCTTCACATCGATATTCGTGCTCTTTTATTCTCATTCGTTGTTTTCTTAGTGTTTCGAATAAAACTTCGCACTTAAATTTAAGCCATTCATAACAAAAATTGTATAAAGAAAGTCCCCGCTCCGTCCTTCTTTGGAAAAAACGTAGTGACCCAAATATAAAATGGGACGCGAGATTTTAGCAAATGTTGGCTATTTTTATTTAGTTTGTTTAATGTTTATTATTTTTTTATTAAAATTTAGCTGATTACTCAACAAACACCATATAAGTATCAATTTCAGATTTTTGGCAAAAATTTCACCAACTTTAACTTTTTAATCAGCATATTTACAAAATGGTATGTATGCAGTTTTGTAGTCCATTAAAATTTAGTATAATATAGTGAAAATTTTAAGTAGCTAGGACTCGCCGTTGAGTTTTGTAATTTTTTTTATACCGGCGTTAAGAATTTTTTCCATGCAACGTATGTTCTAAATTTTTTAAATGAAGAAATATGCGGAACACCGTCAACAAAAAATTGTCAATAATCAACGGTAAGTGCCGGCTACCTTAAATTTGTACTTTACTATACTAAAATTTTAAATTAAAAAACAAAAATCAGAATTTTCATAATTTTTGCATAAAATATAAAATTTGGATTTAAATGGTGTCTGTACCTTCATACAAAAAAATAATATTCATATTTGGGTCACTGTATATTGACATAAAATATAAATCATTGAAATCGGCACAGTATTTTAAGACTTTTCGTATTAGAGAAAATTATTTCAATTTTATATATTTAACACAGTCCGACATGGCAATTTTTTCCAAGATAAGGCTAGAAGTTTCTAATAAAGCTTAGGTCGCCAAATATGTAAAAATGGAACTTATATGTATGCACATATATTTAAATTTTAATAGAATACGGCAAATAGCGAAATCGTCTAAAAACGGCTAACTTTTTTTTGCAAAACGGCTAACAAATCGGCTGCCGGCTAAATGATTGCTATCGCAGCCGGCTAAATCTAGCTGGAAAACGGCTAAAATGGCAACACTGCCTACGACACCGGGAATTGCTTTGTTCGATCCTCCAATTACGATCGCGAGTTACCCCTTTCCCACGCGCACATTCTTAATATGATTTGACAGTTCTCTATCTCTGTGTTTTGTTTTTTTCTTCGCTACAAAATCTATGCAAAATGTAAGTAATTGCTTTTCGTGCCTATAAAAAGTGCCAGTTTTGATTTGTGAACTGGTTTCGATAAATGTCCGATAAAAATTAGAGACTGCAGCGATTTGTTCGTAATTCGCATGGAAATTGGATCTGAATTACCAACAAATTAGGTAATTCGCTCTCAAAATTTAGTATGACAAGTTACGTACTTAATCCCAAGGCTAATTGGAGTGCGAATTACGAATGAGAGAGCAAACTACGTAATTGGCGTCCAGTGGAAAAGCCGTATTAAATATTATTGATTGAGGCTAAAAGGCGTTTATACTGTTCAACTTTCACAGGCGGTTAGTTGAATCAAAAGTTTACATCATTTAACTGAATGTTGAACAATGTACTTAAACAATGTTGAACAATGTAACTTAAATGATCAGAACGTCGAGCTGAGTCGATTTAGCCATGTCCGTCTGTCCGTCTGTCTGTCTGTCCGTCTGTTTGTATGCAATCTAGTCTCTCAGTTTTCGAGATATCCGGATGAAATTTGGTAGGTGGGTGTATTTTTATAATGTGTTAATCATTTGTCGGAACCGGAAGAATCGGACGACTATAACATATAGCTCCCATACAACTGATTGTTCAGATATGAGATTTTTCGTTATAACTTCTCCATTTATGCAGCTAGGAACATGAAATTTTGCAATACCTCCACCCATTATCAACAGAAAACTTAATGTGAAATGTACAAAGATCGGGCCACTATAACCTACAGCTCCCATACAACAGATTGTTCAGATATAAGATTTTTCGTTATAACTCCTCCATTTAAGTAGCTTGTTGTCACTTATCAAAAAAAAACTTTCAGTGAAAATGGCGAAGATGGGGTCGCTATAACCTATAGGCTCCATACAACTGATTGTTCAGATATGAGATTTTTTGCCATAACTTCTCCATTTATGCAGCTAGCTCCCATACAACTGATTGTTCAGATATGAGATTCTTTGTTATAACTTCTCCATATATGCAGCTAGAAATATGAAATTTCTCACTATTTTCACTCATTATCAACAGAAAGTAAAATTAACAAAGATCGGGTCACAATAACCTATTTATTGCCTCTGTACAACTGATTGTTCAGATATGGGGTTTTACTGAAAACTCGTTTATTTGGACAGCTAAAACCGATAAATTTCATAAGCTATTTTATAAATAATAATACAAAATCTACTGAGAAAATCGTCACAATCTATGCTGTATAAGCTTTATCTCTTATACCACTGATTGTTCAGATACCAGTTTTTGCGATATATCTCCTTTATGTAGGAAGCTAAACCCATTAAATTGTGATACCGGTTTACATACCGATCACACAGCAGTGAAAATCACTTAGATTGGTGTTATATAAGGTTGTCTTTGAATAAAGCAAACTCGATATCTCCTTTTAAAAGTTAATTTAACTATGTTTTATTCAAGCGGGCGATTTTACAATAGTCCTAATAAAAATAGAAAATCAAGAAGCCAAAAAAGATACAGAGTTGCCATCAATTTTAACATTGGTAATTAGTTTGAATGTTGCCATGTAATTGTTATAAGTTAAAATATAAGAATAGCAATATGATGGGCCATTCACGAACATTCCGGGCGGCCATGAAACAAGGTTTCACAATACGGGTAGAACGGCAATTTTAGTGATTGGTCTGGTCATCTCTCCTTGACCTGTGCGTAGGCTCACCACACGCATCAATCCATCTGCTACGGGAAATGTTTTGGTTATCTTGCCCGAAATCCACATCGATGGAGGCAAATTTGCTTCTTTAACGAGAACTATACTTTCAATTGCTATGTTCTGATGCTTGCGGTACCATTTTGGTCGGCTCTGGAGCGATGTCAGATATTCCATGTGCCAACGTTTCCAAAACCCTTGGTACATATTTTGAATGTGCTGCCAGTATTTTAATCGGTTTAATCGGAACCGCCGACATATCTGCTTCCGCCACCATGGTGTATGGCCGACCTATTGGAAAATGAGATGGAGAGAGGTACATATCATCTGAGTCTGGAGCGACACTCAATGGTCTCGAGTTGACGACGGCCTCAATTTGGGCTAGCAAAGTGTGCATCTGCTCAAATGTCAGGATAGTGTCGCCAATGACGCGGCGTAGATGAAGTTTTACCGAACGCACTGCTGATTCCCAAATTCCACCCCAATGCGGAGAATATGGAGGTATGTACGTCCATTTCACTTCCTCTTTGGACAAGAAGGCTGCTATAATTTCATTGTGGGTTTGTGACTGCAACAACTGATACATTTCGTTGAGTATCTTGGATGCGCCGACGAAGGTTCTACCGTTATCGCTGAAAATGTGAGAGCATTTTCCTCGTCGTGCCATGAATCGGCGCAGTGCAGCAATGAAACATTCTGTGGTCAAATCAGTGGTTAACTCCAGATGAATCGCCAATGTTACCATGCACGCAAACACACATATGTAGCCCTTTGACGTGCGCGCATTCCGAAGGCGACAGTTCTTAAGAGTCATAGGACCAGCGTATTCACATCCGCAATTTTGAAATGGGAATGCCTGATTAACGCGTACTCTTGGCAAATCTGCCATCATTTGCGATGATGTATGTTGTGTCTGGCGAAAACATTTCAAGCAGTCGTGAGTTAGCTTTCGAATAAGATTACGGGCTCCGAATATCCAATATTTTTGTCGAACTATGACGAAGAGAGCTGAAACACCTGGATGCAAGTTTTGAAGATGCTGGTAGTTTAAAATAAGATTTGTTATGCGATCCTCCTTTGGCTAGATTATCGGATGTTGTGTTTCCATTGTTAGAGCGGAGTTGCAAATCCTCCCTCCCACGCCAATAAGACCATCCCTATCAAGGAACGGGGCCAACTTTAGTAGCTTAGATCTGCTGTCCAATTCAGTACGAGATTCAAGATGTTTGCGTTCAGAAGAAAAATTTTTTGTGCTAGTTTCAGTAAGTATGTACAAGCCTCGCTAATTTCCGTAAAGGTCAAATGGTTGTAAATGGGCTTCTTACCTTGCTTGCAGCCATTGATGACTCGAAATATATATGTTGTTATCCGTACAAGTCTCCACCAGGATGAAGTATTATTGGCCAAATCCCTGTACGCGTTGTGCTGCTCCTTTTGGCTAGTTATCAATGTAACAGTCTTTAGCTCTGCTCTAACATCCGACTACTCATCCACCTTCGATGAAATTTGTTTAGAAAGTGACACCTACTCGTTTTCATCAAGAAGCCATGTTGGCCCTTGCCACCACAAATCATGTTTTAAAAGATTGTCAGCCGTCATTCCACGAGATGCGCAATCTGCAGGGTTATCCTTTGAAGGTACGTGTCTCCAACAGTTGCCCGGTAAGGTACTTAGTATCTCCGATGTACGATTTGCGACAAATGTTTTAAGCTTGATTGAATGTATTAAGAGCCAAGAGAGCACCACAGTTGAAACACACCATGCGTTTAAACTAAAGTTTTTACCTGCGAAAGACTCCACCACAGATCTCATCAGGCGTGTTAGTAACACTGTGCCAAATAGCTCCAACCTCGGTAAAGAAATTTGCTTTATTGGTGAGACCCGAGTCTTCGCGGCGATAATTGACGTATGTAACTTTCCATATTTGTCTTTGCTGCGACAATAAACCACTGCTGCGTAAGCCTTTGTAGACGCATCGGAAAACCCATGCAGTTCAATAACGCTTGTAGAGTTGCAGACGTATCTATTAATTACTAGGTTAGAAAGATTGTACAAATCCTGCCTGTACTTAAACCATAGATTTGCAAGATTATTAGGTAGTTCGTCATCCCATCTCAGGTTGTGAAGCCACAGCTCTTGAAATAGAATCTTGAATTGTATAACGACAGGAGCTACAAGTCCCAAGGGATCAAATATTTTCGCCGCATCGGAAAGAACATGTCCTTTTGTAGCATTGATGTGTGAATTCAAATTTACCGTATACCTTATTGTGTCGACGTTGGTATTCCAGTATATGCCCAAAACCTTTGTCGATCCATCACCCGATTGTGTCAAGAAACTCGGATCGCAAACACCGCTGCACTCCTCAACGATGCCCCTAGAATTGGATGCCCATTTACGCAATTCCAGCCCAGCACATGACATCAGCTGGACTAGTTGATCTCGAACGGCAGTTAGTTCAGCTTCAGATTCCGCACCTGTGAGGACGTCGTCCACATAGAAGTCCTCAAGCAACACTTTAGCGGCGACTGGATATTGCATTTTGTAGTCTTCGGCCAATTGTTCAAGGACACGCACCGCAAGGAAGGGAGCAGACGACGTACCATAAATAACTGTACAAAGCTGATAATGATTCAATTGGTCACTTGGATCTTCCCTCCAAATTATGCGCTGAAAGTTGCAACGCTGCTCTACCACCCAGATTTTCCTAAACATTTTAACCACGTCGGCCGAAAAAACGAAGCGATGGAACCGAAAGCGCATACAAACCGAAAATAAATTGCGCTGTATTGAAGGTCCCACATGAAGTTTGCTATTTAAGGAGACCCCATTTGTGTCCTCTAACGAGCCATCGAATACAACACGTAACTTTGTAGTAACTACAGGATGATGTGGCATGTAAAAGACTTGATTATTTATTTTTAACTTCTATTTCAGTGTCAAGTAGTTTACGCATGTGACCAAGTTCAACATATTGCCTCATAAAATCGATGTACTGTGCCTTGAGTGAACTATTCTTCTGAAAACGTCGCTCCACTCCATTGAAACGAGCCAAAGCGCATTGAAAGGTATCCGAAAAATTTACTTCTGCTTCCTTGAATGGTAAATATACCACATAACGGCCATCTACATGCCTACTGTTTGTTTTGCGAAAGGTTTCCTCAGCGATAATTGAGCTAGCGTCGTCATTTGCATCAGGGTAAACTTCTTCAATCTCACAAAAACTGCGAAGTGAACGGTCAATGTCAATAACCGCAATAAGTGATGAAACTGATTGACGCTCGTTGACCGATTCTGCGGATGTAGTAATCCAGCCGAATATTGATAAAATTGCGATGGTCTTCCCTTATGATTCGTGAATCTTTTCCATCGTGAGTGCATCCCATGCGTAATCGGCTCCTAACAAAATGCCGATAGGAGATGAGCGATCAAAAGCAGGGTACGCCAAGATGAGATTGCTGATAAAACGCTTACCAACTGTTTGAAGGTTATCACGTGGCAGTGGTGTAGTGATTTGCTTTAAAATATGAACCTTCGCAGTTAAGGTATGCTGCGAGACTCGTGACTTCAACGACAACATACTATAGCTGCGTGTAGTATCAGCCTTTACAGATGATTACAATGCGCGATGGCGTCCGGGAAATGCCCAGGTTGAATAAATTTTTCAGTGACGTAAGACAGTGCGGATGCAGAGTCGATCAATATTCTGCATTCGAAAAAATTACCTTTAGAATTACGAACCTCAGCTAACACAGTTGGCAAGAGTGATGTATGCATGTATTGGCTTGGACAGCCACCAATATGCGAAAGATTCATGGTTTTAGCAACTGAGTTCAGGGAAACCGCTCCTGGAACGGTTGGTGCTGAAGCTGACTTATTGTCCGATGTAGCTTCAGCAGTCTGCTGATGAACAAGCGTATGATGTCGCCGATTACAGACCTTACAAGGAAATGATGATTTGCACTTATACGCATCGTGGCCACATTTTAAACAATTAAAACATAACAACTTGATTTTAACAAATGAGCGTCTTTCAACAATGGAGAGTGACACAAATTGTGGGCACTTGGTTAACGTGTGTTCTGCGGAGTTGCAACTGTGACACTTCTGTTGATTGTTGACAGCAACTAAACTCTGGGAAGCATGTAACTTACCTCCAGCCGACGGTTTGGTTGACGACGTTGAAGACTTACGTTGCGAAAGCTCTAACTCCTCACATCGAAAATCCAAAAATGCAAGGAATTCCTGAACTCTGGGCTTGATACTAGTTCGACTACTCTCTATCCACTCTTTCCGAGATTCAGGATCAAGTTTTGCTAGTAGAATGTGTATGAGCCAATTATCGCGTTCATTTTGTCCAACAGCTTCAAGACCGAAGCAAACTTATAGCGTTCTCACTTGGAACTGATGAAAGAGCCATAAACGCCTCTATAAATGATGTCACTATGTAACGAGGCCTTTCAAAACGCTCCCTGAGTCGATCCCATGCAGCGTCGGTGATCTGGATATGTTTAACCAGATTGGCAGCCTCATCTCGTAGGAAAGATTTTAAGTAACGGAATTTTTGTGTGCCAGTTAAATTTGTCCTTGAGTCAATTGTGTTCACGACCAAATCTCGAAAAGCCGGCCAGTCTTTGTACGCTCCAGTGAAAGCTTGAATATTGATCTTGGGAAGATCTAAATCCCTTGTAGGTGCTGGGCTTGGCGAACCGTTTATGCGCTGTAGGAAGGTACTTTGCTGCTCTACCAATCTGGACAAAGCGTCCGACTGATCACCATAAGTCAATGAATGCAATGGCTTCCATTCCCCAAAAATGCTTTGAGCTTGCACGAATTTTTCTTCATAGATCGCAAATTCATCTTCAGGATCTACACACCCGTCTTCACCCTCATACGCGTAAATATCCCTTGCAAATTTCTGATAATCTTGCCAAACAACCTCTAATCTTTTTATACGTGCTTCAATCTCCCCACCCGTACAATTTTCAGGAAGATTTTGTGCGAACGTTAATGCCCTCGTAATTGAACCCTTTGTTTGACGTCGTTGTGTTGTGAGAATTTTTAATTCTTCAGCCATCTTGCTTTGTAAATATGTATCGACGATGTTCAAAAATCACAAGTACGAAACAACTACAAATTCTCAAATGTTGGAAGTGGCTTGACTCGTTGCCAATGTGAGCAAGCGTGACAAAACTAGTTACTTGCGCATAGATACGTAAAATGAAATTGGATAACGTCTTTTCTACAGATTCAAATCGTCGTATGAGTATATGTAATCTTGAGTCCACCGGAGCACCCCTTGTGTAGGAATGTGTATGTGCGCCTAGTGTTCAGCGGAGCACCCGATGCGCAGCGGCGAATTTGCCTAAAGCGATTCCTATGGGCGGTGTCACGCGGAGCACCTTGTATATATGAATATGTGCGCCTAGTGTCCAGCGGAGCACCCGATGCGCAGCAGCGAATTTGCCCAAAGCGATTCCCAAGGGCGGTGTCACGCGGAGCACATTGTATATATGAATATATGCTTGAATGTATTCCTAGCGCCCAGCGGAGCACCCTGTGAATACGAATATGTGGTCGTTTTTATTGCCTTATGTCAGGCAATTCGTGGTTTCAATAAATCCGCAACGAAGGACCAAATTATGTCTTTGAATAAAGCAAACTCGATATCTCCTTTTAAAAGTTAATTTAACAATGTTTTATTCAAGCGGGCGATTTTACAATAGTCCCAATAAAAATAGAAAATCAAGAAGCCAAAAAAGATACAGAGTTGCCATCAACTTTAACATTGGTACTTAGTTTGAATATTGCCATGTATTTGTTATAAGTTAAAATATAAGAATAGCAATATGATGGGCCATTCACGAGCAAAGGTATATCTTCCATACCTCTGATTATTTAGATATGATTTTTTATATATGTATCTCCTCTATCTATGTATGCTGTGAATATTTCAAATGCAGTAATCTGTTAAAGTAAACTTTTCAGATGTTCATGAAAGGTGTGAAGCCTTCGGCATAACCGAAGACAGCGCTGCTCTTACTTGTTTTGTTAGTAGAATGCAGTACTTTATATAATTTAATTTTGTTCTACGTCGTCTTTTCAGTTATTCTTTTCACGCTTGCTCAATTTAATTTAATATATGTCAATGTCATTTGGAATACTATCACTTTAGTTCCTAAAAACGAGATTCCATCTCCAACACAAGTTTCTCCTCCGATTTGTTGTGCGCGCCTTGATATTGTCACATAAAAAGGAGGGACCTACAGTTTTACGCCGACTACGAACGGCGACTGTATTTTTATGTGAAGCTGTTTTTCATGGCAGAAATACATTCGGAGGTTTGCCATTGCCTGCCGAGGGCGACCGCTGTTAAGAAAAACCCTTTTTCTAAATTTTTTTTGCGATGTTGCTCTGACCAGGGCTTGAACCTTGGCCCTGCGGAGTGGAAGCGCGCACTGCTTACCAATACACCACAGCGGCCGCCGGTATAATTGGTATTATAAAGAATCGACAAATTTTAGTTAAATAATAAACCATTGACCTAATGAAATTATGGTTGGTAATATGGTACACCAAGGGCGTAGCCAGGATCTTATCTAAGGGGGGAAAACGAAATATACATACTTGTTAATTTTTTGGTATATTTTTATTTAACCATTTTTACGCAAATATTAAACGTCTCGGATTTTCTGAATCATCCCGCGGTTTTCGGTAACGAGTTTTCTATGGACGCTCATGAGTCATAATCCAGAAAGCCTTTCTTCTTCTGTTGTGCTTCTGAGCCAAGAATGATAGAATACAAGACTGCACCCATGAGAGAGGATGTTTGAGCGTAATTTTTGCGTGACGTCATCTTGGTGAAATTGCGAGAGAGAAATACCAAAACGCATAGGAAAATATGTAAACAATGCGGAAAAATGTATTAATATCAATATTAAATGGTCCAATTTTGCAAGAATTAATAAATATACGAAGTTTAATTAAATAGTAACACGTAGCAATGATTCTGGGCATGTAGTCCTTTAGGTAAGTACGATTTTCAGCACACGCCGGATGTTGGAAAAATGCATGAAGTTATCTGTATGTAGATATGTACAGAAAAAAATTTATTTATATTGCACAATTGCCTTTTCTTTTCACTTTTACAATTTGCCTTGTTATAATTGTGTAAAACTACGCAGAAATATTAACGCACAAATAGTTAAATTGGGAACGGTTAGTTATTTGCCCACTGTTTTTGGGTTAGTGGGAGGAGGGGGATTGGGCGTGGATCTTGATATCTAACCCACTAGAAAGAGCACAAGTCACACCTGATTCCTCGAAACATTCCACATACCTCTGGGGAACCATTGGAAAATGGTCTAAAATTAGCATTTTTACACCGGAAATGTGAACTCGATAAACCGTGTTTCTATTGTCAAAGGTATTCAACATTTCTTGCGCAAATACCTCCGGCTACGCCATCCACAGTATATATGCGTAGAACTCCGAAATTCACAAAAAGTGCATTTTTCAGACTGAGTTTATTAATAAATTAGTGACCGCCAATTACAAAATTAGGTTTCACAATAAAGTGTAAATTACAAAATTAGGTTTCACAATAAAGTATAGACCTTTGACTACAAGTGTGTGTAACATTTTTTTTGATCGGGTCTCCCATTCGGACACAATAGCACGAAGTCATTGGGCAAATAACTAAACCGTTCCCAGTTAAATCGTTATTTAGTTTTCTCCAATCAACAACTGCACCAA
Source organism: Rhagoletis pomonella (assembly GCF_013731165.1). NCBI lineage: Eukaryota > Metazoa > Arthropoda > Insecta > Diptera > Tephritidae > Rhagoletis > Rhagoletis pomonella. The sequence continues at coordinate 10,264,149 of NW_023458563.1, forward strand.
GATGACGTCACGCACACAGCTATCTATTCTGTCAAATTCACAAAGATCGGATTAGCGGTACCGCGATGGGCGCAATCTCTGTTTCTCTCAGTCGTGCTTCTAAGCCAGGTTTTTACTCTACGAAGCGTACTTTTGTACCTTTTCACTGGAACATTTAAATTCTATCCAGAATTACAGTGGAGGACGGTAAAGCGATTGGCGGTAATTGAACAGCGGAATAGTTGCCGCAGTGAAATCCCTCAGAGTAAACACAATTACGGCGCACAACGGCTTCCGTCAGTTGTCATTTTTATTTGAAAATTTTAATTAAAATTGAATATTTTTTCGATACGTGCATGTACCCCCTGCAGCAAAATTTAGGGACAGCCTGGCAAAGCGCTAGTTTCGCCCTACAAATTGCAGAGCTGTCTCTGAACTACTGCAAAAGGGATGCAGAGCTGGACGGTTGAAACTCTTATATTGATAGTTGCGCTGTCTTCAATGCTACTCATCCTGGTCATGTGAATGCTGACAAGAGATGCACAAATATACCATACTATAGTATTTTTTCGATTTTCTTAGACCCTAAAACTAATAACAAACTGTTTTCGATTATTTAATAGTAGTAATTCTCTAGTTTATGGGGCAACTGCTAAAATATTTCCCCCCCCCCCCCCCCTAACTTCCAAATTTTTGCCTAGATATTGAAATATATTACCACGAAATGCTTGCTTGATAATTTCGGCCCCCCTAACTTTAAAGGTTTCTCCTATATACATACTGTATAACAAATTATACTACCAACGCTAACAAAATAATTAGTAAATTGATTTAAAAAGTGGATATGTGGATCATCCGGTTCTGTTTCAAGCTATTCTCTCTATGTTCAAAGCACTTCTATATAAAAAGGGTAAAAACCTGGCTGCAGTCTACAATGAGCAAAAATGGATTGAACGGAAAGTATAAATAAATTTATAGTTCAATTGTTTATTACTTTGTCTTTAGGTTTGTGTCTTTTCTAAGCGTACAATCTGAGATTATGGATAAAAATATAGACCGGTTGGGTGAACAGCCAAGACGTTTACTTCTTAAGTGTGACAAAACAAAATCAGGCAATATATTTAGCATAAATGAATATATCAGCATAAAAAATCTGCATACTCAAAATGTTCAATACGTGTGTTTATGTGTATAATTTAAGATAAGATATTTCGCTGCAAAGCAATGATTATAAACTGTTAGTTTACCTTACAAAATTGCGGAAGAATATTACAGAGTATGCGGGAAAAAGTTTATTTTTTACATTTTTTATTTTGAGTAACGTCTGGTCCGGCTATTTGGTTTACCATGAAGGTATGTAGAGCTATGAATTTTAAAAATACATCAGGGTTTAGTTGAGATATTCGCTTTTGACCACTATGTTTTGTACATTTCGCAGTACTGCAAAGCTTTTGACTGCCATTCAACTGGGAGTGGCCCGCGTGCGCTGGGTTTGGGTCCCGCCACGTTAAAACCTTGCCCAATGAAAAAAACACATGCCTCGGATGATACCCCCTTCTTTTGATGACGATCACGGCAAACGTAGGAAGGAATATGATTTTAGGGTATCCAGGTGGAAGATCCGAACCCTTAATCTGGATGGTGCCTCTGCCCGGCAGGTTGATGTCCTAGGGAAAAATAAGGGCTAACATCACCGCCATCCACGAAATGCGATGGATGGGGCGAGGATGGGTGGATGGGTGGAGCCTTGCTACGTCTACTACAGTTGCCACGTAAAGGAGTTCAATTCGATGTTGGATTTGTGGTGGGAGAGAGACCGGCGTTCACTCTAGTGGACGAAAGTCTAGCCACAATCCGCATCAAAGCGAGATTCATCAACATCTCATTCATATGTGTCAATGCCCCGATGGAAGAGAAGGACGAGGCATCCAATGCTCTCTTATCTTAGAGCGTACATATTAGCTGAGGGTGATCGACTTCGCCGGGGCCCGAAACTTGGCAGTATGTATTACTGGGTTCTAGAAAAAAAGATCCATCAAGCTACAAGCATGTTGTGATAGACGGAAGACATTCTTCCATGTTTTAGATGTAACAGATGAAACATCGACTCGCACTACTATATTGATGCATCCAATATACGACCCAACCTCGGAGCAGCAAAAAAGGGGCCCCTACAATGCAAGGAAAGTTCAACGTCGAAAAGCTGCAATCAAAACAGACGGCCAATGAATTCGGCGCTCGACCCTCACAACTGCTGTGAGAGAGCACTCTTCAACAAACCGACTTGCGCGATCAGTGGAGCCACATTTCACGCTCATTACTGGTACGATGAGGAGTGTGAGAAAATGCTTGAAATGTTGGCCGACAGAAAAAACACCCGAAAGTAGAGAGTTGAGCGACTTACGGAAGGTTTCGAAACTCTTGTAGGAACAATCATGGCGACCTAGAGACCGATGTCCAGAACGTACTCAGATTATGGGGGAAACACTTTTAGACCCTTTTGAATAGCAGAAGCACTGAAAGAAGTGGAGAAGACGAACCCGAGGTCCCAGTCGATGACGATGGAGTCTATATCCCAGCGCCTGACTATGACGAAAAGTGCCAAAGCTGCTTGAGCTGACGGCCTGTCAGCTGAGCTATTTAATTACGATGGCAAGGAGGTAATAAGGTGCTTGCCCGACGACTGGAATTCAAATGCGCTCTGCCCAATCCACAAGAAAGGCGACCCCGCCATGCATGCCAACTACCGCCGGATCAGCCTTCTAAGCATAGGTTGCAAGGTCTTATCGAATGTATTGTCTACCATAGACCAGGTATTCGCAATACGCCAAATCTTGGAAAAGACCCGCAAATCTTGGAAAAGACCCGCTTTCGACAGCACTAAAAGGAGTTTCCTATGTCCCCTCAAAACTCATACGGCTGTGAAAAATGACCTTGAGCAATACCACCAGCTCTGCTCTGTTGCCGTTCGCCACCAGACGGGGTTTCAGACAGGTCGACTCTCTTTCATGTGACTTCTTTAATCTGATGTTGGAGAAGATAACAAGATCTGCAGAACTGAACCGCTCAGGAACAATTTACTACAAGAGCGTACAATTGCTGGCTTATGCCGATGACGCTGACATCATCGGGAAGAAAAACCGCGTAGCCTGTCCTGGCTTTTCCAAGTTGGACAAGGAAGCAAAGCGAATGGGTCTGGTGGTAAACGAGGACAACGCGAAGTATCCCTGTCATCAAACAAACAATCAGCACATTCGCACCTTGGCACCCACGTCACTTTTTACAGTTATAATTTCGAGAAAGTAGAGAATTTCGTTTACTTGGGAACCAGCATTAACACCGATAATAATGTCAGCATGGAAATCCAACGCAGAATCGCTCTTGCCAACAAGTACTGCTTTGGACTGAGTAGGCAATTCAGGAGTAAAGTCCTCTCTCGACGTACGAAAACCACACTATAAGTCACTCATCATGCCCGTGCTGGTATATGGCGAATTAAAATACAGCGGCTCAACTGGCTTGACCATGTCGTTCGAATGGACACCGACGCCCCAGCTCTGAAAGTGTTCTGGCTTCACTTGGCATTTCCAATTGGCGTCAGTTGGCCAAAATCGCTTTGGCGGTTACAGCGCCAAATAAGAAGAAGAAGAATAGAATAGATCTATAACCTTATCAGTCACACAGTGTTATAATCCCCACGAAATCCTTGACGGTGGTACCGGGAGGGGAACGGTACATGACGGTAGGAAGTTTAGTTTGGGTTAAAGTCTCACACTGACGGGGTTAGGCTTTCGATGCTTCCTCCTCGTAAAATAAACATGCTCAGTAAAAAGTTAACAATTTAAATCGACGAATAGTTTTATACAGTTACAACAGTTAGCTACAACATATTTACCTCTATCGGTTACAATAATTTTAAGCTATAATAAACAATTTTTTAGTAAGTAAGTTATTGGTTTTGAATTTTTTTTTTTGTATGGGCCCCGCCCCCCCTAAATTTCGTTCTGGCTACGCATATGTATATACGTACGTATAAAATTGAATGCAAAATATAACCATAAAATTTAGTTAAGTTACACTTAACAGCAAAAGTCTGCGTACACCATTTCTTTTTGAAGTGAAACTTCTTTAGCGGCGGTTGGTGGGTTGGGAGTAAATTGGCAAATTCAACGGAAATTGCACACGGAAATGGTGCAACGGAAATGATGCAACGGAAATGGTTGGGGCTGAAACAAGTGCTTCCGTGTGTATGCATATGGTATTAATTTAACAAAAACGTGCTAATAAAAGATTAAAGAATAACACTTAGAAAAAGACCGATACAAGCATGAAGGTAAAGGTGAGTACGTACATAGATAAAGAAAAGGTAAAAATAAGAACAAAAACAAAGATGCGTAAAGATAAAGGCAAAAATTAAGACCAAGGTAATTTTAAACACTTTAGTTATATATATGAGGGCAAAGGTGAAGGAGAATATGTAGATAAAGAAAATGATAAACATAAGGGTAAAGACAAAGAGGAGGAAAAGGATACCAATAAAAGTAAAGATGAAGATAGGCGAAGAAAGATTAGAACAAAGGTAATAAAAGAGGAAAGGATATAGAGAGAGACACAGAGACTCAATCTGGGAACTACTTTGGGATTTTAGAGATTTTCGGGGTTCTAGAGACTTATTGATAAAATAATCGATATTTTTATCGGACTTGTTATCGATATTTACCGATTTTGTTATCGATATTTACCGATTTTGTTATCGATATTTATAGATTTTGTTATTGATACTTATCGATTTTGTAATCGATATTTATCGATTTTGTTATCGATATTTATCGATTTTGTTATCGATTTGGTTATCGATATTTGTCGATTCTTTATCGATATTTATCGATTTTGTTATAGATATCTATTGCTTTTGTTATTGATATTTATCCATTTCTTATCGATATTTTTATCGATTTTGTTGTCGATATTGCTATTGGTATTTATCGATAAAAAAATAAAACCTTAAACTTATAACATTATATTTCTTAAAATGAAACGAGCGGGTTGAAAAATGCACAAGTGGTTTAATTAAGAGTTCAAAGCATAGTAACATAAGTGAATGTACAGAAGATGTGATACAAGTGAATATTATTAGGGTTGCCAGATTAATACTTTCTAACACCCTCACTTATTGAATTAATTAATCATGTTATACAAAAAAACTCAACTAAATTTAAGTAGTAAATTCGTGATTATTAATATAAATACCAGTTTTAATTCCCATTCCATCGACACAAAATAAGATCTTGTTTTTGGGTACCGCCTTCGTTAAACAATCAGCTATCATGCCCTCCGACGATATGAATCGAACGTGTATGGTTCCTGATTTAATGTGGTCGCGTATAAAATGGTAACGCACATCTATATGTTTAGATCTTGGCCGAAATGAGTCCGTTTCTGCTAAAGCCAAGGCAGACTGGTTGTCACAAAATACTTGTATAGCGTTCTGATCAATAGATTCGTCAAATTGTTTTCCGAATTGCCTTAACCATATCGCCTCCTGAACAGAAGAAGATATAGCCATGTATTCTGCCTCAGTTGTGGACAACGCCACTGTCGGTTGCCTTTTGCTACCCCAAGATATAGCGCCACCAGATAACGTGAATACATATCCACTGCAAGACCGGCGTTTATCAATATCGGAAGCCCAGTCAGGTCTGAGTAGCCCACGAGATTTTCGGATCTGCAGAAAGATAGTTTATAATTAGTAGTACCTCTAATGTACCTAAAAATGCGCTTAACAGCGGCATAATGACTTTTCGAATGCTTAGCGTTGAATCGACTAACATCGTTGACTGCAAACGTGATATCCGGGCGTGTACCCTGAGCCAAATACAACAAGCATCCTACCGCCTCTTGGTAAGGTACATTTACCAACTCCTCTTCGCAGATCTCGGCCGATAGCTTTTGGTGAACATCGCTCGGCGTGGATACAGGTTTCGAATTTTCCATACCAAACCTGTTTAGAATCTCATTTGCGTATTTCTGTTGGTCTAAATAAATTCCGTTATCATCATATGTGATATGAAATCCGATGCAGCTTTTGGCCACACCTAAATGTTTCATTTTAAATCTTGTCGTCAACTCCTTTACAAATTCGTCGCGAACTAAAGGGTCATCCCAAAACACCAAAATATCATCTACATAAATGGCGAGTATCAATTTCACGTCCCGTTTAAAATAGACACATGAATCAGCTTTAGATCTCTGTAAGCCCAAAGATTGCAAAGTTTTGTCAAGCAAAATATTCCACTCTCTGCCACTCTGTTTTAGTCCATAAACAGCTTTTTGAAGTTTGCACATTTGACCACTGTATTCACCGCAGCCGTCGGGGAGCTCCACGAAAATGTCTTCAGATAATTTGCTTTGTAAGTAGGCAGTAACAGCATCTAGCTGATCAATTTTAAGACCCAATTTGACGGCTAGTGCTATCAAGTATCGAATCGACGTATATCGCACCACAGGCGAGAAAGTCTGATGATAGTCGATGCCGAACTGCTGTGAGCAACCTTTAGCCACTAAGCGAGCTTTATGCCGGATTATAACATTATTTTCGTCGCGCTTAGTTTGGAAAACCCATTTTGATTTTATTGGTTTACGATCAGTAGGAAGTTCCCAAATTCTCCATGTCTCATTTTCCACATGAGATCTTATCTCAGACTGCATGGCTGATTTCCAACTCTCCCAATCTACACTACGCATAGCTTCTTCTACTGTTTGCGGGTCGTTGGAAATTCCATGCAATGCCGCAAGATGGCTTACATACCCTTGACTAGAAAAATCACGTTTTACTGCTTTTCTTGATGATTTCCTTAGTGATTGAGGTAACGAAATGTTTGCATCAGGAACGTAAGTTTTATCAGTAGCATCGTTGAATGTTTCCTCGACTGAGTCATTCGCACAATAAACGTCATCAGCGCTTTCATTATTTTCCAATCCCCTCACTGAAACTGGTTCTTGATCAGCGATTGGTGCAAACGAAACAGTTCTCGGCTCGCTCTCCACAAAAACAACGTCACGACTGATTACAATTTTGTTTGTTTCTGGATCAATACAACGATACCCTTTTGTGAGGTTACTATAACCGACGAAAATCATCTTTTGTGCTTTTCGATCCCACTTACGCCGACGTTGCTTTGGTATATGGACCATGATGGCAGATCCAAAAATACGCATATCACCTAAATCGACATTAATACCTGACCATAGTTTTTCTGGGATTTCCCCATTTAATGCCGAGCAAGGTGAACGATTTATTATATACACCGCAGTGTTCACAGCTTCGGCCCAATACATTTTACTAAGGTTGGCATCAAACAACATGCACTTAGCACGTTCTAGAATTGTCCGGTTATATCTCTCAGCAACCCCGTTTTGCTGGGGTGTGTACACAGCCGACGTTTGGTGTACAATGCCAGATTTGCGACAGACCGATTCAAACTGTTCACCCACGTACTCTGTCCCATTATCAGTACGTATAACTTTAATTCTCTTACCGCATTGTTTCTCGACTAGTATTTTAAACTCCTTGAAATAATCAGCAACATCGGATTTACTTTTCAGGAGAAATACGAAGACTTTGCGGGAGTAGTCATCTACGAATGAGAGAAAATATTTCGCACCACCAAAAGGCATTGTCTCCATCGGCCCACATATATCAGAGTGAATAAACTGTAATAAATCCGAACTGCGGTTGCCAACATGCTTAAATGGCAGCCGTGATTGTTTTCCCTCGCAGCAAGCCGCACACCCCGCCAACTCACTTGCGTCGCCACTGAAGTACAGATTACTGTTTTCCTAATTTTTTAACTTACATAGATCTGCGTAGTTTAAATGGCCTAAGCGGCGATGCCACGTCATTACACTAACATTTGCTTTTGCCAGCATGCAAGAGATCGGTTGAGTACGAAGTTTATATACGCCCGAAAAAACTTTAACGTTGGCTATCAACTCTCCATTTTGACTAATTATTTGACAGCTACCCTTGTTGAATGCGATTTGGTTCCCATTCTCAGTGAGTTGCGAAACAGACAACAAATTCGATGTCAATTGTGGAACATATAAAACACGTTCCATTTCAATCTCGATGAGCCCTATACGAAGTGCGACACTACCGATTCCTCCGGAAGTCATTTTTTCATTATTTGCTGTTGTTATTTCTTGAATGGATGTTTCTTTAAAATTGTAAAAAAGATCTTTGTAAGGGGTCATGTGCATGGAAGCACCGCTATCGATGCACCAATCTTGTTGATTGCTACCGTCTTCATTACTCGCATAAGCACCGAAAGCTACCTTGCTTGTGTTGCTAGGATGTTGTTGTCTAGCTTTTGTGCTTTGATTGCATTCTTTGCTAATGTGGCCCTTTCGACCGCAATTATAGCATTTGAAATTTTGCTTGCTAGCTTTTGCCTGCCTTTTCTTGACACTTAACAATGCCCTCCCGTCGTGGGCCGATTTTTCATAATCTCCATCAAGAAGCTTGGTTTTGATATTTTCTCCGGTTATCTTTATACCACTGCTCTCAATTCCCATGATAAATGGTTTAAAGTCATCAGTAAGCCCGGCAAGCATTATGGCACCTAGCCAATCGTCACTTATATCGAATCCGATCCCGGACAACTTATTCGCGGTATTTACGAGTTGGTTAACATAGGCCGTCATAGATTCACAATGTTCTAGACGTGTGGTGATCAATTTCCGTAGTAAACCGATTTTGCGCGTTAATCCAGTGTCATCGTATAGGTTTTGGAGCGTTTTCCAAACATCATAAGCCGTTTTCTGATTTTGTATGTGTACATAAATCGACTCGTTGACGGATAAAATAATCTTTGCCCTCGCTTTTCTTAGTTTTTTTTCGTCCCTTTCTGTAACAGGCTCTGTAATGCACTCATGAAGGTCACACATCTCCAAAATGCTTTCCATCGCGAACCGCCACGTATGGAAATTTTCACTTCCGCGCATCTTCTCAACCACTTGTAACGAAGCTTCGGCCATTGCCATTTTTACCCTCTTAACAACGAATGTTTTTTTTTTTTTTACTACGCTCGAAATTTTACTTTAAAACAAATTAGCAACGTATGCTTTTGTATAGAAGTTTTAATCGACTTTACACAGACACGTGAGCTGGGCCCATAACCTCTTAAAATGAAACGAGCGGGTTGAAAAATGCACAAGTGGTTTAATTAAGTGTTCAAAGCATAGTAACATAAGTGAATGTACAGAAGATGTGATACAAGTGAATATTATTAGGGTTGCCATATTAATACTTTCTAACAATATTAACAAACCTATCGTTTTATGTACAATTTCCAGCCAATAAAATACATATCGAGGGCTAATATTCAATACAACTATCTGAAATTCACCTAAGATTTAACTGCCATCGATGATATTGTTGCAGACCACGTATGTATATCGTTTGTTAGGAAAGTTTGTTATTGAATTGCATAGCTCAAATTAACATTAGTGATGACAGCTAAGCACCAGATGGGTTCAACATCGGAAAGTAGCTTTTCTGAAAATTGCAGATAGATTTTATTGAATATAAGCCCTCGATATATTGATTATGACACAAATTAGATATGTAACATAAGTTTCACATCTACAGTGTGGCCCAGGCGCACTTAGTTTTTTAAATATTCACAGTATATTGAGAGTTAAAATTTGTTTGTTATTATTTGATAAAACTATGATCATGCTTAAAACAAAATAATATAAACCGTATTTTAAAACTTTATACAAAACAAAGTTAAATTTAACAATTTTTCGTCAAAATTGTTGGCCTTTTAATCGGATTTAAAAAAATAAATAAACTAAAGTGGTAAGCAATCTCGCTTTGAAATGGGGTTTCTATTGTTATGAACGATACTGTACCTACGTAAATATATCTCTGAGCACCCGAAATGTGCAGTTATGCAGTGATTTTTTTTTAGTTTCCAATGTTTTTCATTTTAAATATTTTTCGTTAAGTTTTTATTTAAGTACTATGTCTCATACTCCATAAACCATTTAAATTCAAATTCCTAACTGTGCTGCAAACTTGACAGAACTCTAAAAACTGTCTTCAAATCCCAAACTCAAACTTTTTAGTCATAGATTTTTTTATAAATATTTCGAGTATTCTGTTTTGTAGCCCATCAAGTTTTAGTGTAGTAAAGTGTAATCTTGCATCTTAAACGGAAATATTTAAATAGGAGAATACCTTCAAGTCGTGCGTAGAAAGAGTTATAAAATATCAGCGCGATTAACTATTCTAAAATTTAATTGGCTATAGAACTGCATATTTATAAACTCTGATTTAAAATATTGAAGTTTTTATAACAGTTTCTAGAATTCTACTAAATTTCCAACACAGTTAGAAACGTCAATTTATTTGTTTATGTTATAATACTTATGAGCCATCCTTAAATAAAAAATTTACGAAAAATATTTAGCATGAAAACCGTTGTGAATATTCAAAATTCGATACATTCTTAAACCGATGCCAGAGATTCTATGTATTACGTTTCAATAAATTTAATACAATTTAGCACTGAGTTATCACAAATAAGCATTCAATATAACACCGTTTTTCTCATTTGTTGAAACGACTTGGTTTAGATATTTAATTATAAGTATCCCAGAATACCCATTATGCATAACAAATATAAATTATTTTTAAGAATAACGGGTTTAGAAAGTCAAGGAATAACTGACTTTTTATGTTCCTAATCTTAAAGCACAGTTTGCCTTAGAAAGTAAATTAGTTATGTAAGTTAGTAAATCAAATAGCTCTTTAAACATAAAATAAAGTACATATTTTTATTTGCAAAATTGTATGCGTGCTTATTTAAAGAAAAGGCTCTATACTATACTTCTTAGAACCAGCTCAAAACTAACCAAATTTTTTCTAGCCCGGAGGTAACCCTTTTAGAACTATCTAGGAGCTGTTGTTATATGAACCATCTCCATCTAAGCCAGAGTCAGCTCAGAACATGTTCAAAAGTTCTGCAGAGGGCGACAATTGTCACTTCGTAGGACATCGCCATGTTAAAAAAGACAGTTGAAAGCATTGAGTTGAGATGGTTGAAGAACCAGTACCGTCCCTTTTCGGGCTAGCTCAGCGCAAGTTCTGAACCAGTTTGATTTGCTGCAGGGCTGTTACTCCTGAAATTGGGCGTACGGCTCTTTTCTTGTTAATATTTGCAATGCTTTACATGCTAAATTTTTTTTGTTAATTTTGTTTTAAAACATTGCTTATGTTTTAGCAAATCCCATTTAAATCCAAGAATGATACTGTGTACAAAAATTAAGAAAAATCTGCAAAGTTTTATAGCCCATTAAATTTTGGTTTAATAATGTGCAAATTCCAAATGTCCAAAAATGCTGGAAATTTTTTAATGGAAAAAATGCGTAGGACAGTCAGCACAAAATTCTCAAAAATCAACGCGATTTTTTAGAAATTTGAAATTTGCACATTATTGTACTAAAATTTAATGGGATATAAAACTGCACACCTGAAATCTTCTTAGAAATTCGTATTAAATAGTTCGCGATTTTGCTGAAACCTTGCAGATTTTTCTTAATTTTTGTGCGCAGTATCATTATTGGATTTAAATGCAGTTTGCCATATAAGCCATATTTTAATACAAAATTAACAAACAAATTTTAGCTTGTAAAACATTGCGAATATTAACAAAAAACGCTCAATTTTGGGAGTAACTGTATGTAGATTTTATGGAAGAAAAAATGGCAAACCGGCAACTCAATCACCGTCGTCCGGTGCAAATCTGGGTAGAGCTTTAATCGAGTATAATGGGTGCAAACTAGACAGCGAAAAAGCTGAAGTATTTTCATTGAAAAAGCGTAGTTGTAAAGATGCCGTTAGTGAATCCAGATATGGTTTTATTATAGACCAGTACTCATTTTCATTGACCGATGGGGGTTACTTCTGGTTTTAACCGACTTCCGAAAATGGAAGAGGTTATCAGTTCGTCGGAAAATTTGTTTTTCTATGTATGTTACCGCATAACTTTGGACCACGTCAACCGATTCCGATTATTCTTTTTGCGTCGGAAAGGTAGTGTCTCAGAGGTGGTCCCATACTAATCTGGTTTAGATCCGATCATTGGAACATGAAATATATATATATATATTTTTTTAAGTCGGTTTTTTTTTTGCTAAAAATTACTTGTTTTTTGTTTACCTGCCAAACGTGGTCGAGAAATTGCTACTCCTAAATCGGCTGTAATCAAAAGAGATTTTGTAATTTACTCCGTAGTGACTCTTTCTGCATTCTTGCGATCAATACGCTGACCAGCGGCGATGAGATCTACTTATTGTCTTCATTTGCAAAATATGTGCTGTAGGTTCCAGCAACGTTGAATATTTAGCAATTGCCATTGAAGCAAAGACGAACATCCGCCTTGTTATAGCAGCACATAATTAATACGCAGACTTTCTTGTGAAAAAGTTTTCCTGAATTTACTTTTCTAAATCTTCCACAACTTCGGGAAATTTTTTTGATAGCCTTATATTTTTCCGACCATCTTGTTTCACACAAACGTGGTATACTAGGAGCATCATTTTGCGTGTCGTTGATTCGCGAAAAAAGGTTTATCCCATCTTTCCGTTCATCACAGAATGGTAGGAGAAACTCAAATGTATGACAATTTAGAATATACATATGTATTTAGAAAAGAGGTAGAGGGCGGGGGAAACAGAAGAAAAAACAAGAAAAAAGAAAAAGAAAAAAGAAGAAAATGTATATAATAATAAGTAGAAATTACAGGCACACACAGAGTAAACAAATATATATACTAATTGCATTCATTGCTATAATAAGTAGTTAATTGGTTTTTAAAAGGCAGCGCATTTTTTAGTTTTCTTAACATAATAGGAAGAGAGTTCCAAAGACGTATGGAACTGATAAAAAACTGACGTTCACAGACAAGGGTTCGATATTTGGTGTGTACTAAAAGTCCAGACCTCGATGATTGGAGAAATTGAAGTCTTTCGTACAAAGAACTAGGCTCCTTAGAATTTCTAATTTTTTGTAAGGCAACATGTATTATAACTTTTAATAGGTCATCAAACGCAACGCTGAATAACTTTTTAGAAAATGCTGAGATATGGTCAAGTCTTTTTAGCCCGTACACATATCTGGCAATATTGTTATAGACAACATTTAACTCTTTCTTACATACACAGTCACAATTAGCATAAATTTCACATCCATAAAGAGGCGTAGGTATTAAGTACGCTTTAGCTAATAGTAGTCTTATATTTATTGGAGTGAAATACTGTACTGACCAGAGTGTACGAAGCATTCCATACACTTTACCTACTGTGTTAAGGATGTGCTCATTCCATGTCAATGTGTTGTTTAAGATGACGCCTAGATTTTTAGCCCTGTCAAGATATTCTATTTCAGATTTATCTAGGCTAATTTTGTCGAGATAATTAATATCGAGATATTTTCTATGAATTACAATACATTTAGACTTTCCCGGATTAAGGCATAAACCATTCATTGAGGCCCAATTAGCTACACGAGACAAGTTAGACCTAAAGGTCACTAATACAATTACGGATACGACTAACAGAACAGCTTACATACAATTGCAAATGTGTACATTACAGTTTTTCAACACTTTAGGAAGGTCATTAATGTATAGGACGAATAGAAGCGGGATGAGGATTGACCCTTGCGGTGCAGTGTAAAAAGCTTTCGAGTTGTCGAGAAGTGTCAGAAAACTGATGTTGTTGGCATCAATTTGCGATCTGATGCTCTCCGTTACATCCAAAAGAGCCGTTGTGCAGCTTCTACTAGCTATGAAGTCCGATTGACGGTTAGTCAAGAGACTGTTATCATACACATAGTTGTGCACAGATTTGTTTGTGCAGGATACGCTCGATTACTTTTGACAAGAAAGGCAAAACAAATATAGGCCGGAACTCATTATTTGTTTTCCGAATAGGTATAACCTTAGCGACTTTCCAGCATTTCGGAAAAATGCAAGTTTTCAAAATATAATTGTTTAAGTCAAATGTGGCAAAACCTTTGGTAGAATAATCTTAAGAAAGACAGCTAATTCCATCAAGTCCAACTGCTTTGGACTTAATGGAGAGTATGGCTTGGACAACTTCGCAATGATCAACACCGACAAAAACAAAAGGACTAGCATTAACATTTACACAATCACGGTATTACTCATAACATATATTATCACCAGATAGTTTGTCTTACAAAGGACTTATTTAGCTCATTGACATCCGAAGTAGAGGGAGCATTTTCTACGGATTTGCCTACTCCAATCTTCTTTGCCTGGAGTTTACTGCAATTTCGAGTTTTTCCTTGTAAAACATTAACTTAGCCGACTTTACGGCTTTGTTAACTGCAACACGGGCTCTTTTAAAACGACTTAGTGTTTCCGGAGATCTGTACCGATTCCATCGCGTGTAAGCGTGATTATGAGTTGCGACGAAGTTGTCAAAGAGCATATTTATTTGATCTTGCAAGAACAACGTCCTTCATCGATGGATTGCAAGTTCTGGATAAGTCCCCAGTCAACCGAATCGACCGCAGCTGCGAGAGAATTATAGTCAATGCTTTTAAAGTCGCTATATGGGAAAGAAGTTGGCGATTCGGATATTTGCAAGTCAAATATCAGAAATATTAAGTCATATTTGGAAGATGTTGGTGCAGATAGTTAATTGGAATAGAGGGATTTCCGCAGATCACTTACAAAGAATACATCTAAAAGTGTGCTGTTAGTAGAGGTGAAATGCGTTGGCAAGGAAGTATTTGTCGGGAAGAGCCCTAGCGACTCCATACTCAATCTTATACTGGTATCCATGAGCAAGTTGCTACTAAAGTATCCTGCAATAAAAATTTCATTATAGTTCACGAGTAGCGGTTCCAAGAAATCCGAAAAGTCCGTAAAGTTGACACTGCGGTTAGGCCTATATACACAACCAACAAGAATTTTTTTATTGTTTGAACATACGTCAACGAACACATATTCGACCAAAGCACCACAAGTCGATACACAATTTAGTTTACAAGACAGACCATTTTTTACATATATTGCTACACCTCCACCATGACCATGCCTATCAGCTCTAAAAAGTTGATAACCATTTACATGCAGAATATTATTGTTGTGGTGCGAGGAAAATCACGTTTCGGATATACAAACAACATGAATATCTGAATTTTCGATGAGATATCTAAATTCGTCGAGTTTTTTAAACTAACTTTGCGCATTTAAATGTACTATCTTAAAGCCTGTGGCACGCTTGCTAATAATACGCAACATGCTGTATAAACAGTCTTTGGAACTCGTACGCTTAAAGGCTAAGGGCGACATTATAAAATTTATGTAAGTTAATTATGGCACTGCATCTAGGTTCTAAAAAGTTAAGCAATGAAAGAAACACGTAACATTTACAAGATTTGTGTACACAAAAGGCAAAAAAAAGATCATGACAAAAGACGAAGACAATATTTAAAAATTTAAAATACAAATTCGCATACGAATTTCGCATTCAAGTTGAAGTTTGTTGCGTTGATATGCTGCTTTGTAAAAACGGCGGCAACTTTTATCCGCTTTTTCAGATGGAAAGTAGATTTGTATTTTTTAAATAAATCATTGTAGCTTTTACAAGTTCCGAAGACTCCTTCGCACAAACTAAGAAAAGAATTCAATTATGTTCAATTATGTGCCACTGACAAAAAAATACTTACCATCCACTTGAAAAAATCTACCAAATCTGGAAAATATCTACCAATAACTTTTTTTAGTTATTTCAATAAAGATTAAAATTGTTTAAGGAACTTTTTATTTAACTAATAATATGGTATTTGACATCATATTAATGGCATCTTCTCGGTTTTCTTCAACCAAAACCCAAAGTGATGAAACCAAAGGGAGCAACGAAAATTCATTATTTGAAAAAACTTCAAGTAGACAAATACAGTGACTCAAAAAACGCTTGGTAATTTTTTAATACTCACAATCTTTTTGATGTAAAAATCTTTTTGCTATTTTTTATTAGAACATTATTTGCGCTTTAACGGAGCCCATACAAATCAAGGATTGAAGCTATTTACAACATTTAGAAAAATTCAAAAAAATTTCGTTCAAATTTCGATTTTCTTACTCTAAATTTTTAGAACAATTATAAGTATGCAGTTTAATAGCACATGCGAATTTAGGATAACCAACAAAGTGCAGCTAAAAATTCCAGTTGATTTAAAAAAATTGCCGCTGGTCTTCTGAGGTTTTTCATTTAACAATTGCCATTTATAAAAACTGGCTTTGAATTTTTTATTTTTTTTGCGAAAAATCAAAGTGTGTAATTACATACTTGCAAATTTTTTCTTTTGATTAAAAAAATCATTTAACATATTTAGGCAATAAAAAGCCCTTCAGGATTCCAGTAAAATGAGTTTTGAATGGAGCACGATATGTTCGCCTTTTACAGATATAGTATATGCAGGTCGGTTAGGGTGGGTCGAAAATTTAATGTTTCTCAAATCCTTTGATAATGGTAAAATTATATTGTGTCATGAGGTCAACAACAAGCCGGTAAAATATTAATCGTTTATTTTAATTGCAAGAGCCCGCGCATCGACCCCCAAGTGACACAAAGTACACTGGTCGAATAAGACGGCTTCTTGTTGAAAATTCAGTGTTCAGCAAAAAGTTTTGGTGAATGTTATTAAATAATGAATCTGCAAAGGCAAACGACAAAGTCAAATATCATCTCTGGCAGTCCTTTAATTTATGGTTACTCTCAAACTTATCTGTTTTTCAACCAAATTGTAATTGTTGTGTTGATAATTGCACTGGTCTTTAGTCAGAAGATGTAAAGAACAACATTCATATTTTTGGGGTGTACTTAGGTCGCAGGTTCCAAATATACTAATCAGTTTTTCATACTAGCTATACTTTCCGAATTTTTGCAAATTTGGGAACAATTTGGGGAGCTATAATAAGAAACTCTTTATCTTCTATCACCGTGGAAAAATTTCATTTATGCAAATGAATATGGAAACACTGAACTAGCACAAATTGGACAAACACTAATTAGTTTACTTATTATTATACATACCATACACAAATTGTAATTAAATGAAGTTCACAAGACTTTTTGTTTAACATTTTTATTCTTTTTAAATAATTTTGTTTTAATCTGGCTGATTTTTATCACATTATTATCATAAATCAGTAGCAGCAAGTCTCGGCTTCAGTCTGGTAATTTTTACGTACCGATCGAAAAATATTTGTGAAGGTTATGTCGAAAAAAGGGAAGCATCTCTGTTAGAAATATAAGCAAACGATTACGGAAAAGTGTGCCATGGATTACCTATACAAGGCTATATCTCCAATAGGAGAGTCCCAAGAGGATAGTGCATTTACCTCCGGTCACTCTTTGACATAATGGAATTATATAAAATATCTACATCATTAGCGCTCACAAGGGGTGGGTTTTGGGGTTCAAACCCCCCCTAAAGCTAATAAGCTTAAATGCAAACTGTATGTTAAAGCTTAGAACCCAGCTCTCAAGAAAAGTCACAAGAAGTATTTTTAACCGACTTCCAAAAAAGGAGGAGGTTATCAGTTCGTCGGAATATTTTTTTATTTTTATTTACTTTTTTTATGTATGTTACCGCATAACTTTGGACCACGTCAACCGATTTCAATAATTATTTTTGCATCGGAAACGTAGTATCTCAGAGGAGGTCCGATACTAATCTGGTTAAGATCCGATCAGTTTATCATGAGATATATATATATATATATATATATTTTTTTTTTATATGAGAGTTGAAGTCGGTTTTTTTTTGCTAAAAATTACTTGTTTTTTATTATTTTTTGCTTGAAAAATAAATCTCCTTTTGCTGTAAATTTTCTTGAAGAAACAAATATGCGAGCATTTTTTTCTTGAGAGCTGCAAACAGATTTAAGAAATTTTGACAAAGTATTTAAGAAGTTTCTTGTGCGTCATTTTATATGCAGTTTTCGCTTTTCTTGATAGCTATTAAAAGTTTAAAAATCACCATCTCCATCGAAAACCAGCAGCGGGATTCCAGCATTTGCTATAGCTGATTTTGATCACCAAAAATCTCCAAAAGCAACATTTAGTTACATACCAGACATGCTGCCAGATTTTGTTGATTACACATTACAGTTATTACTTTTCGATTCAGTATACTTTTAGGTCCACTGCTTTTCATTTAGAGAATTTTGGTGACGAAAATCTAGCGTAGTGACCAGAAATCGATAAAAATTATCATTAAATTTCTTTAAAAAATTTTTTTTTATTACTTTTGAAGGTTGAGCGCATCTTATTTTTAAACAAGTAATTTTTAAGCAAAAAAAATTTAGGAATACCGTTAATTTTTTCATTATCCAATGATCAGATCTAAACGAAATTACGGGACGACCGAAATTGAAATCGGTTCACGTGGTCCAAAGTTACGCGGTAGCATACATAAGTCGGTTTAAAATGTTTGAGTTCTTTGTTAATTTTAAGTAAATATAGTACAATTTATGAAACTTTAAAAGGTTTATTTATTTATTGCATACTGTACATAAAACTTGCATAAATGTATTTTAAAGAGCCTATTATCTGAAGCGAATTTTCAGAAGTATAAACCCCTCCCAAAATATATTCCTGTGTGCGCCCCTGATCTAGATATATCTTAATACTTATTGCACGCTCCTAATTTAGTATAACGGTAAATTTAGAAATCGCGAAAAAAGGGCTTCTTTGGTGACTAATGAAACCATTCAGCTCCAATTTTCAAGAACACATAAATGGACTTAAAATGGGCATTGCTCACCTAAATTTTATTTAGTTAACATATGTATGAAATGATGCCTAATATTGGACATCCGTAATTAATTTCACTTACCAGTAAAACTAACCAAATTGGCTTGACCAAGTACATGATCCTTTAAATATTATATAAACATCCAAAAACTTAAAAATCTTTGAAATAAGTCTCATCTAATTTTTTATTTTCACTTGTTTACCAAAGTAATGAAGAATTGAAAACTCATACGGGAAGGTCATTGCTTTTGTAAGTATTCCTAAATATCTCGAAAACTTGTAGTCTTATTGAAAAATTATGTATGAACGTGAGATACTAAATTAAATAACGTTTTACTTGATATATCCTCTGGGTATAACAATTAACGCATTCCCTAGATATTACCAACCAAAGTTTAATTTTCCAAATTCGTAAACTTTGAATCTATCGCGCGGGCTAAAGATATTATTTAAATTAATCTTTCGTAGCCAATTATTATTGGTTTAGACCTAAGACAACATAATATTACTATTACAGTGCGATCAAATGCCTTTTCCCCCATACAAAATTGACCCAGCCTATTATCTGTGATATTATCTATGTATGTATATAAAAAGTGTGCATTAAAGCGTTCGAAAATTAATGCAATAAAGAAGACAAAACTTTTGAAAAAAATTTTATTATATAAAGATAACTACGAAAAATAAAACGGGAACTAAAACTTAATTATTAACCGACGTCACAAAAAGGAGCAGGTTATCAATTCGTCGGAATAGTTGTATTTCTTTTTTTTTGTTTTTTATGCATGTTACCGATTTCTAAAATTCTTTAAAGGACAGGTGTTACCTCACAGGTGGTCCCGTAGTAATTTGGTTTAAATCGGATCATTGGATCAAAGAAATTAACGATAATCTTAACTTTTTATATGAGAATCGAAGTAAATTTTTTTTTGCTTACAAACTAATTGTTTTTTTTTTTCAAACAACATACTTTAACAAAAATCTACCAAAATGAGAAAAAATTTATCTTCTTACCAACCCAAATTTTTTCTACCAATTTTGGTAATAGTTTACCAAAGTGGCAACCTTGGTTACGTCAGCTAAATATGTTTTTCTCAACATATGATTTGTTTATAGTTATATATTATTATATTATATTATATATTATTTGGTTATATATATGTAGTTACCAAATTGTGCGTTGAGAGAAATAAATGTGGCTGACTTTTTCTGGGCGTATTTAGCTGATGAAGGTCGTGGGTTTTATCAATAATGTGAAGCTTCATCTTTTAGTCGTAGGAGAACAATAGAAGCCATAAACATATTAGCATCTGTAAATTATTAAGTTCCGGCTTAATCAGTATTACCCCGATATACTACATGGATAAAAGCATGAAATATACCAGAATGCCCACTTCTGCTAAGATTAGCACAAATTAGCCATAAATTGTCTAATGCATTAATATTAACGCAATATATTCATTTCGCATCAAGGGATAACAGCAAAATGCGTAGAAAAAGTGCTTGCCACGTTAGTTATCGATATCGCAAAGGAATTGGATTTGGACATTGCCCTTCCGTGGAGAGCGAATAGACAAAATTTTCGGGCTAATTATCGTGCATCTAACGCCGAAGATGGAGGATGGTTCCGTGCGCAGAAGTGGAAAACTTTTGACTGCCACCTGGGAGTGGCCAGAAGCGATTCTTGTGCGTACGGTTTAAATCGCAGCTCACAACGTCCGGATATTTATATCCACGTATCCCCTGGGTAGCAACCAAACACCCGTTTGGGAGCGAGCTAAAGTGAGAAGGCGTAAAACTTCGCATGCGCTGGGTTTGGGTTCCGTCACGTTAAAACCACGCCCAATGAAAAAGAACAAAGAGTCTCGGATGAGACCCCCTTTTTCTGATGACGACCACGGCAAACGTACAAGGACACGTATAAAGGAATATGATTTAAGGGTATGCACCTGGAATATCCGGACCCTTAATGGGGAAGGTGCCTCTGCCCGGCTGGTTGATATCCTCGGCAAGACAAATTCAGCCTCCATGACGAAATGTCCGATAACGGACTGAGGCTGATCGACTTCGCCGGGGCCCGAAAAATGGTAATATGTAGTACTAGTTTCCAGCATAAGAACATCCATCAAGCTACATGGCTGTCTCCAGATCGAAAAACGAGAAACCAAATCGATCATGTTGTGATAGACGGAAGGCATGCTTCAAGCGTTTTAGACGTACGTACATTCCGAGGGCCAAACATCGACTCGGACCACTATCTTGGTGTAGCCAAGATACGCACCCGACTCTGTGCAGCAAAAAATGTGCGCCCAACAATGCAAGAAAAGCTTAACGTCGAAAAGCTGCAACCACAACAGACCGCTAATTTATTCGCCACTCAACTCACACACCTGCTCTCTGAGAGGTGCGCGAGCAGTGGAACCAAGAATGATAGAATACAAGATTGCGCCGATCAGAGAGGATTTTGAGCGTAATTTTTCGGTGACGTCACACTGGTGCAGCTGCGAGAGAGCAATGTCAAAACGCGAACAAGAATGCAAGAAGAAGAAGACATTTTGCACGAAAAACGTAAACAATACGAACAAATTTATTCATAACACATTAAAATGGGAAAATTTATAGATATTAAGCATATATATTAGCTTTAATTAAAGATGAAAGCATTGTTGTGGTGTTGTGCATATAGTCTTTAGGGTAAGTATCAAAAATAATGTTGGGACAAATGTATGTGTTAAAAATGTTTGCCATTTCAGAATCAACGCTCCCACGAGTTAGTCGAAGATGAAATCTTTGA
>NW_023458563.1:10290785-10327877 GCF_013731165.1 Rhagoletis pomonella
GCAGAAATAACACACAAATAAATTGCTAAGTTCAAAATCAACAATTGCACCAGTGTGACGTCATACAAACAGCTGATTCTGTCAAATTCGTTAAGAGAAAAACAACGGTCCGAGATCGGCGCAACCTTTGTATTCTCTCAATCGTGCAGTGGAACCACATTTCCTGATCATTAAGTACCGCCGCCGAAGAAGAAGTTGGATTTCATCGAGCCCGAAAGAACAACTGGTACGATGAGAAATGTCAAGAAGCCGCAGAGAAAAAAGACGCCGCCTATAGTGCCACGCTGCGATCGGGCGCAACGCGAGCTATGTGGGACCGTTATAGGGAACTGAAGAAGGAAGCGAGAATTTGGCGCAATAAGAAGAGAGAGGTCGAAATACGTGAGTGCGAAGAGCTTGAGATGCTGGCCGATAAGAAGCACGCCCGAAAATTCTACCAGATGGTTAGGCGACTTACAGAAGGTTTCAAGACCGGGGCGAACTCCTGTAAGAATAACAATGGCGACCTAATAACAATGGCGAACTAGTATGTCCAGAACATACTTAATTTTTGGAGGGAACACTTTTACAACCAACTGAATGGCAGCAGCGCTGAAAGTAGTGAAGAAGACGAACCCGAGTCCCCAGTCGATGATGATGGAGTAGCTGTCGCACCGCCTGACTATGACGAGGTACGAATAGCGATTACGCGGCTGAAAAACAACAAAGCCGCTGGAGCTGACGGCCTGCCAGCCGAGCTATTCAAGTACGGTGGCGAGGAGCTAATGAGGTGCATGCATCAGCTCGTATGCACAATATGGTCAGATGAACGCATGTCCGACGACTGGAATTTAAGTGTGCTCTGCCCAATCCACAAGAAAGGCGACCCCGCCATACGCGCAAACTATCACGGAATCAGCCTTTTAAGCATAGCTTATAAGGTATTATCGAGTGTATTGTGCGAAAGACTGAAGCCCACCGTCAACGAGCTGATTGGACCTTATCAGTGTGGCTTTAGGCCTGGAAAATCCACCAAATCTTGGAAAAGACCCGCGAGAATAGGATCGACACACACCATCTATTTGGTCGATTTCAAAGCCGCTTTTGACAGCACGAAGAGAAGTTGCCTTTATGCCGCGATGTCCGAATTTGGTATCTCCGCGAAACTAAGACGGCTGTGTAAAATAACGTTGAGCAATACCACCAGCTCCGTCAGAATAGGGAAGGACCTCTCCTTTGATACCAAACGAGGTTTCAGACAAGGGGACTCCCTTTCATGTGATTTCTTTAATCTGATGTTGGAGAAGATAATAAGAGCCGCAGAACTGAACCACAATACTTTACAAGAGCGTACAATTGCTGGCGTGTGCCGACGACTTCGATATTATCGGTAAAAGCAAGGGCTACGTCTGTTCTGCCTTCTCGGGATTGGATAGAGAAGCAAATCGAATGGGTCTGGTGGTGAACGAGGACAAAACGAAGTATCTCCTGTCATCACACAAACAGTCAGAGCATACGCGTCTTGGCACCCACGTCACTGTTGACAGTTACAAGTTTGAAAAGTAGACGACTTCGTTTATTTGGGATCCAGCATTAACACCAATAATAATTTTAGCCTTGAAATCCAACGGAGAGTCACTCTTGCCAACAAGTGCTACTTTGGGCTGAGTAGGCAATTGAGAAGTAAAGTCCTCTCTCGTCGTACAAAGATCACACTCTATGAGTCACCTATCTTGCCTGTGCTGGTGTATGGCGCGGAGGCATGGACAATGAAAGCATCTGATGAGGCCGCTCTTGGAGTTTTCGAGAGAAAGATTCTGCGAAAGATTTACGGACCTTTACGCGTTGGTGATGGCGAATATCGCAGACGATTTAATGCTGAGCTATATGAGCTTTACAACGATATAGACATAGTACAGAGAATTAAAATTCAGCGGCTCCGCTGGCTTGCCCATGCCGCGGCCCGCGATGCTGGTAACAGAGGAAGAGGAAGGCCTCTTCTGCGTTGGAAAGACCAGGTGGAGAAGGACTTGGCTTCACTTGGCATTTCCAATTGGCGTCAGTTAGCACAGAAGAGAAATGACTGGCGTGCTGTTTTGAACTCGTCCAAAATCGCTTAGGCGGTTACAGCGCTAATAAAAAAGAAGAAGAACGCCGAAGATTATTATCGAAAGGCAATATGTATTTGTACCGCTATTAGATAATATTTGCTCGATTTCCGATCATTTGACAAACATTTTAAGTAAAAAATAAGTATTCATATATATATATATATATATATATATATATATATATATTGCTTTAATAAACCCCACGTATTACTTTTTATCTTGTGTTTTTTTACAAAATAGTATAATTCTTTTATTACAGGGGACTCTGTAAATGGACCTTGCAGTAGATCCACAAAATGAAACTTACTAAAAGTAAAATTATATTACAAAACACTTTACTTCGAACTTCATAAAAATTACTCGAAGCTCTATTTGCATGAAGAATAAATAAGGTTCAAGCAGCCCTCCTCCTGTATCCACCACTGTTGACTTATTTGGTTGAAATAACGACTGACGCAATATTATATATTTTTCCTTAGATAAACCAAGATCCATAATAGTGTCAAAGCCAAAGAAGTGTATTGCCTAAACAGTACATTTAATGGTTTATGAATTCGAGTTATTATCCTCATGAGTCGCTCTAGTCTTGCTATCGCAACTGCCTCTGAGACTGAGCCTTTTCTTCCTTTATTGTATATCTCACTCCCACAACATAAAGTGGCTTTCCTATGGTAGTAAATGCGCATCCTTCTTCTTATTACCTGCTGAGGTACGTTTTTTATTCGAGATTGCCTTACTATTATTGATACAGTAAGTGAAGTTTAGCCAAATCTTTGAACTTGGATAAACCACCATTAATTTCACAAAGGTCCTTCCAGGCTTTTTTATGTTGCAAAGTTGGGAAAAAGGTCAAAATTTAACTTAACGAAAAACCAGTAGGCCTAACAAAGAGAATTCTTTGTTTTTTTTTTATATGTACTTGAAATTAACGTATCTTTAATCAGAATATAAGAAAACAGCGACTGGTTGCTTTATTTACATACAAACTTATCTCAAAAATTACAAGAAATAAAAATACACACTTTCTCCGTGTGAAAAATTTAAAAACTTTGAGCGGTTCTACCGCCTAAACTACTGATTCTTTGTTTAGTAAAATTATAATTTCATAATCTCTGGATATTCTATATTAGATACTCATATTTTACTTTGTCGAAAGCTGTGATGATTTTGTTTTATTTATTATTAATGCTATATTATTTGACATGTATTTTATAAGATAAAATAAATTTTTAATAAAGCTATTTCTTAAAACAAATAAATTTTCGTGGGAGAAAATAGCTAAACCTCTTTCAAAGTATATAAAGTGCGCTGTCATATGCGTGATAAGTAAGTACAAAGATTAAATTGAGATACATAATTGTAAATTTTATTCTTTTAAGAATGCTTGCAATTTTCATATAATTTTTGAATACATTGTTAGTTTATAATTATAGTTGCCAGTCAAGAACTTCGATTTCTATTAAAATTATTTTCACATTTGTTTTAAATTTACTGATATTGTTTGAACATCTAATTTCTTCCGGTAGTTTATTATAAACTTTGACTCCATAATTACGCATAGATTTTTTGCCTCTTACCTTTCTAAAGAAACCGGTACGCAATTCAGTTTGATTGCGAAAGTTACAAGAACTGTTTTCTGCTGCGCTAATTTCAATATTGTGTTTTATAAGGTTATTTTTAATTTTATACACTGCTACTACAGTTTGCAGAAAACAGATCTTTTTAATGCTTGAGAAGTATCAGTATGTTTTTGACTATTTTGTTCTGTAGCCTTTGCAGTTCATTTAGCTTTTGCACAAAACACTGGTTCCTAATTGGGTTTAAGTTGTTTATTTGTGACATGAAATATGCCTCGTATATCAGCCACAATTGTTTTTTGAGAATATTGGTTTTATTTCTGTAAATAGCGAAAGTTTTGTGATGTGTTCATTCCAATTGGTGTCAAGCCATATACCGAGATACTTCAGGGTATTCATTCTTTTAATAAACTCGTTTTCAAATACAATTCCCGGAAAAGCATCTAAGTTCGGAATGAATTTGTTGTTATTAAAAATAATAAAATTGGTTTTAAGAAAGTTATTTTTTAACAAGTTTTTGTCAAACCAATTTTTAATTTTTTGTAGGTCTGATTTCATACTTGTTTTCAATTACTGAATGCTTGCATGAAAAGCCCATCATCAGCGTAAAATTGCGGTGTTCCTATCAAGTTTAATTTAAGTATTTTATTGATATATATTGGAAATAAGGTAGCCGCTAATTTTGAGCCTTGTGGTACGCCTGTTTTTATTTCGCGCGTAGAACTTTTTACCTCAATTATTTGAACAAATTGTTTCCTATTCAATGGAAAGCTTCTAAATAAATCATGAGTTTTTCCAGTAATTCCCAGTTTTACAAGTTTTCTAATCATTATTTCCAGATTAACCGAGCCGATTGCCTTAGACAAGTCAATCGCCAGACAAGATTCATATTTTTTTCCAGATTTTCGTATATGACTTCAGTACACGATAAACAAGCTGATAACGTGCCGGAGTTTTCTACAAATTCAAATTGGTTACGTTTTAGAAAGGATTTCAATCGATTTAAAATTACGCTTCCAAATGCTTTATCGATTTTTGCACGGTGAAGAAATTTCCTGCGAGAACATTCTAAATGCAATGTTTGAAGAAATTTTAGTATAACAAAGTACAAATTTGGAGTTTATAAATTACTAGCAGACCCGGCGAACTTCGTCCCGCCCAAAATTTTTATATATTTTATTGAAACTTTTTGGTCCAACATTTTCACCAACAATTCACGTTTACGATTTTCATTGGCACATTTGTCTGCTAAGATTAAGGTTTGGAGGTCATTTGCCGCTTTAAATAACCTAAGGAAAGCGTTATATCCGTTCTTGAAATTCTCCAGTTGTGCGGCATTTCATAGCACGGTTATTCGCTAAGCGAAATAAATTTTTTCCTCTTCACTCCCTGGCGGCAACAATGACCCGGTTCTATAGTGAATGTCCTAGAAGCTTTACAGTATAGTAGGTGCCAAATCAAAATGGGTGCGAATCATTGTTCTGTACCTTAAAAGTTTGAACGCATAATAATATTGGAAAATCACATCCATTGGGCCAATTACAACGCAGGACCGTCGATATACTCAATGGTGCAAAAGGTCGATTTAATCTGACCTTCACGGCCCCTTTTCTCACTTGGCTATTTTAAGTAATAGCTCGACTTCAGCACCACTTGGCAGCACGTTTTTGCAATAGTATTGCATACATATTTAAAACATTAGCCAAATCGGATCATAAATAAGATTTTTAGTAATAACTCAACTACAGCGCCAACTGTCGGATTAAATTGTGAAACTAAACCATCCAGAGACCCACTCAAATACACAAAAATCCGTACAACCATTTAGGAGGATTTCACTCACAAACACACCTACAGAAGAATAAAAAAATTCATTCAAAGATAGCTAAAGGTCGGTACGTTTGTAGGCCTCACACCCCTTTTCAAATAGCCCAAATTTTCTCCATGAGTATGGGCTTGATTTCAACTATATACATATCTCCATACGAAGTTCCAGTACTGTACCATGAATACTTTCAGAGATATGCAGTATAAAAATTCGATTTATATGGGAGGAGCCACGCCCCCCTTTCCAACAGCTGCCCTCTTTCTTCATGAGTATGCGATTGATTTCGTATATCTCCACACGAAGTTTCAGAACTCTACCATGAACACTTCCAAAGATAGGCAGTATGAAAAATTCGGTTTGTATGGAAGATGCCACGCCCCCTTTTCCAATAGTTCCAATTTTTCTCCAAGAGTATGCGATTTATTTCGTACATCTCCATACGAAACTCTAGAACTCTACCAAAAAATTTCCAGTTCACACCCCTTTTTACTATAGCTAAAATTTTTCTCCAAGGGTATGCGATTGATTTCGCATATCTCCATACCAATTTCCAAAACTCTACCATGCACACTTTCAGAGATATGTACCATGTGAAATTCGGTTTGTATGGGAAGTGCCACGCCCCCTTTACATATAGATTTTTTTCAGCCTAAAACCATCCTTGGGATACGTGCGGCAGGTGGCTGATTCAAAAAAATCGGTTCAGCCGCTCTCGAGCCTTGCGAAAACTAACAAACGGCTTTCTAAATATAAATTAGTTGAGATATATTATATATTATAATTATATTTTGACAGTATCCATTCTTTCTGATAGGCGCAAAAAAATCTTGCCTAGTGATGATTTCGCCCCTTGATATGGTCGTTACTTAAAGCTATTTATATTCGAAATTGCATGAAAATTGGAAAACAGGAATCTATAAGCTTATCCAGGCAAAAAGCTACCTATGTACCGAATTGTAATCAAATCGGACCATAAATACGATTTCTTCGAACAGATCGGTCCCTGGTGCACTTCTCGGACAAAATGGATCATATATGCTAATATATGCTAAAAAGCTACCTACGTACCAAATTTTAAGCAAATCGGACCGTAAAAACGATTTTTTCGAATAGATCAGTCCCTGGTCCACTTCTCGGACAAAATGGACCATATATCCTAATATATGCTAAAAAACTACTTACGTACCGAATTTTAAGCAAATCGGACCATAAATACGATTTCTTCGAATAGATCGGTCCCTGGTCCACTTCTCGGAAAAAATTGATCACATATGCTAATACATGCTGAAAAGCTATCTGCGCACCGAATTTTAAGCAAATCGGACCGTAAATTCGATTTTTTCGAATAGATCGGTCCCTGGACCACTTCCCGGAAAAATGGGTCATATATGCTAATATATGCTAAAAAGCTACTTACGTACTAAATTTGCAGCAAATCGGACTATAATAAGATTTTTTCGAATAGACCGGTTCCTGGTCCACCTACCCGAAAAAAATTAAAATTTGTTTAGCCTAAAACATGGTGGTTACCGAAAGCTATTTGTATACAAAATTCCATGAAAATCTGACCAGCCGTTCGCGAGATTACCTGTTACAAAATAAAGGGACTTCTCTTTATATAATTAGTATAGATTCCGTTGATTGCTGATAATTGTTTTTCTGACGCTGTCAGGCATCTCTTCCATGCAAAGTACCACGACAATTTTTTTATATGGAAGAAAGTGAACAACGCCATTAGCAAACAAAAATTACTACTGTAATTTTTCTAGTGGCAACCCTGGGTCCGACAGGGCTAAGTAAGCCGCTACAACAACAACAATATGAGGGACTTCCTCTTTATCGGTCACTCTGCCTCTTCTCCACTCTTTTCTGGATGGGCATCGCGTTGATATTGAAATTGATATTAGACAACATATCGTCCAGAGATTCCCAAACTTTTTTTTCACTTTTACCGGTTTCGGTGGAGCCACTG
The DNA here is from genome assembly GCF_013731165.1 of Rhagoletis pomonella. NCBI lineage: Eukaryota > Metazoa > Arthropoda > Insecta > Diptera > Tephritidae > Rhagoletis > Rhagoletis pomonella. Next base: position 10,298,253 of record NW_023458563.1, read on the forward strand.
CTGCTACATTTATAACATATTCCCAAATATGGTCAAAAAATTTGAAGATAAGATGTAAGGATGTAAATTTGCGTCGCAGCTGAGTTCCAAACCTAGGTTTGGAGGGGCAAAAATAAAAATAATATATTTTCTTGTGTTCTACCCAAAATAACAGTTATCATATTTTTCAAAAAATAAAAAAGTCAAGGACAAAATATTGATGAAGATAGGATTTTTCAACCTCTTGAGGTCTCAGGACATTCTCTATAAGAATCCTCCATGTCTTTTAATTTCATAACTTTTTTGAAAAAAAAGTTCAATATAAACGGTTAGAAGTTGACTTTTATTTTTTCAGTTAAATAATAACGGTTAAAAAGTGTACATTTAAGTGTTTTGCCGAAAAAAGTAAAAGTCACATTTTAATCGTTATTGTCTGACTCAAAAATAAAAGTCAAATTATAAAAGTAAAATCCACGACCTGGCAAGATTGGTATTGCCTATTGTCGTGCTGAAATAAGTGGGCGCGAAAACTGTCGAAAACTAACCAGTGCTGCCAAGTTTTTCCATGTTATTACGCTAGTCGAATCGAGTTTACTTTTCGATATGACTCGACTCTCGAAAAACGACTTTCCGGGGGGAAATAGGGGAAATTTCCCCTCCCAAATCCGAGTCGGTCGAGAAATGCGAGTTTGGTTAAGAATTTCAATTACACTCTTGGTGTTGTGATTCTACTTCTGGAACAATTTCGTTCTACTTGAATTTTTTTTCTGATATGAAACTGTCCATTTCTTATAGATTTTGTCGCTGAACTCATATCTGAAAAATATGCACATCATTTTAAAATACATCTCTTGTCCTTTCACAAGCCGCACAGTCAGCATTTTGATACGAAACAAAATGGTTTTGTGAGCTAAAGTAAATCCCTTTCAATTACCCCTTGACCTTAAAAAAATTGGTCAAAAGTAGTGTTCTTCGAAAAAAACATGCAAAATACACGGGATTTATTCCAAAACAAAAAATTTATGTATTTTTTATTATTCTAATATTATAGATTTTGAGACGAGCAACACGATTCCACCTTAATTTAAAAAATTCATTATTTATTGAATTTTTTTTCTATTTGCATGCAGCTGTGCATCCTTCACTCAATTTTATATCCCTCGAACAATAAGTGCAATTCAAGACCTTTAATTTGAGAGGTAGGAGCCTCTAGGCCCTCTGAGAGCTAAGTTATAACAATTTTAAACCAAACTTCGAAACTGCTGTACTAGTTTTTACTCTGAAATTAGAAAAAAAAAGTAAGAGCAGCGCTGTCTTCGGCTATGCCGAAGTCATACCTTTCATGAACATCTGAAAGTTTTACTTTAACAGATTACTGCACTTGGAAAAATTTATATATTCACTGCATACATAGATAGAAGAGATACATATATAAAAAATCATATCTAAACAATCAGAGGTATGGAAGATATACCTTATATAGCACCAATCTAAGTGATTTTCACTGCTGTGTGATCGGTATGTAAACCGGTAACACTATTTAATGGGTTTAGCTTCCTACATAAAGGAGATATATCGCAAAAACTGATATCTGAACAATCAGTGGTATAAGAGATAAAGCTTATGCAGCATAGATATTGACGATTTTCTCAGTAGATTTTGTATTATTATTTATAAAATAGCTTACGAAATTTATCGCTTTTAGTTATCCAAATAAAGGAGTTCTACAGTAACACCCCATATCTGAACAATCAGTTGTATGAAGGAAATAAATAAGTTATAGTGACCCGAGCTTTGTTAAATTTACTGTACACTTTCTGTTGATAATGAGTGAAAATAGTGCGAAATATCATGTTTCTAGCTGCACAGATGGAGTAGTTGTAACAAAAAATCGCATATCTGAACAATCAGTTGTATGTGAGCCAGTGGCGTAGCCAGGATTTGGCGAAGGGGGGGAGGGACTAAAAAAAATTTGCATCGATAACTTAAAGTTGTGATACACAATGGCTAGAGGCGTCGCACTATAGGCAAAACTTGAGATTTTTTCAACATAGTATATCTTCGCTTAGAAAAGAGATAATGGAATGAAAATTTTTTTGTCGTGAAGATAAATGATCATATAATATAGGAAAACTATAGAGAAGTAACAAAAGCAATAACTTAACCCTCAAAATACCGTTAAAAGTGTCACTTTTTTAATTTTGGATTTTGGCTCCCATTCCACTAGAAAACACTATATTTAATACACCATTAGCACTGTTTCTGAAAGATTTCTCTTTATTTTATCTTGACTCGATTCTTGGGACATTGGATGCTGTACCAGAGTGGCCAGATTGGAAAAAGAATGGCTACTTTTAAACTCTAATATCTCGTAAACTATCAGCTTTCACAAAAAAATTTATATAACAAAAATGGTTATACTGGTCGATATCTTTACGAAAGTGCAGCATTTAACCCTTTAATGCAGATTCTGTCATATATGAAACGCTTTTTAACCCTTTCAAGGCAGAGGCAAAATGGTTCTCAATATGTTTTCAACGTACTTTTTATTTATTTTTATTTTTTATTTATTTTTATTTTTATTTTTAATATTTTATTTTTTTTATTTTTTTTTTATTTATTATTTTTTTATTATTATTTTACTATGGAAAAATTTTCTACGATTAATATCTACGTCAATATGAGAAAAAGCCTTGAAAGAGTTAAAAAGCGTTTCATATATGACAGACTCTGCATTAAAGGGTTAAATGCTGCATTCCATTATCTCTTTTCTAAGCGAAGATCTACGATTTTGAAAAAAAACTCGTGTTTTGCCTATAGTGCGTCGCCTGTGGGCATTCTTTCATATATGTATGTATGTGCCATTTCTACCGTCATATATTTTTTGTCTACTCGGTTATTCCCTTTATTTAAATTTAAAAAATTAAATTACTACACCATTTTATTATTATTATTATTATTATTATTTACATTTATTTATGTACAAGTCTACAAAATCTTATTACTTATAAAGCGATTTTTAATCTTCGTTGCTTAACACACATTTTTTCAATTACTTCTTGTGTTGTAATCGGCACATCATTATGTACCGCTAATATCGTTAAACCATTCAGCCGCTCCTTAATTGTATAAAAAGAAGGTACAATTAAGATAGCATATTCAACAATTGAGTAGTCCATTTGCAAAGTGCGCTATGTAAATCTTTTTAGATCTTTAGTTTTTGGTTGCTTTCATGTCCACTAACAGCCGAGGTTAAAAAATTTTCTATATTCTGAAAAAAATAGCATGAAATGTTAACTATTCTTGCAAAAGTCGCTATAATACTTATTTATACACTTTCAAATGTCTCCTCTTCGTATAAACTAAGCAGGGATGTTGCGGATGTGGAATTTTAGACATCCGCGGATGCGAATGCGAATACGGATGTCAAGTATTTTTAAAAAACAATTAGAATCTAGCATAATGGCGAGATCGTTGTTTAAACAGCGCTTACAAGCCAAACCAGATACATATTTCATGTTGTTTCAGAATTTGGAGAACCTGTAACTTTAGAGCACTTTTCGATTTTAGTTTTTGTAATTCATTTTTAATACTTTCTTCTGCGACTGCTTTGAAAAATTTGTGCTTATAGCGAGCTAAATAGATGGATATGGAAAATAGATTACACAGGTTTACAAAAAAAAAAGTGTATGCATATTAAACCAAACCTATATACCTATATAAGTAGGGAAAAATTCATTGAATAAACCCGAAAATTCAATCAAATTCATCGGAATTTGACCTTGGGATGACCTGGGCATGACCTCCAGATGACCTTGAGGAATCAAGGGACTTCCATACTCGGTTTCAGTGACCACAAAAACAATTATTATTATTTTTTTTAATTTTTATTGAATACATTTTATGTCCTATTTGACCTTCAAATGACCTCGAAGCTGACATTATGGAGGTTAACGGACCTCGGATTCGGGTTCAGCGAATGTAAAACCTTATGTTTATGAGTTTTCAGGTTTATTCAATGAATTTTTCCCTACTTGACCTTCAACTGACCACGAACCTGACGTGGTGGAGACTAACGGACTTCGGATTCGCATTCAGCGTGTCGAATAACATAGGGATATATAGGTTTGGTTTAATATGCATAAGCTTTTTTTTTTTGTAAACCTGTGTTATTATTTTTGAACAAAATTCTGTTTTCAAAGTCGTGGCTGCCAGCCGAATCGGACCAGAATATTGTTATATTTTTTTTTTAAAGCACCCCGTTTTCTTATAAGCATTTGAATAACAAATAGTTTCGTAATTCTTATATAATTAAAGGTCAGACCTATAGCTTCTTAATTATTTGAGCATCGATCCTCTTTGTAGTTAGACGTTGATCATTTCTACTGGAAATCCTTATTGAAGGAGCTAAAAGCTTAAAAGCTTACTCGGACTTTATCCGGATCAACTGCAGTTAATTTCCGAGTTGATCCAGATCAACGCTGCCGTCTTTTTATGCTTTTACTCTTTGACTTTAAATAGCAAAAAAGAGACAGTTTTACCACAGAAGTTTTTAGCCAAGGATCCAATGTATATCCCTATGAAAAAAATATTATCCAACAAGTAAACAAAACTACTGGTTTTAAAATTTTGCTAAAAATAAATTCCCCAAAGAGCCTCATTTGAAATTATTCCAACGAATAAATGTAATAGGTGGCATACGCGGTACGTCTGACTCGCGAATCATTTGTGTACGTGTTGACTCGCCTTCGACTACACACAGTTGAATCATTCAGAGTCATGCCAGGAATCATGTTGGTGTAACTAACACATATTTATTTTCACAAACACATCCAAACCGACTCATGAGTCAGACGCACCGTGTATGCCGCCTATAACATCAAAAGCAAATCACGAAAATTTTGTTAAGAATTACAGTGTACACTTTCTTCTTTTGTATAGTTTTTTTAAGATTGGTCCAAAAAAATCATAATAAAGAAAGAAACCAAAGCAGATATTTAAAGCACAGAAAAATTATATTATTAAAAGGACTATGTTCTCTTTGGCGTTCGTCAAAGGTCAAGTAGAAGTGGGAACTTTTATGGCTGATTTGATATGGCTAAGTTGATAAATATGACATTTGACCAGTTTTGTTACACAAATACTCCTACGACCACAGGCAAAAATATTGGCTACAATATGTAATTTTTTTTGCCATATATACGTTTTATCGGTCCACTTGCAAAATATTCGCATTCGCAAAAGCTCCGCATTGATAATTGCGAATGCGAAAGCGAATGCGAATGTTAAAATTAATGCGGAAGCTCCGCAGTTGCGAATGCGAATGCGAATATTCGCAACAACCCTGGAACTTAGAAAACTGCAAGAAAACGTGGTAGTTTCGGTGCCTAGTGCAAGGGTCGCAAAAAAGAAGCAAACCAATCTTCCTAGAGGAGAGAACGCGAAAAGCTAAAAAAAGCTAGCTATGTAAAAGTTACTGTTTCAAAATTTGCAATATTAAATTTTTATACCCGAGCGCACTTGTGCACAAGGGTATATTAATTTTGTTCACATAACGGATGTTTGTTACAGCCAAAACGAATAGAGATAGATATAGACAAATGTTTACATAAATGCTCAGAATGAATAGAGAAATCGATTATGCCATGTCTGTCTGTCCGTCTGTCCGTCCGTGTACACGATAACTCGAGCAAAAATTGAGATATCTCAACAAAATTTGGTATGTAGGTTTCTGTTAATCCAAGGTAGGTTGGTATTGAAAATGGGCAAAATCGGACAGTAACCACGCCCACTTCCCATATAACGGTAATTTCCAGAAATACAAAAACTGCGATATTTTAGTAACTACTGGATATAATTCACTCACTGATATTTACAATAATTTTCAGACGAAAAATAAGAATATTATAAATTTTTGGAAAATGGGCGTAGCCACGCCCACTTATGGTTACATGTGTATATCTTGGAAACCGCTGCACCAATTTCTTCCGAACTTGGCACGGTTGTTGGCCTTGATACAGATACTAAATGGATGAAAATTTTAAAAATCGGACAATATCAACGCCCACATCCCATATACCGGTAATTTTCGGAAATACGAAAACTGCGATATTTTAGTAACTACTGATTCACTCAAAATTGATATTTAGAACAATTTTCAGACGAAAAATAAGAAAATTATAAATTTTTGGAAAATGGGCGTAGCCACGCCCACTTACGGTTACATGTGTATATCTCGGTAGCCGCTGCACCAATTTCTTCCAAACTTGGCACAGTTATTGGCCTTGGTACAGCATAGTAAATGGCCGAAGATTTAAAAAATCGGACAATAACCACGCCCACATCCCATATAACGGTAATTTTCGGAAATACGAAAACTGCGATAAATTAGTAACTACCGACCATATAACGGTAATTTAGAGAAATAAAAATCTTCGATAAATCAGTAAATATTAAAGCTAACTCATTTAAAATTGATGCTCGCAACAATTCTTTACCAAGAAATACGTTTATGGTTAAATTTTGGAAAATGGGCGTGGCACCGCCCACTTATGACCACTTATATGTATATCGGTAACCGTTCTATCAATTTGTACCGGACTCGGTATTTTTGTTGTGCTTGCCACATAAAAGCAAAACGTTGAAAATTATTGAAATCGGACTAAATTACGGCCGCTTTTCATATAACGGTAAATTTCAGAAATGCTTAAAACTGCAATATTTCGAAATTTAAGAACACTAATTTACTCAAAATTGATACACCCCGGCTTACCATCTAGCGGTAGGTTTCGGAAAGGTGAAAAAACATATATTTAATACTTGCGCCGGGTATTTAATGTTCGGCTCCACCCGAACTTAGACTTTCTTACTTGTTAAATATAAAATTTGCAAATCTACCATACTGCAATTTTATTTTTTTAATGGTATTAGGCTGTTATTTATCCAAATTTTCAGGTAATAAAAAAAGATACAGTTCGGATGTTACTTGTTGTCGTAGACGTTTTTTTTATTTATGGTTTACTTTTATAAAATCACATAACGCTGTTTGTTTAAAAAAAATTTTAAATCAGAAGGATAAAATAGTATTGTGTTATTAATTCAAAAGTAAATAATTGTAGTTCAATGACAAAGGGGGGGATCTATCCCCCCATTTCCCCCTGGCTACGCCACTGATGTGAGCTATATGTAAAAGTGACCCGATCTTTGTATTTTGTTTTCACTGTAAATGTTCTGTTGATAATAGTTGGAAGTATTGCAAAATTTCATGTTTCTAGCTGTATATATGGAGAAGTTATAACAAAGAATCTCATATCTCAACAATCAGTTGTATGGAGTCTATAGGTTAGTACCAGGTTGACCGAGCTTTGCCCTGAGTGCATATACTTTTTAAAGTTTTCAAGATTTGCATGGCTTTAAAAAATATTTTGGAAATAAACAAAAAAATTGGATTTCGATATCTATTAAGTAAATTTCTTACTCCAAAATTTAGGTGGAAACTCTATTCCGAAATACGCTGGAATGAATGGTACATATCTTGATCGTATATGTACTATGTATACTTAAAAAAAATTTTATTGAAATTATGAAGCGTAGTAACCCTGATTTCTGACCAAAGTTCCCAACAATACCTTTCATTTGATATCCATATTGCGATGTTTTAGATAAATTGTGTAGAATCGAAAATAAGTGGCAACCTTACACTATTATCCTAAGAGATAACATTTTGTATATAGGAAAAGCATTGTTTAAGGACCTTCTCTTGGTACCCATGAATAGTAATAATTTACCTTTTTCTCTAAACAAAAAATTAAATAAATATGCGATTCAAAATAGGTGGCAACTTTATTAAAAATATTTTTGAAATAAAGATCTTTAAAGTACGTACCATTGATAACCTTATACGAGTCTTCTCGGAAATAATTCCTACTCAGATAACCTTAGAATCCAAAACATTATCTGTGTACAAAATTTCATCAAAATCGTTAGAGCCGTTTCCGAGAACCCTATGGATATATATATATACAAGAATTGCTCGTTTAATATAATAAGATAGAGACCCGATCTTCGCCATTTTCACTGTAAGTATTTTTTTGATAATGGGTGGAAATATTGTGAAATGTCATGTCCCCAGCTGCATAGATGGAGGAGTTATAACAAAAACTCGCATATCTGAACAATTAGTTGTATGGGAGCTATATGTTATAGTCATCCGATTTTTCCGGTTCCGACAAATGATTAATACATTATAAAAATACATCCGCCTACCAAATTTCATCTGGATATCTCGAAAACTGAGAGACTAGATTGCATACAAACAGACGGACAGACAGACAGACGGTTCATTTAAGTATACAATATAATACCATCTCATGCTCATGAAAAGTATAAAAATTGCGTAAAATGTCGAATGAAATTTCGAAGTTTAACTTTAGAATCGTAATAATTTAGCTCTCAAGGGGCCTAGAGACTTCTTCCTTGCCTTAAATTAAAGGTCTTTAATAGCACTTGTTGTTGACTTGTTGTTCGAGGGATACAAATTGTGTGAAGGATGCACAGCTGCATGTAAATAACAAAAAATGCAATATATAATGCATTTTTCAAATTGAGGGGTTGAAATTTTTATTGGTTTTTTAAAGAGTGGAATCGTGTTTCTCGTCTCAAAATCTATAATCAGTGTTGCTGCGCCGTCTCAAGAAAATGTATCCCTGACCAAGCCAAAAATGTATCCAATTTTCTTTTTTTACATATACATCTCATAATTTGTAAGAAAACCAAACATTTTCATGAAAAAGACATAATTTAACCCATCCTAAGGACTTGGAATACATGGGCATAAAATCAAACATTTGTAATTTCATTTTATAAAGTACATTTTTTGTGCATAAGTATTTTGCAAAGTAAATATAATAAACAGCAAGTACACTCTAAAAAGAGCGTGTAAAACTACTACTGAAAAGTATCTATTTTTCAACAAGAATCTGTATAATACGTATAGGACATTCAGTATTTTATTTTGAACTTGAGATCTTTAAAATATACACATAAATATACATATATAGAATGTTTAAAATTGCAAAACTTTTCAAACTACAAATACATTACCTACTAATAATAAACATTACTTTATTTTAAACATTTTATGTGTAATTTTTCTCTTGCGACAAATTCGTTATGTGAAAGTAAACAGGCATTGATTAATTTTATTACACGGCGTGCAAATTTGCACACATTAAAAGAGGAAACTGGTTACCTCTCTCAATATGCGCAAATAAACAAAATTTTTTTAGAGTGTATTTAAAGTCTTTTCAGTAAAATTCATAAAAGTTTCCTTAAATAAATCAAATTTAGTTTTTTAAACTACCTTGAAATATTCTTTCTTTTTAAATTAACAAATGAAAATATGTGATATGAAAGAGATCACTACAGAAAGAGTATAATTTACTTTATATATATCGTCGTTTAAAGTACAAAACCGCGTATCGTCTTTCTGCAAAGCCGCGTAACTGACATTTGCTGCCAAAAATTGGATTTGCTCACACAAGCTCTTGGCTCAATCCATATCCATTCGTCCTGAAATATACTAGCCAGAAATGCGATTGCTTTATAAAAAGGAGAACCATTTTGAAATATAAGTCTTTTTACTCTCTATAAAATAATTTATGCAACGTCACATAAGCGGTTTTGCATTATCTTGATACCCGGTTTTGCATTTTGTTTATTCGCGGTTTTGTACTTTAAACGACGATATGTTTATTAAGATCTTGCTTAAAGCATCCTTTGAAGCTAATTAAAGCAATTGCGCTTATACCCATTTTGGTGAGATCTCTTCATATGTTCATTGCTTCGTTCACAAAAAATAAACTGCTTTAATTTCACGCTTAAGTAGCGATTCTTTATACGTTTAGAAAACGTAATGCTTTCTAACATCTTTAATGAAAATAGATTTTTGAACGAAAAAAACTTTATAGGAAATATAAAATTTTGGGCTATTTAAAAAAGTATCCACATTTATACTGACAGGAAAAAATAAGTATCCCTCAAAAATTCGTCTAAAAATGTATCCAATTGGATCTCTTTAGATCTAAACGGCATCCCTGTCTATAATATTAGTGTACAATCGCCCGATTGTGATGAATGATCACCCTAATGCCCCCCGGCTTTTTGCTAGTGCACCAAGAAAGTGGAGAAACAAAACACTCCAAATACAACCGTCTCAGCGCGCACACGGGGAAACGGTCACCGCAGAATAATATAAACGGACATAAACATATTTACAAATATATGTATGTAATTGGTATAATAAAAAATCCAAAAAATGTTATATTTTTAATATTTCCGTTGGATTTTGCATGTTCTTTTTTTAAAGAACACTATTTTTTGACCAATTTTTTTAAGGTCAAGGAGTGACTGTGGCTCAATGGCAATATTTTTCCTTGAAAGGTAATCACATTAGCTTTCAAAGCCGTTTCGCTTCATATCAAAATATTGCTTCTGTCGAAAGCGCCACGATTAATTGGCATTAAGTGTTAAAGAAACACACTGTATGCCGTCGAGTTAGCACGAATATATAATTTTTCAGTCGAGAAGTTGAAATTTTAAAATTACTACGGTGTATTTTTCTCAAAAACATATGACTCAAAACATATGATTTGTAAAAAAATAATTCATTTATATACAATATATAATATAATAAAATAAAATGTCTATTATATTTCAGCGTACAAAATTTTTGATTCTTATTCCTGCCCGCAAAATCGAGCTCACGATACGGCCCGGTGTATACCGTATACTATATACATACTTAGGTAAAACGGATGAAAGAAAGAGCGTATGCATATACTTTCAAATACACATGCGCACATACATACGTACATACATATGTATGTACATATGCCACCATATTCGTTCTTTTTAAACTCTGTTTTTTTTGCTGGTTTTCTCCTTTTCTGGCTTTTTTCGGTTCTACATAGTATTGTGGTTTGTGCGATGCACAGCGGCTGATATAGCGCACAGCGTTGGAAACCCAATCTTTTTTCTCCCGCCCGCTTGGCGTTGTCGGTTACGCGGTGGCATTTTTCCACATGAGTGCGAGTGGGAGAATAAGCTAAACGGGATTTTGTCAGCGTCCATCGTTCTTTGGTGGGACATACAGCAAACTTTACAACCGCCTGCAATGGCGGAGCTGGTGCTGACAGTAGCTTCTTTCCTAAAAACTAAGCGGAACGAAACGGCAGCCAGAAAACCAAAAGGAAAAAACACACAAGAATTCGCTCGACCTTTTTTCGCTCTTTCCTTAGCATTTGCTCTACTAAGCTGGAAACCACGCGTCTGTTAGTAGCAGATGCTGCACAGCGACTTCAGGTGGGTTGTGTCCACAGGAGTTGTGGTGCGGTGGTGGAAACAGCTTACGTTTCGGTAGAATATTTTATTTTCGTTAGTTTTTCTTTGGCTAACTTTTTGCTTGAAGAAAAAGGGAAAGAAATAATTTGAAGCATGTTAGGATTAGCGTATATACTTATGTATACCATTCGCCAGAAAGTATTCGAATTTCGATTACTATCAGTTTTATTTAAAAAATTAGCTCGTCGCTTTTTCGTATTCAAGCGGAAATTATGATTCATACTATGTAGTAAAATAAGGAAATTCGACGTGAGAGTTTCCCCGCTAAATTTTATGGAAAATTTAACGTCCATACTGCGAGAATAAATTCTCCAAAGTATGCCGATCATAAGGTGACTACTACCTGTTCTCGAAATAAATTAGCCTGCAAGTCACTAGGCTGGACGATTCGTCGAAAATTCCATTATAACTAGGGTTGCCATATTCTGAAACGGAGAAAGGAGTAAATTTCTATTTTCGATTGAAAAAAGTAGTACCGACCACGGTTGCCAACTTTTGCATTCTTGAAACCGGGACACACAATGTTAGGAAAGAGGGTACGTAAAATAACATATTAAACGACATCAATTTTATTGGTTAATTTTGAACAACACAGAACAACAAAACAGTATAACATTTCATGGATGCATAAAAATTGTCATAAAACGATACTTTAATGATAATACTTTTAAATAACTTAAAAAATAAATTAAAATTTAAATAAAAATTACACTAAATTATAAATTTCTATATAACGTCACCTGTGTCGGAGATCGACCCATCTCGGTAGCCAGTTCGAAAACGCCCTATCTCAGAAAACTGTACAAGAACGCCCTACTTAATAATTTAATTGAAGAACGCCCCATTTCAGAATTTTATTTAAAAACACCCTATCTCGGAATTTGGTCGAAGAACACCCTATCTCAGAATTCGTTTCAAAACGGCCCTATCTCAGCTGAAAATAAATTGAAAATGTGCTGAGATAGGGCGTTTTTGAATCTGCAGCTGAGATAGGGCTTGTTTGAACCAAATTCTGAGATATGGCGTTTCTGAGATAAGGCACAATGTATGGAACGTTTTTTACTTAAAATTATCCTCGAATTTTTTATAAAAATATAGTTCATCCTACAACAAAAAAACATTAAAAACGTCTAGACTATTTGCAAAACTCAGGAAATTACATAAAAGTTGTCACTGTAGTTTGAAGTTGGTAATAAATGGCGTATTCTTCAAACAGCCACGGCTGGAATTATTCGTTTAAAATCCGTTCGTCAATAAAATAGCAATCGCTTTTTGACTTTTTCGTGGAATTCACTCATTTTAACCTGGACAAAATTAAACATATTTTTTACATCAAGAATTTACAAATTCAAAGGGAAACAATCAACTTATTAAAATTATCAGCTGACTCAACGGCACACTATAGGCAAAACACGAGTTTTTTTTTCAAAATCGTAGATCTTCCCTTAGAAAAGAGATAATGGAATGACAGTTTTTTTTTATCGTGAAGATAAATATCATATAATATAGGAAAACTATAGAGAAGTTACAGCAACAATAACTTAACCCTCAAAATACCGTTCAAAATGTCACTTTGGATTTTGGCTCCCATTCCACTAGAAAACACTATAAATACACCATTATTTTATCTTAAGACTCGTATTTTGGGACATTGGATGCTGTACCGGAGTGGACAGATTGAAAAAGAAAAGCGTCCCAAAATAGATTGCTACTCTTAGGGCAGAAAATGCCAGCGCTGTCTCGCTGAAAGCTCAAACAGTCAACGACGTAACGTAGACGTAGGCTAACGCAGGCACGATCTACCTTATGGGATTCGAACGTCGCATGTTCAATTCTGCCTAAATTACAAAACATCATGTTTGCACACTCCCAAAGGTTTAAGGTAAGGGGAAAATTGATATTTTCAAGCACTATGTACACATATGTATTTTTTTAAACAAACTTTTTTGCTGAGAACTTATTTAAATTCCAAAAACCGAATGCCAACTTGAATTAAAGGAGCCAACACTGAAGTGAGTCAAAATGAAAATAAAAGAGCACAAATTTCTATGTAAAGCAAAACTCTCTGGGAATCCTACGAGATATCTGCCGGTCACATGCAGAGTTGCCATTTTAGCCGTTTTCCGGCTAGATTTAGCCGGTTGCGATAGCAAACAGCCGGAGAAATTTCGGTTTAGCCGGAAGCTGATTTGTTAGCCGTAAAAGAGCACAAATTTCTATCTAAAACTAAACTCTCAGGGAAGACTATAGGTTTGTTCGTCGAAAATGCAACGAAAATTATCACTCAAAATATCAGATAGTAAGAAAAAATGCTCCCTGATTCTCTCTCAAGTAAAGAAACTTGCAAATTTCTGCACGAACGCAAATTTTCAGGAACTCGCAAGTTTTCCTGCAACCTAGTGTCCACGGTTGCATTTCAAACATAAGGAATTTGTATAGAATTTTTAAAATTCTTTCAGTGGAGCAAAAAACAGGATCTACATTTCTTGTTAGTCCGACTTTCTTCAACATACGTTTCAATTGCTTTGTCGTAGTAACTATCGGGTTTCCTATATCGACTCTGGTTGAGATTGCATTCCACGTTTCAAATCACTGGAATTAACAAAATTAATTAAGTAAACAAGTGTTTACATAAATTTTTGTTCAGTTTGTAATTTTCTAAATTTGACGAATTCGAAAAAAATGCAACCATGTGCCACAATCATATGTTTTTCATAATTGCAAATTCTTGCTGGCAAAACTTTTTCCAGCTTGAATTTGCAACTTCTCCCCAAGAACTAGTCTTTCTACTTATGATTTATTTAAATAAAACATGTGAAATTTAGTTGAAACACTTTAGCCGTTTTTAGCCGGTTTTTTTGCCAATTTAGCCGGTTGGTCCAAAAAGTTCTGGCAACAATGGTCATATGACCGGTCATCTAAATGGGAGATCTGCAGTTTTTTGGGATCATATTTTGCATCAGAATTGAAGGGATTTCTGAAAAATCTGACCAGTTCTTTTGTGTAACTGTGATTTTGCGTCCCTTGTCAACATATGGCCTCGTTGTTTTACTGCCTTAAAGTTGAAGGGAAATCTTTACAGCGTTTTTTATGTGTATTGGTTTCTATTTGAGTGCATTGAGAATCGGTCAGTCTGAAAAGGCCTTGTAGGGAAGACTATAGGTAGTAAGAAAAAATGCTCCCAAATTCTCTCTCATGTAGAGAAATTTGCAATTTTCTGTACGAACGCAAATTTGCAAGTTTTTCTGCCAACTGGTGTCCACGATTGCATTTCAAACAAAAGAAATTTGTATAGAATTTTTAAAATTCTTTCAGAGGGGCAAAAAAACAGGATCTACGTGTATATATCTTGTCAGTCCGACTTTCTTCAACATACGTTTCAATTTCTTTGTCGGGTTTACTATATCGACTCTGGTTGAGATTGCATTCCGATTAAGAATACAGTTTTTTTTTGCGAGTACCTTTCAAATCATTGGAATTAACTAAATTAATTAATTAAACAAGTATTAACCTACTTTTTTCATTTTAAAATCGCTCCAATTTGTAAATTTTTTAATTTAACGACCTTGTTTATTCAAATTATCGTCAAAAAAAATTCAACCATATGCCACAATCATATGTTTTTCCTAATTGCAAATTCTTGCTGGCAAAATTTTTTCCGGCTCGAATTTCTAACTTCTCTACAACAAATAGTCTATTTACTTTTGATTTATTTAAATAAATGTGTTAAATTTAGTTGAAACATTTTAGCCGTTTTTAGCCGGTTTTATTTGCCAATTTAGCCGGTTCGTCCAAAAAGTTCTGGCAACACTGTTAGCAACAAAGGCGGACAGCATGCATTCGGATCTCTTACATATGCAGCGTAGCCTTCGGGAAAAAGATGATGCTATAAAATCTCTCACAATGGAAATCAAAGATCTACGTGCTACTGTTAGTGCTGCTTTTGTGAAGGTTCGTAGTCAAAAAGAAGCGAATTACGAAAATGGTGCACTTATTGATGTTAGTACCACTAACAATTCTGCGATCATGTCGCGCATGGAAGCCTAAACTAAAGATAAATCCTCTGTAGTTGCTAATAATGCCTCGGTGTCTCTACTGTTGTCTCTGGTGCTTCTGTTAAAAATGTGTACACTCATGCTGGCTCGGTGCTGCCAACGAATGTTACACACATTTCCACATATACTGAAATGCCTGCTGATATTGCTGTTAAAAATGTGTAAACTCACTGCCGTCCCTAAATTGGAGCGCTAAGCGTTGCGTTATCCATTGTCAACGAGTATCAGCGCGCGCTATCCTCAAATCAACGCCTAGTAATTTTTGACGTTTTCTTAGGTCCTCTCGTTTTTATTCTCGTTTCCTCTTTCACTTTTTTGTCCTTTCTCTTTCAACACGTAACGCCCTGTCAAAAATGAAAATTCCATTTGCTTGGCGTTAGCGCCGCGTTATTGTGGGATGCTTCATACAAATTGTATGGGCATGAGGATTTTTGACAGTTGCTTGGCGCTTGACGAGCCAATTTAGGGCTGGCAGTCATGCTGGTTCGGCGTTGCCAATGAACGCTGCGCACACACACACATATGCTGATATGTTAAAGACGACTGCTGATATCTCGACCAGTGTTGCCAGGTCTTCGGCATGAGAAAACGTCCCTCTTGGTGTGAAAAAACGTCATTTCCTACCCAAAAACGTCTTATTCAAATGAATGTTCAAAAAATTGTTCTTATTAAACTTTTATTATATTTTTTTTTTTTTTTATACAAGGAGAAAGCATCGAAAGCCTGTACCCCGTAGTGTGGAACTTTAATCCGAACTAAAACTCCCTGTATGTCCGCTGTACCGTATCCCCCCCGGTACCACCGTAAAGTATTTCGTCGGAGGGCGGTTGAGCCTTAGCTCGATCGTACGTTCCTGTTCTGATGCAGTCAGTCACAAGTTGCATCTACTTGGCACTACCCTCAGTTAGTCATCAATTTGGTTTCTTCAACCACCACCACTGTCAATGCGTCAAAACGTCCCCCCACACCCCCCTCTAAGAGGTCAAGTCAGTTGTCCAAAAATGGTCACGTACGTAGTTACTGTATCATTGTATATAAAACCTACCTACCACCGTGCTAGATTATCATCGGCATGATCTATTACGCTCTTGTCGTCTCAGCTTTGCAATGACGTTTGCCGCGACTGTGCGGAAAGACTGCCATTTCTCTGGCGACTCGGTTATTTGCGGAATCAGGGTCTCTGGCGTCGGATTTACTCCAAGTGCACCGCTAAGGAAGACTCGTTCCTCCTGGAAGTTTGGGCATGCAAGAAGGACATGTTCTGCATCTTCCACACTGTTTTGGCCGCAGGTTTCACAATGTTCGGCATCATCTAACTTGAAGCGGAAGAAGTACGCTCTAAAGCAGCCGTGCCCACTTAGAAGTTGCGTGACGTTAAAGTCTACTTCTCCATGTTTTCTTGACAGCCAGCTTTCTATATATGGTATAAGCCTGTGCGTCCACCGACCGCTGTTGGAGTGATCCCATCGGTGTTGCCACTGCTCCATTGTGCGACGTCTCGCTAGCAATTTCCAGCACTTTCCGTGGGGCTCGCCGCTGATTGAACTGGACGATTCTTGGACCAAGAGATCGATAGGATCTAGCCCAGAGATGACCAGCGCTGCATCTTCCGACACCGTACGGAACGCCGAGCAGACTCTTAATGCGCAAAGTCTATACACTGATCGTATACCCTTGATGTACGACGGCGTGTCGCATGCAGTTGCCCAAACCTCCGCCCCGTAGAGGATAATGGACTTGAGAACACCAGCTAGCAACTTCCTTACGTTATGTCTTGGACCTCTTGTGTTGAGCATGAGTCTTGAGAGTGCTCCTTGGGTGGACGCTGGTTTTTCGCAAACGTAGTCCAAGTGGTCCTTAAATTTCAGCCTCGAGTCGAACTTGATGCCTAGGTACTTGAGTGAGGGTTTCGACTGCACAGTGAATCCTTTAACTCTTATTTCTGCCTGCTCTCTGATTTTCCGTTTGCTTATTAGAAGAAGCTCTGTTTTCTGCTCGGCCAGCGCTAGGCCCATCGACGTAAGCCAATCAACGATGGCAGCAACGGTTACTTCCGCACATCGTTCTACCTCGGATAACTGTTTGGCAACAACTACTACGGCAACGTCATCTGCGAACCCGATTATCTTCGCTTCCGCGGGAACATGCAAGCGCAGGACGCCATCATACATGACGTTCCAAAGGAGTGGTCCCAGTACCGAACCCAGAGGGACACCGCCTGAAACTGTGTGTTCTACCAGGCCAGTTTGCGTGTCGCATAGCAAAATCCTATTTTGGAAGTAGTTGGTGATCAACCCTATCAAATACGCTGGGACGTTAAAGTTCCGTAGCGCGCACAGTATTTTTTGCCAATTCGCGGTGTTGAACGCATTTTTAACATCTAGTGTAGCTATTAGGTAGTATTCAATGCTGCCGCCCTTCCACCGCTTTCCTTCAATTGCCCTCGCTGCGATGTTCTTGACGACGTTTGCTGCATCGATTGTGGAACGTCCCTTGCGGAACCCGAACTGGTATGGGGATAGGCCACCAGACGCTTCTATGGCTGAAGATATACGATTGTTAACTATGCGCTCTAGTACTTTACCCGCTGTATCGATCATGCAGAGTGGCCGGTACGCCGAGGGATCGTCTGGAGGCTTGTTGGCTTTTGGCAGTAGGACTAAACGCTGGCGCTTCCAGCATGCTGGAAATATGCTTTGCTTGATGCAGGAGTCATAAACTGTAGCAAAAGCTCGTGGGCAAGGTTTGGGATAGCATCAGGTCCTGATGCTTTTTTCACGCCGATTTTTGCAGCTGCCGCAAGTACTTCCTCAGGGGTAACATCGGGGATGCTGCCGTTATTTAAGATGCCAATGGCGAACGCATTTTGAAGAGGACTTTGCTCTGGGAACAGGGTGGTCACAATCTTGTTGAGTAGAGTTGCTGGGGCCGGCGATTCATTTTGGGATTTCAGCCGCTTAAAAACTATTTTATAGGCTGTACCCCACGGTTGCCTTTCTGCTTCATCGCACAGTGATAAGAAGGATTCACGTTTACTATCTCGGATTGCCTTTTTTAACTTTTTCCGCTTGTCTGCATAGCTCAGGCGGCAGGAGAGCTGTTGTGGCGTTCCATGCGCTCTTTGTGCTCTTCGCCTCGCTTTGTGACACTCGGACCGGAGGGCTGAAATCGAATCATTCCACCAATGGACCGGTTGCTGGTGAATTTTTCCGGACTTCCTTGCCATGGAGGTATTACATGCTCTTCGTATCATATGCATGAACCCGTCAACATCTTCTGCGGCTGCTTTAGTTGCTGTGTGTTGCTGCAATGGACTCAGAGCTTCGAGGAATAGGTGTTTGTCAAACGTGTTTACTTTCCACCTGGGGCTACGAACTTGCGTGCTATGCTGTCGTCGGCGTGTTTCTAACTCGAAAATAATGGCAAAATGGTCGCTAAAGGTGTAATGTTGGCTCACCCGCCAGTTTGTGCCTTGCGCAATTCTGCTGTGTGCGAATGTAAGGTCAATTACCGAGCTAGAGCCAGCTCTGCTGAAGGTTTGATCGCACCCGCTGTTTAGCAGTACAAAATCGGTAGCGGCCAATGCTTCCAGCAACGCTCTTCCTTTACCGTTGGTACGACGGCAGCCCCAGTCGATCGCCCATGCGTTAAAATCACCACCTATTATTACCTTGCTTCTACCTCTTGCGTGGGCTACAAGGTTGTCCATGATTCTTGTAAACTCTAAGAGGTCAGTGCTCGGAGGTATATAGCAACTATATATGTGAAATTCGCCAACCCTTGCACAAATGAAACCGGTTGCTGCGTGGACCAACTCCACCTGCGGAGCCTTCACCCCGCAGCTCCAAATCGCCGCCTTATGGCTGGTGTCTTGTGCCCATCTGACGCCTGCGCCTATCTTATACGGCTCACTCAAAATAGCGACGTCGATTCTCATTTCCCGTACGGTCTGGTAGAGAAGATTTTGGGCTGCGTAGCAGTGGTTCAGGTTCAGCTGGATAAACTTCATTTTTTCTTTGCCGCCGCCAGAGCCTCGACATACATTGGGCATCTTTTTCCCCCTGTAGAGTGTGAGACGTCACACATTTTTTTTCGCTTGCAGAGAATGCAGCAGTATGCGTTGGTGCACTTTTTAGCCATATGACCACTTTCCCCACACTTAAAGCAATTGCTACTGCAGTCGAAGGTACTTGCGCAGTTTTTGGAGATGTGCCCAAACTCCATGCAGCGGAAACAACGCTTGGGTTCCACCCTTAGACGTATACGGCAGTTTACGCAACCAATACGAACTAATCCCACGCTTATGATGGAGCTTGCGATCTCCACGGGAGCGAGGACTATAGCAGTTTGTGTTCCTCCGTAGGCCGCTCTAATGGATTGTAGCTTGATGTCCTTGTAGCGCGAATCCAAGTTCGAGAGAGCGTCGAGAATCTCATCTTTCGTTGTAATACCGTCGATATCTTTGATCTCCAGCTGCATCATATGTGAAAGGGTTTTCACATCGGCCGATTCTCCCACTACTCGCTTGACCTCCGTCTGGAACTTTTGCTTCTCTTCAACCCCGGTTTTCTTTAATTCTAAGAGAAAATCCCCATTGCTAGTCTTCCGGATGCCTTTCACAGATCTGCCGAGCTCCGCTAGCTGTGAACTCGATTTTACCTGCTTGAGGATATCAGCGTATGATCTTGCGTCTTTAGAGTTCGATTTTATAACGATTGCGTCCGGCTTTGATTTAATTCGCGGGCGCTTCTTCACGACAGTCCATTCAGGATTAGCACGCTTCGGTTCCAGTGCCGCTGGAGGACAATCGGATGGCTCTTTTGTCGCACGCAGAGCAGCATTTTTATTTCGCTTTGCTTGCGGGAGCGGATCGCTACCTTTTGGTGTAGCGCGTTTCCCTGAATTCTTCTCGGGTATATGAGCAGGTTCTTGCGTGTCAACAGGTTTTTGTTGATTCTTCTCGGGAGAATGAGCAAACTCTTGTGTGCCAACTGTTTTCTGTTGGATCGCCTCGGATACCTTCGCGTAAAGGAGCTTTATGGCATGCATTATTACCCTCGTTTGCATATTAATAGCCCGCCTGTCCTGAGTCAACGTGATTAACTCGTCTATTTTACCGCCAAGGGCGGACAGCGGATCATCGCAATTTTCTATGAGGCGCTTAGCGTTATCAATGGTGGGCGATTTTATGGCCGCATCAACGTCACTTGACTGGATGAACGCTTTTACTATCCTATTAGCAGCTTTTTGCGGCGATCGATTTACCAGAGAGCTTTTGCGAAAGGCATTTTCACCATTTTGGTCACTATCAACAGTTCCATCCATTTTCGCATTGCTCGTGTGCACGCGGGTTTAGCTTAACACCTGAGGTTTTTGTCTTCGTTAAACCAATAATCGCGATCGAACACTAACTTTGGCAGCACTGTCAAGTGACGAACAGCTGACAGGGGAAAATACGATTGACAGTTTTTCACCGACTCAATTGTTAGAACGAGAAAACAAAAAAAAAAAATGTGTTTTTTGAGTGAATTAAGTGAATTTAGGCCTTCAGTGAAGGTTTTCCACATGCCAGTGTGTATGTATATAAATAGATATGTAGTACTTCACAAGCGATTGTATGTATGTATGTATAGTATATATTTATTGTATCACTGCCAAATGTGTACACTCACTGCTTCAACGCCTCAACTTTTATTATATACAAAGGTACATATGTACGTAAGGTATATTAAAATGTCATTTGACAGAGCACATTTAAAATTCATTGTAAACTGGTTTGAGATCGTTAATATAGAAATCATTTTATACACTGAGAAAAAGGATTAGGACAACTAAAGATATTTAGTTCCCGAATTTTGACAATATTTGGCAACTATGTCCAAGGATTGGGAACTATTACCATGGGTTGGTAATTATAACTAAATATATTAAAGCTTCTAATATTCATCTAGGTTCTACCAAATCCTTAACTTAGTTGAAGGGTTTGGTAAATACTAATAAATATTTTTTTGAAGCATATTTCTACAAATTCCATTCAACTTAACGTATGGTTCATAAAAGGATGTCATTAAGCTCTGCTAATACAGACAAGCTTTCTTTTCAACACATGGTTTAGTCATAGTTACCAAATCTTAGTTGAGGCAACCACGATTTGGTTTGAGAGCGGAAAATATTCATGCTTGTGAGCCACCCCTAAATAATGCTCAGCGCTCTCTGAGCGTTTGTGTGTTTCACATATGAAGCGCGCCAGCTGAGCAATGCACACAGTCCCACTTATTGAATCGTTTGAATGCAGTAGTATGCCGAACATTGCATAAAAACGATTCAATGAATGAGACTGTGTGCGTTGAAATCATTCCTCCGCCACCGCTCTTCGTATATGGGTGAAACACGCGTGTGGTCACAGAGCGCTCAGTAAGCTATGGCATGGCGATCACTGCGCTAGGTAGAGAAAGGAAAGTGTATGCTATCACGATTGAGAGAAAAAGAGATTGCGCCAATAGCGGTACCGCTAATCCGCACTTTGTGATTTTGACAGAATCAGCTGTGTGCGTGATGTCATCTTGGTGCAATTGTTGATTGTGGGCATAAAAAAAAAAACCAAATAACAATTTTAATATTTGTGTGTTAATATTTCTGCGTGGTTTGAAACAATTATTAGACATTACAAAGCAAAATGAAGTGTGCAGTGGCAAAGTGTAATAGTGAAAACAAAAGGTAAGCGTGCGATATAAGTTTTTTTTTCGATTCCTATGGACGCAAACCTGGCGAAAAAGTGGAAGCCGTTCTGCTTGCGAGGAGATGCATTAAACACCAAATCGAGCTTTGTGCTATGTGTGTGAGCTATGAGCTTCTACATGGAACTATGTTGGCCCTTCCTTGGTGAATTGTAGTAGGTATATTTCCATGGTGAATGTAGACAGTTGCTGGTTTAGTTTGCTGGCAATGGCATGCATACAAAAGCAGTTTCTACAGTAAATAGATAAATGAACTTCACTACCTATTCATTTTTGTTAGTACCTGATTCTTTTTAGTGCTAGTATGAGGTAATGCACCAGTGGATAAGGTCGCCAGGCGCTAATTCAAGCGGCATCTTACCGCGCTGTTACGTACTTCATACAAAACAGTGCCCAAATTATTATATGTACATTTCAAAGTTCAGCTCAAATTATGTTTTACTTACATAGAATATTTGTTTTCAAAGAAGCCACACTCATGCACCCTCTCGGAAATGGTACAAAAGTCATGAAATCAAAGCTGTGGAGTCAACAGCTGTGGAGTTTATGGTGGTTGGCTACCGTCCACAAATATAAATATGCACTCTGCATGGGTTTTTACAATGGCGAGTCCAAAAATTCACTTTGCTGCACACCTTTCTTTTGGTCTACATGAAATTGTAAACACTGTTAATACATCCATTTTTTCATGTGCTAAAAATCGTACTTACCTAAAGGGCTACATGTCCAAAATTATTGCTAACGTGTTCCTAATTAATCAATCTTTGTATATTTATTGATTAATGCAAAATTGGGCAATGTAATATTAAAAATAAAAACATATTTCTGGATTGTTTAGATATTTTTATATGCGTTTTTATGCGTTTTGGTATTTCTCTCTCGCAATTGCACCAAGATGACGTCAGCAAAAATTACGCTCAAAAATCCTCTCTCATTGGCGCAATCTGGTATTCTATCATCCTTGGTATGCTATGACATACCCAGGCTTGTTTTTCTCAGTTTCAGTTTTGCCATCGCCGCGAGTTGTTTCGGTGTGCGCTTACTTATTTAAAAATATATAGTTTGATGCCAACCGGGGTTTCTCAGTGGATATATAGTTCATGTGAATTATAATTTGAAAGTATCTATATAGCCAAGGAAAAAGCAAAGCAGTATACTTAAACCAGCACTTCCAGCAGATATTGACCTGGGTTTTCGCACGACTATTCCTATTTCATCGTTTCTTTTTAGGAAATTCTTACCACCATATACATATGTATTTTTTATACTAGTAACTATTCATGTAAATATGTATGTATTTTTTATGCTTAGAATATGCAAATAAAAGAAGAAAGTAAACACAACAACCATCGAGTAAATTTTTATTTGTGTCAAACTGAACCTTTTTTTCCAATAATAAACGGTTAGCTGATTCACGTCTACAGCAAGTTCACAAAATTAATTGAAAACTTGTATCAACCAAAGCATTGTTTATATTTGCTCAGCAATGATTTTATTCAACTAACAATATTGTCCACTCAAAGCAGTCGCTTTGTAAATTTTAACAAATATACATTGGTCCCAACTAGAAGTCTCAAGTAAATTGCAGACTTTCTGAACTAAATATTTATTTCGCCACATTCAACTAAGCCACTAGGTCACTATAACCAAATCTTGGTAATTATAACTAAACCTTTTCCTGAGTGTACATCCACTTGTGATCAGCTGATTAAGTCATCACAATTTTGATCGATTTTGGCTATTTCTCTATTGTTTATTTAATGTTTATTGTTTTTCCATAAAAGCCAAGCTCATTATATAACAAACAAAATATAAATCCACATTTCAAACTTTTTGCAAAAATTATAAAAAATCTGCAAAGCTTCAGCTAGATTTTCAACTTTTATTTCGATTTTTTTTTGGAGTATGCCCATTAAATTTCAGGTCAACAAAGTGCAATTTTAAAGAAGCTAAATAATCGCGTTGATTTTTAATATATATTTTTTTTTATTGTAGGCATTTGGTAAGGGGGTCGGTTGTCGAAAATGCTAAATTACGTTCTGCTAAGAAGGAGCATAGCAATATTTCAGCCTTTTTTGCGTTCATTACATTTTCAATGAAGTCTTAAAAAAGTCGCCTACTTTTTTCTAACTTTTTATGCTGCTACAGCTTTTTTGATGCTTTTGCGGGCGTGCGTGTTGCAAGAGATCAGCTATTCCTGATTTGGCTTTTAATGTGCAATTGCAAACATTACAATAAGCCTCGTAACCTCAAGTATTTACATAACCAGCCTTTGAACACGGGATCCTTAGTCTAAGAATCCAATGCGCGTACGCTTGGTATGCATCATATTTAAGTTGTCTGCGTCCAAAGAATAAATATATTTTGAAGCAGCTGCTGCAAAACACAAAGCTTGTAACGATCAGTGTTGGCAAAATGTTAATCTGATTAAAGATTACAAATTAATTAATCGTAATCATCCGTACGATTAAGGATTAAATTTTACTAATCGTCAATCGTCGGTTGTGATTACGATTAACTAATTTTAATCATTAATCGTTAATCCAATTAAAAAAAATCTGATTGAGTGCTCTGGTTTGTCCGAATTTGAAACCAAACACGGGTTATAGTTTTTTTTTGTGCTTCACGCTTATAAAAAACGCATAATATATAAAAAAAAAAAATAATATTTATTATTAGTAATACATAAATTGGGAATTTTTATAACCCATCGCTCATGTGCAGAGGAATATTAAAACCTAGTTTGCTTAGCGTCTGTTAAAATAGATCTTAATGAAAATGCACACCAAATTGCTCAGATTTATGAAGAAAACCGACTTTGCCATACCCAATTAACTGGGCTTGTGTGCACAGTATAATTCCAGCGTAAATTAATTAATCACAAAACCTACTTAATCAAATTAAGGGTTAATGATTAAAAATTAATTTTTTTAATCGCGGTTACGATTAACCGTTTAATCAGATTAAAATTAATCATGATTAACTGTAATCGGATTGAATTTAATCGAGTTAACTAATTGATTAAAAAATCAATCGATTAGTGCCAACACTGGTAACGATTTATTAAGAAAATAATTCAAAATCAGTTTTACTTACAAGATTTAGTAACAGAGAAACATTACTGGGAAGTTAAAAAACGGAATTTTTTACACAAAAAACGTCCAAACGTCAACAGGATACAAAAAACATCTAAATGACGTTAAAAACGGCAACCTGGCAACGCTGATCTCGACTGCGAATGTTACATACTGGTTGGCGCCTGCTGCTAGCTCTGTAGATATCAAAAATGCACAGTGGTCTACTGTTGAGAATAAAAGGGGTAAAAAACAAGTAAGGGTTGGTGGTACAAACATTAGCAAAGACTTGGATGTGGCTGTCCGATATAAGTGGTTACATCTAGAGTCGTTCTCGCCATCTGTTTCGGAAGAAAATTTAATAAACTACATATGTTTCCAATCAGGCGGGTTTAAACAAAGATACATTACTATGCTATAAACTAGTTAAAAAAGCGTGTAAACTTCAAGTTGGGAGTGCCGGAGACAATGTTTCTAATTTGCTTAGTTCGGAAATCTGGCCCACTAACGTGACGGTCAAACCTTTTCGGTTTTTTCCAAAGGACCAACAACAGCCGCTTCAGACGTAGTTAATTCTCCTCCTTTTGCTAATAGCTTAAGGGTATATTTCCAAAATATATCTGGCATGCGAACAAAAGCTGATATCGTGCATTCTTTTACTGTGCAGATGGATTACGACGTCTATGTACTTGTTGAGACGTGGTTAACCTCAAACTTTTTTGAAGCTGAATTCTTCGATGCTAACCACTTCAACGTCTTTCGTAAAGACAGGGATGCTGTGAAAACTGGTTGCCAAAGAGGTGGTGGTGTAATCTTTGCTGTCAAGCGTGAAATACGTGCGCTCCTGATCTCTCTAGCTAATGATGATTCATTTCTGGATCAACTTTGCGTCAGTATTAGTGGCAACTCTTCAAAAGAATCCCTGTATGTAGTAACCCTTTAGCCCTTTGGTGGCGAGATTTGGTTACCACATACTTTTTTTGGCCACATAAATTTAAAATTGCCCCCAGCCCCTTTTAGTCCTTTTTAGGATTAATTCATACTTGGCATGAAAAAGTTGTGTATGCTTAATTTGTTTTTTTTTTTTTTTTGCATTTATGTAAGAGATGAATTTTTAAGCTAAGAAAGACTGATATATATACATATATGTATTGTATGTTCCTTACGCTTTTATACATACATACTATAAAAGTGTTGGGGCTGTTAACTTATCTGTTAACGATTTAACTATAGTTTAAAATAAATTTGTTTGTAAATTTGTTAAATGACCCATCAAGTCAATTGACCGTGTATGTTCTTGTGGTGTGATTATGCCAGCGTGCTGGTGTCTTTAGTGGTGAAATTAGCTCAATTTTCTAAGTAAAAAGTGTTTTGGCAGAAATTTCATGCACTATATGAGTCAAAGTTGTATTTGTGGAAGTTTACGTTCACGACACTGCAGTTGTGAATTACAAACAAAAACAATGTTAAACAAAATGCTAGAAAAATTATGAAATTTCGGCTCTAATCATTTCGATCTTTCCTCGATCTTATTTGCAAAGAAATAGATATTCTACCAGCATGCTGGTAAGTTATATGCTTCGAGCCTGATGGTACAATCACTTGATGGAACCAGCAAGCAGCTGGTACAAAAATGTTTTTGGTTGGATAAAATATTAGCTTTTATTCCAAAGTTCATTGTTTTTATATACCATTACTTATTGAAAATGTTTACGTGTGTACTTATATATGTACATGTAAGTAAAAAATTTTAGCTAAAATTTTTAGCCACAACTACTTTTTTAGCTCTTTTTTAGCCCTTTTTTTTAAAGGAATTTGGCTTCCATTAAAAATTATGCGCGGCAACACTAGTAGTAACCACCAGGAAGCTCATATGAGTTATGCAAAGCACATGTTGATAATATTTCATCATTAGTTTTAAATAATTTGCGTGATAACCATTTATGTGTTCTGGGAGACTTTAATTTATCCAATATTAATTGGGTTAGCAGTGAGTCATGCCCTAGTCTCATAGCTCATAATATGGTTGCCAATCATGAATTATATTTAGTAGATAGTATTTTGAGTCCTAACTTGAAGCAAATTAAAAGTTTTGCTAATGAATTGAACAGAATATTAGATCTTATTTTTGTCAGTGATAATTTGAATTACCGAATTTGCGACTGTATTAACCCAATTACAGCTACGGATAAACATCATATTCCACTAGTTATAAATTTAATTACTCATTATGCGATTTTTTCAGTTTTAATGAATTATTGTCGAACATTAACTGGGATGATTTGTTTACTAACCTAGAAACTGAATATTGTTTTTCTATATTTAAATCAATCTTATATGAAATCTGCCTGGATAATATACCGGTTAAAAAGAAAAGCCGTATAAATTGCCCTGGTATTCAAAATATTTAAAAAAGCTAAAAATCCTTAGAAGCTAATTCTATAAAAAATTTAAAACTTCAAGAAGTCAAGTTGACTTCGTTAAGTATCAGCATTTCTTAAAGAAGTTCGATTCTTTAAACAAGACTCTTTATAGTAACTATGTTCGTTACACTGAGTTGAATATTAAATCTAACCCCAAATTGTTGTGGAACTACGTGAAATCAAAGAAAGGATGCTCCAGCTTACCCACAGGAATCTTTCTTGGTGATAAATCTGCGGAGACGCCAAGCGATGCTGCAAATTTGTTTGCTGAATATTTTGGATCGAATTTTGTTCAGAATGACGTTACATCTGCAGAATTTTCTGCTAATATCTCCTCGTCTCTCAGCTTTGGCTCATTAAGTCTCTCATCTGAAGACATAAGTAATGGTATAATTAAACTAAGACCCTCTACACTTGATGGCCTATCTGCAACTTTAATCAAAAACTGTCCAGCATTAGTTTATCACTTGAAGTTAATTTTTAACAAATCATTATCTTCAGGTACTTTTATTGATGATTGGAAGCTTACGACGGTAATGCCCGTTTTTAAGAATGGTAACAGAAGTGACGTTCGTAATTATAGACCCATTTCCAAGCTTTTCGCTATTTCGAAAATCTTTGAACACACAGTCAATGCCAAATTGAATTTTGCAGTTAAATCTATTATTTCCCCATATCAGCATGGGTTTGTCGCTCGTAGATCTACTGTCTCCAACCTCGCTGTTTCCAGTGAATATTGTCTCGAGTCTTTTTCGTTAGGTTTTCAAGTTGACTGTATTTATACAGACTTCTCAAAAGCGTTTGACAGAGTGTCATATAGTATGTATATTAATTCAAAAGCTTGCTTGCATTGGCTTTAGTTCTATTTTTCTGCGTTGGTTGGAGTCGTACTTGTGTAACAGACGGTGTGTTGTGGCAATTGACGGGGCTACTTCTAGCCCGTTCGTTCCATCTTCTGGAGTGCCACAGGGTAGTGTCTTAGGTCCACTTCTTTTTATACTTTTGATCAATGACATTAGTAGTTGTTTTTCTTTTGCAAAATGTCTGCTTTATGCGAACGATTTAAAAGTTTTCTCTGTAATTAAAAACACATCTGATGCAATTAGGCTTCAAGATGATATTGTTAAGCTTCATTGAACATTAGTAAGTGTTTTCAACTAACGTACTCTAAAATTTCCAATTCTCCGCTTACCAGCTATCATATATCGGCTAATGATCAAAATCATGCACATGAGATAAAAGATCTTGGCGTAGTGTTTGATGATCGATTTTCTTTCAATACACACATTAGCTATGTAACTGCAAAGGCGTATTCTGTTCTAGGCTTTGTAAGACGCAATGCCTCAAAATTCTCGGATCAATATACATTCAAGTTACTGTATTCGTCATTTGTTCGGCCGTATAATCAGAATGCTATAAACAGGGTTGAACGTGTTCAAAAATGTTTTCTCAAGTTTGCCCTTCGCTGCTTGAATGCTTCAGACCCCGTGCCGTCATATTCTTCACGTCTCATGCTTTTGAATCTCAAGTCCTTAGAAAGTCGCAGGTCTGTCTTGTCTTGTCTTGTGCCTTGTGTCTAATGCCACGAATAATGTAGTCGAGGTAGACTTTTCAATCTCAAAGACAGCTTTTTTAAACCTTTTGAATTCCTATTTCTAGCTTTATGAATTATTTCTAATAGTTCTAAATTAATGTTGTACTCTTCTAGTCTGTAATGTTATTATAAAACCATAGACTAAATGAATAAATAAATAAATAAATAAATAGACCCGTTTCCAGCCTGTACACGAATGCATTTGAATTCTACTGAATCAATGTGTGGAAGACTAACTTCTTCAGATGGTATTGAAGAGTTTACAACGAAGAGTACGCCACCGCCGATTCTGTCCTCCCTATCTTGTCTATAGATGTGATAATTATTTGGAAGAAACCTCTTACATTTTGGTAATAAAAACTT
>NW_023458563.1:10327887-10410100 GCF_013731165.1 Rhagoletis pomonella
ACATAGCAGACTCAATTTTCACAAATCCCAAAATATCATGGGCGTTGAAGTCCTTCTCGCCTTACAAAAGCCCGGGGCCAGATGGCATCATACCTATCATGTTGCAAACTGTGGAGCATGCTATTATGCCATGGCTTTTGTCCATTTTCAAAGGATGCATAACCCTCAACTACGTCCCTCTATCGTGGAGGCGAGTAAAAGTGGTTTTCATCCCAAAACCTGGAAGGCGAGGGCACGTCTAAGCCAAAGATTTTCGACCTATTAGCTTAACTTCCTTTGTTCTCAAAACGTTCGAGAGGGTTCTGGACACGCACGTCCGGGGGTTTTTCCACGGCAAACGCATGTCTGAAGCGCAGCATGCATATTTGCGGGGACGATCCACGGAGACGGCGCTCCATGAGGTCGTTAGAACTGTCGAGAGGTCACTCGAATTTAAGCAATTCACTCGGGCAGTCTTCCTCGACATAGAAGGAGCCTTTAACAATGGTAGGGTAGAAGCTATCCAAAAATCCCTTGACGAGCTAGGCGTCGAGGGGTCTATTAGCGCGTGGCTAATGGCTATGCTTCGCAGCAGAACGATTTCAGCTGAACTTGGTAGCTATACATTAAAAAGAAACGTTAGTAGGGGCACTCCTCAAGGGGGAGTGATCTCTCCTATTTTATGGCTCAGCACTATCAACTCAGTACTACTCAAGCTCAACCAGGGAGGAGTAAAGGTAGTGGCCTACGCTGACGATGTAGTGATTTTAATAACCGGGTTATTTCCATCTGCGGTGAGTAACATCATGGAGGGTACTTTAGCAAAGCTTAGCCGGTGGTAAAAAATAAGTGAAATAAAAAGGGTAATCTTTTACAGATAATTTTAGGGGACAATAGTTTCATCCAACGAAAGCAAATTCTGCAAAACCGCGTAACTGACATTTGCAGCCAAAAATTGGATTTGCTCACACAAGCTCTTGGCTCAATCCTTATCCATTCGGCCTGAAATATACTAGCCAGAAATGCGATTGCTTTATAAAAAAGAGAACCTTTTTGAAATATGAGTGTTTTTACTCTCTACAAAATAATTTATGCAACCTCAAGAATGATGCAACCTCATATACGCGGTTTCGCATTTTGTTGATACGCGGTTTTGTACTTTAAACGACGATATGCATTTTGCATATATATTGATACATATATATGTATGTATGTATATACATAAGTACAAAGCACTTCTGCGTTCACCAGTCGTCCGTCTGTGGACGTAAAAAATAAGTGAAATAAAAAGGGTAATATTTTACAGAAAAATAATAAAAGTGAACAATAATGTCGTGCAGCTGTCCGGATTGAATGTTGCATATGCGCTTTATGTAAATCAGTAAGTGACCGGACGCGCGTGCGAATCGCTTGAACACATATGTACATACTTACATGCATACATACTCGTCCATACATAGCTGAACGACTGGTCGGCTGGACGACTGGTCGGCTGGACGACGGCCGCCCAAACGTCTGGCTAGACGTGTGCAACATACATACATATAGGCCAGGGCTAGCGAACATAAGGCACGGGTGCCATTGATGGCACGCAACAAAACAATTCGGGCACGGTATTAATTGAGGACTCAATTCCTCAATTACTAGTAGCAGTATTTACTATCTAATCGACACAATTTCTTCCTTTCTGATCAAAGCAAGGTCTACTCACACCCAAGAAAACACGCCAGAATAGCCAATGAACCTCATATTTTCGCAGGCATTAATTAAACGAAGGCTTGGGGCTTATACGTGGCTTGCCAAATTGGTGGTTTTTACGGGTATGCGCCAGCATTTCAATGATTTGAACGTAAACTTCAAGGCTCTAAAGAAACTGTTATAATTATGAGGCATAGATCTGCTTCGAGCTTTTTCGGCTAAACTGAAAGTTATAGGGAAAGATTCTGAGGCATACTCATAGTCGAAATAAAGTCGACTCTAAATTTAGTAGCAGCTTTTTTGGAAGATTTTACATTGCTTATTATATCAAAAAGCTGCCCCTTATCTTAGTTTCAACTTTATTTTGACTTTGAATATGCCCCATTGCTTTCAAAAATTGCAAATGTTTGCCAAGCTTAACAAATTTAAAATCACATTTGAATTTAGATGAAAAATCAGACAGATCAAGAATCACTGAAGAGTTTTCTTTGGCAATAAATTCTCTCATCGACAAATTTTCATCGAGGTTTTCTGAATTCCAGTAATTATCGGAAACGCTCAAATTTATTATGTATCCTGATGTGACTTCACTTGATAAACTGAACTTGTTTAAATTTGCTAATACATACTAAAATTTTGGAAACTCGAAATTTAATTCCAGACATATTAGATGTCTGCAGAAGCTGGCGTTTGCACACAAGGTACACAGACATTTAAGAGACTCTTAATTCGTTTTATTTTTTATTTTTTTTTCACGATTTAAGTGTCTACCAATGTCTCCAAGAACAATGATAAGTCATGACTTCTTTTTGGCACGACATGGCTACATTGAATAATTCTTTGGAAACAATGACACGTGTATGTGTAAAGGTTTGCCGGCCCTGATATAGGTAGGCAATGATGTTATGTACATATATATATATGTGTATGTATGCATATGTTGTTCATGTGCCTATATATATGTATGTATAAACACACATAATCATGTAGGTAGCGACTAATTTCACTATTTTCAATTAGATAAATTTGTCCGGAAAAAATAAAAAAAGGTCGGTAATAAATAAACAGGTTCTCACACACACACACGCACGTAACCAGAAACGTAATTTTAACCGTCCCAACGTTTGTATGTAAGTGCATACATATGTATGTACTAATATCTACCTATGTATTTTTGAGGAATATGCCGATTCGAATAACAAGAAAAAAAAACGCGAAATTTAACCCCAAAACGAACAAACTATAATTCGCCAAATTCATATATCATATGATGAGTATACATATGAATGTGTGTAAGTACAGAAGTAAACGGGTGAACAAATATCATATATATGGAGATGTTTTGAGGATGACTCCTTGGGTGGTGGACAGATGGCTAACGGGCAGCTGGCTAACCGACACAAAGTGTATGGACAAGCTAAATTCAAATAAACTTTGCTATGAAAAACTGAAAACTTAAGTGAGTATATGTATGTTGAAACCACTAATTTAACACAGAAAAATCTGAAAATTCGAACAATATGGAATAGCAAAAATGTAAAAAATTAAAACATACCAAATTTTTTTTTTTTGTTCTATAAATAGTGTATCGAATCAATGTTGACTGTGATATTACTTGCAAATAGGTCCAATTAGACTTGTTAATTTTGGCAGTTGTTTGAATACAGTTAAAAAAATAAAAAACAAATATCGCTAGCTTAGAGTGAAAAGTTGCTAAGTCCACAATTTATGAAAACGTATATTTTGATATGAGTAGTCCACTTGCAAAGTGCGCTATGTAAAATTTTTTGGATTTTTAGTTCTTCGTGGATTACGTACCAGTATTTAAAGTAGTTGCATGTCCACTAACAACACAGTGCAAAATCTTTTTACATTCTGAAAAAAATAGTATAAAATGTCAAAAATTAAGAGGTGTTAGGGAGTTCAAAAATTCTGTGGCGAATCTTACTTGCTCAATCCTTCAAGTGGTTTTGATTATTAACACCAGGCTGAGGTTGAACGACCCAGTTGACTAAATTTACATCTCGCAAAATAGACTCTTAGTGTACTTATTTTAATTTTTGAGTCCGGGGAAATATCTTGACATTCTCTAACTCGGAAAAGAAATTAGAAATAATCTCATATTGAAATCGGAAATGAGTTTTCTTTGAATTTTCCAGGACTTTAAAATTATATATGTAAAATTTGAAATAAAAAATAAAGTTTTTCAAAAATATTGTCCCCAGCATACCAACGGAGTCCGATAATAGACCGAAAAGATGGCTTTACGGTTCTTCAAAATGTCCGTAATCTTGTTTATAATTAATAAGTATTAAAGGGTTGCATCATTTCTTTTTATTGAAAAATTGCTATATTACAGATTTACATATTATATATTAAAACCGGTAAAAACAGAAAAATCCTGAAGTAAATCAAAAAATATTTTTTATTTTGTTTAAAATACGTTCCTTTTAGGTTTGGAACCACTTTTCGCCCGCCCAATGGAATTTCTTTGCCACATCCAGCATATTTTTTATTAAATACATCTGAAAAGTTCTAAAGTTAGACAAAAGTAATTTTTTTTGCATTATCTATTGTTACCTCTAAATCCATTTGAAATTGTCATAACGACTTTTTTGCGGTGTCCCCTTTCAGGAATATTCGAAAAAGACGATCAGTTTCTTCTTAATTGCAAGTTTCTTTTTCAATTCACAGACCAGACAAAAAAACAACAACACAACAAACAAGTAAGAGCAGCGCTGTCTTCGGCTATGCCGACGGCTTTATACCTTTCCTGGACCTCTGAAAATGTTACTTTAACAGATTACTGTATTTGAAAAAATGTATATATTTACAGAATACATAGTAGAGGAGATACATATATTTATGAAAAACCATATCTAAACAGTCAGAGGTACGGAAGATATACCTTATATAGCACCAATCTAAGTAATTTTCACTGCTGTGTGATCGGTATGTAAACCGGTAACACAATTTAATGGGTTTAGACTCCTACATAAAGGAGATATATCGTAATAACTGGTATCTGAACAATCAGAGGTTTCCGAGATAAAGCTTATACAGCATAGATTTTGACGATTTTCTCAGTAGACTTTGTATTATTACTTATAGATTAGCTTACGAAATGTATCTGTTTTAGCAGTCCAAAGAAAGGAGTTTTACAGTAAAACTCCATATCTGAACAATCAGTTGTATGGAGGATATAAATAGGTTACAGTGACCTGCTCTTTGTTAATTCTACTGTAAAGTTTCTGTTGGTAATTAGTGAAAATATTGCGAAATTTCATGTTTCTAGCTGCATATATGGAGAAGTTATAACAAAGAATCTCGAATCTGAACAACCAGTTGTATGGAGGCTATAGGTTATAGCGACCCGATCTTCGCCATTTTCACTGTAAGTATTTTTTTGATAACGGGTGGAAATATTGCGAAATGTCATGTTCCCAGCTGCATAAATGGAGGAGTTATAACGAAAATTCTCATAACTGAACAAACAATTGTATGGGAGATATATGTTATAGTGACCCGATCTTTGTTATTTTCACTATAAGTATTCTGTTAACAATGATTGAAAACGGCGCGAATTTTCATGTTCTTAGCTGCATAAATAGAGAAGTTATCGCAAAAAATAGCTTATCTGAACAATCAGTTGTATGGAGGCTATAGGTTATAGCGACCCGATCTTCACCATTTTCACTGAAAGTATTCTTTTGATAATGAGTGACAACAGTGCCAAATTTCCGTGTTCCTAGCTACTTAGATGGAGGAGTTATAACGAAAAAACTTATATCTGAACAATGAGTTGTATGGGAGCTATAGGTTATAGTGACTCGATCTTTGTAATTTTCACTTTAAGTTTTCTGTTGATAATGGGTGGAAGTATTCCAAAAAGTCATGTTCCTAGCTGTATAAATGGAGAAGTTATAACGAAAAATTTCATATCTGAACAATCAGTTATATGGGAGCTATATGTTATAGTGGTCCGATTCTTCCGGTTCCGACAAATGATTAATAAATTATAAAAATACACCCACCTACAAAAATTCATCCGGATATCTCGAAAACTGAGAGACCCGATTGCATACAAACAGACAGACAGACGGACATGGCTAAATCGACTCAGCTCGACGTTCTGATCATTTAAGTATACATTTTAATGGGTCTATCTCTTCTTATTCTGGTACTTACAAACATCGGACCAAATTTATAATACCATTTCATGCTCATGAAAGGTATAAAAACATATTGACTCCCTTCTCACTCCGTATTCGGAGCGCTCCGAAAACGTTCTTTCAAGGTGTTGTGGGCGTCCTTTTTTTACTCCATATTCAGAGCGCTCCGCAGTTGCTGTCTATTGAAATGAAAATTTTTTAAAAGTGATCTAATGATTTTTATATAATAAATGTTCGTGCAAAGTTTCGGATCTAGCACTTCAATTTGATACATGACTTGTACGATTAGTAGATCGCTGGGAATAAGCGCCTTGCCTTAGAATAATAAATAGTGTAGGTTTTTAATTAATAAAATTTATTTGTTGAATTGGTATACTGTTACCGTTTTGGTATCTTCTGCTTTTACCATTTTCTCATTATTCTCGTTCCACATTACATCATTTTCTCATTACTTGCATACTATTTTTGGTATTAAGTTTCAATACTTCTTTGAGCTATGAAATAGTTGGTCACATTACGCTTAATGCATATGCATGCATCTTAAAAGTGTACACACTACTACTATCCCGCAGGCGAAAAAATTTCAGTTAGTACGATGTGCTGTGATGGTCAAAGGCTTAGCTTAGGTGAAAATGCTTCAGTTTAAGATCGAATTTACATTTACAGAACTTTTTAAGATAAAATCTTTATAGGAGCTGTTTGCTCATAGAGCGCTACTGCTATGCATATAACAGAGTAGGTGACGTCGATAACGATGTTTAACTGGAGGTTACTGTTAACCATAGATGGCGAAAACAACCCTTAGGGCCGTTTTTTCAATTTCTGGTTATCACTACTTCCCAGTTAAACGTCATTTTCGACATTTTAACTCCGGTTTGTGTTAACCGGATATTGGACGGCCCTTAGTCAATTGCTGTCGTTTGACAGCGTGAAACTCCTTGCAGTGCGTCTGCGATTCGGTTGCAACGTTCTACGCAAAAATTTGTTAATCAAATAATTTGGTGTTAAAGACATAAATCTGAAAAGTGTTCTAGCAATGTTACATAAGTTTTAATTTCCTGTGCATTCGTGTTAAGAGCTTACATAGATATGTACTAGCGTAGGCCGAAAATCCCCTTTTTTAGAATTTTGATTGGTAATAGCAAAAATATGGTTCATTATGCTCTAAAAACAATATGTGTGAAAGATGACAATTTTTGGTCGCCCAAGTCCATCAAAGTTCAAGTGCTAAAAAAAAATGTTTTTTGGTTACAGGTAATAAGATCAACGGAAATAAGGTCAATTGACTTTATTTCCCACCGTGGTCCGATTTTTCCCACCCTGGTCCGAAATAAAGTCAATTGACATTATTACCTTTTTAAAAGCGAGATAAAATCCATTGACATTATTGCTCTTTCAAACATTAAATTTGCTTAGCTTCGCGGCGGTCCGCGTCCGCGCGCCACACCACGTCACGCCACGCCGCGGCCTCCCCCTTCCCCCTATCCCGCCGTGCTGTACCGCAGGTAGATTTTTTTGTATACGTTGAAATAAAATTTTTTATATATTTTACATATCGAGGACTTATATTCAATAACACCCTCTATCTGAATATCTGATATAAAAATCCACCTACGATTTAACTGTCATCGGTGATATTTACGCTACCTTATATAACGCTTGACAGAAGAATTTACACTATTATAAATTTGTAAATCAGAAGTAATCCCAGATGGTTTCTAAAATCACAAATTAGTTTTTGTGCAAATTCCAGATAGAGGGTATTAATGACTTTAACCCATCGATATTTCACATATTTATATTTTTAAGTTATTGGAAGATTTCTGCTGTGTTTTGGCAACAACTTGTCTGCAGTAAAAAAGCATATAATTTGTGTTTCAAAAGTGTGTGAAAACCAAAAACCAATCAATTAACTTACATGATCTCGGTTCCGATATTAAATAATCAATAATTGTTTATACCCGCATTTTGGCACACTGGCTTGTTGAATGTGCCATCTAATAAATAATGTCGTCGTTCTCCTTAGCTGCTGATGTCACAAACTGCTGGTGGAGAATGAATACAGTGTAAGAAAATTCCTTATAGAAAGGCTGGTTTCTTTTCCACCTTAGACATTCCGAATTCGTTCAAAATATGCTAATTTAAAACACAGAATTCTTTCAGTGTTCCTCCGGGGTTTTTGGAAATGGACTGTTTCTTCAATTCAATAGCGTTCGATTTTTTTTTGTGGAAACGAAACATGTTTTGCAAGTTCTGGATCATTTCTATACTCTTTCTTCAAATATTTCTCGTATTCCAGCTGCGTTTTGCGTTTGGTTTTTCGCATCGTGTTTTTACTATATTCGTAATTTTAAATTTTTTAATAAAATCAATTGGTGGTAGTTCATGACTGTGTGTGGATTAATAGCACCACACTGACGATTTGGCAATAACCTTTTTCATCTATTAAAAAACAACACTTGCGGGGCATTGTTTATTGTAAGAACAACTTTTTTTTCTATGAATCGACATACTTTAAGCATTGTAGACTCTATTTCCATTTGAATGAGGAAATAGCGTCAACGACTTTATTTCCAAATTTTTGTTGACGTTATTTCGCTTTTGAAAAGGTAATAATGTCACTGGACTTTATTTCGCTCCAGGGTGGGCAATAAAGTCCATTGACCTTATTTCCGTTGATCTTGTTACCTGGCACCTGTTTTTTAGTTTACTTCAATTCTCTACAAAAAAGGTCCATATACCAAATTATGTAGGACTAATACTTTCGAAGATACGTGGAATTTTAGTAAAAAACAGTATTATTAAATGTATTTATTAATTTTTATTTTTTGAGCACATTGAACTTTGATGGACTTGGGCGAGCCAAAGATATTGACCAAAAATTGTCATCTTTCACACAGATTGTTTTTAGAGCGTAATGCACCATATTTTTGCTATTACCAATCAAAATTCTAAAAAATTGGATTTTCGGCCCACGCTAATATGTACATATGTATGGACATACATATCGTCGATGTTTTTGCAAAACCGCCCGTCGACCAGTTGCAAAACAGCCTATCTTACGGTACTAAAATTTTACAGGAGAGCGAAAATCTGTGGTTTTAATACGATTTTATGATTTTTATGCATAAATTTCGATGCCTGGAGTTCAGGGTTACCAAATCTCATTTTTGTCAAAATGGCGATTTAGGCGGTTTTGCAACGGGTCTTTTTTGCAAAAACATCGACAGTATGTATGTAGTTAACTTACATACATATTAGTGATGGGAAGTATCGAGTAGTTTTGAGGATGGAGTTCTTTGGTATCGATACTTTCAAGGATCAGGTATTTTTCAGAGTACTGAATTCTTTCTTTAAATATATACATGTTGGTAACATTTCAATACTTAGTGCAGAAATCTTACAAGCACAAAGCAGTGTTTTATTCAAATCCCAAATTACTTCAAATGAATGGCTAAACGTACTGGGTACAAATATTGTACTTGAAATTTATTGAAACTACAAATTGAGTACGTGGGCGTCGCTACGTAGTGGCATGGGTGGCTCTAGCCCCCCTCCGCTA
Source organism: Rhagoletis pomonella (assembly GCF_013731165.1). Lineage (NCBI taxonomy): Eukaryota > Metazoa > Arthropoda > Insecta > Diptera > Tephritidae > Rhagoletis > Rhagoletis pomonella. Next base: position 10,337,299 of record NW_023458563.1, read on the forward strand.
GACATTGAAGTATACCTTATATTTAGGTATACAATCTTCGATAATTACCGCAGCGTCCACGAAAATGCAGTTGCCAATATAGCAACTCAGTTTCCAGCTTGCAGTTGCCATCTTTCAGCCAGTGGCCTCAGCTCGATGTTCTGTTCACATACATAAGTACACATTTTCAAGAGTCTATCTCTTCTTATTCTGGTACTTACAAATATCGGACCAAAGTTATAATACCATTTCATGCTCATGAAAGGTATAGTTTTCAGATTTCAAATCGGTGAAGTAGGTAACAAAATATAAATTTAAGACATTTTCTTAGCTTCTTCCCAGCGTATCTATTAAAGTGTCATTTTCAAAAATTTCATGCATTGCTATGCCATATCATTCCATCTCAAACATACTGTTATAGCATGTCGTTGCTTCTTAGCTCAGCTGATGTTTGCTGTTGTGTTTCTGCAGCATATTTTTAATACTGTTTAATCCTGCCTTGTATGAAAATGTATATAGATTTTTAATTAGGTAATTGTTTAATAAATTTTACTATAGTAGGAGCTTGCAAAATTCGGAAAATCTCTTCACGTATATACAATATAAATAAAAATGCTGAATATGTCGCATGTGTTCCTTTTGTTGACATGCATAAATTTGAAGCATGATTTGATTAGAATTTATTCGGCAGTGTCTTCATGTATCACTTTCCAACATGTATAAGCGACATGATATAAACTGACACTTGCATGATGTGTTACATGTCGCTATGTTTTGTAGTTCAGGCCTTTAGTATCTATATATAGTCGCTCAGTCATACGACTTAGTTAGGCCGATCTGTAGCAGCCACAGAATTGAGCTATATATCAAACTAAGTTACAAGCTGCAGTTGCAGTTAACCGTGTTTGTCAAAAAAGTAAAAAGCGGCAGAAAATTCGATAGTGAATAAAAAAGAAGAGAAAAGTTATTAGGTATTATTCATAGTTTTGAAATATATTTCACGAAAGCAAAAAATAAAAATAGCTGAGATCCCTTTCATTTTTGAACACCTAGGATATCACTGATCATTAAAAAGGACCCTGAATGACCGCAAACCTCAAAGCTTTTCACATTTTTGTATGTGATTTTTAAAATGAACGATCCAAAATTAGACGGTATACATATTTAAAATTTTTTAGAACCAGTGGTTGAATTTTTGTACTGAAAGGGTTAACCCTAAAAGTATAATCTACGTCTGCGTGGCTTATACGGAATGGGTCTTCTTTTAATATTAACACAAAATTTACTTTTTATTTTGTTGTTTTAAATAAATGTGGTTATAGTTTTTATTAATAAAACTATGTTTTATTATTAGTCAAACTCACAACTTCAATATTCTTTAAAAAAAATAAGACAGGACTAAGTAAATATATTTTAGCTCACAGGTTATCTTTTAAGTACATAAGCCCCTACGGCGTATGTTAAGGCCTTACGTTACTCCCAAATAGATTAGGCTTCAAGGGTTAAGAAAGCTTTAGTTTGAAAGTGTGATATTAAGTGCTTTTCACCATAAACTGCGCAAATTTTCAATTATTATTGCGCTTCAGATTAAGACTAATACCAGATATTGTGAAAGGTTGGACTATACCTTAAAGATGACGGTTTTCTCATGGCCCACTACACGAAGCTTAGAGTAGAGTAATGTCTTTTAAGAACCTAAAAATTATGCTGCGTTTTCAGGTGTCTAGCAATACAAGATTAATTGTTGTCTTTCACGAAGATTTTTAAATAAATTTTGATCTAAGTACTCACCCGTATTTCGGGGGTTACTACTAGTTTTAATAAATTGTTACTTTAATTTCCCATAAAATTTACCTTTAGGTTTATGCATTTTAAGAATACATCGAAAATTTGTTTTAGAGAATCAATGTGAAATAATTGCAGACACGATTACCCGGTTTGCTGAGCAACCGAGACGTCTGCTTTTTAAATAATTTTTGTAAAACAAATCGGCTAGTACATATCGTCCTCCGCATGCCAGAAACATGAATGTGTAAAGATGCAAATTTTGGGATTTTTTTATGTGTCGGGTGCAGTCGATCCTTTTTATAATCGAGTTCTAAGTACTTTTGGTATCGATACTGCCCAACACTAATACATATGTTTCCACAGAATCCTTTATATTCTTGCAGTACTAGATATGAATACTACTTCGTTCGAAAGCAGGTATGCTTTTCTTATATAAGTGTGTATGAATTTCCAAATAATTTGCAAAAATCTCCAGATACAGAACAAAAATAAAACCTAAATGTATACTTTGCTCTTATATTAGCTTTAACGTTTACGCAGCTCCCTGTGTTTATCTTCATCTTAAGCAGGTATAACACGATTTGTATATTTGCACAGATTTGTACATTTTGGCAGTTACGGAGTGGTGTTATCGGAAATTCTTTTATTGAGCTGACCTCAAATTTCTAAACAACACCACCAAAATATACAAATGTATAAATCACATGACCTTCGCTTAACAGCTTCTTTACAGCGTTTTCACTACGCTAATGATAGCAGAGCGTAATTTGCCGGCGCAATTAAGTAGTATAGTTTTAGCAGTGTTGCCGAGTTTTAAACTTGTAAAAGCACTAAAACCCAAGATAAATCGCGTTTTTTCTCGAAAAAAGCACCAAATTTTTAACGGAGTATTTAATAAACTTTATATGCATAATCATGTTTTTGTAGGGATGCTGATTTAAATGAATAAAAATCAATGTTTCTTGCTCGACGGTAAAATTTTTTCTGTTTTCTATAAGTTAAAATATTTTCGTCCAAGCGATGATAACATCCTTGTTCTTATTTTCTAATTTGCAGCTGTGTCCAGCGTTGCCGCTTCGCTTATATTCAAGAATAAGTTGTAATTTTTTTCCTGACTGTTTATATGTTAAATTTTTCTTCGTTTTGCATAATTTTTACTACAATTCCTGCCAAGCGAAAGCAAAAACAAAAAATGAAGTTCCATGAACTATGTGGTAGTTTAAATCTACACTGCAGTCTCTTATATCTCGTGAACTAAAGGAACATAAAGAACTTTTCTTTCCGACTGCTTGACACCTAAAACATAACGAAATTAGATTTTCCTTTTAAATGTGTTTTATTTGAGCGCATAGTGGGAAAAATATTTTTGTGTCAAAAATTTGCTGGCAAACATATACTCGCTTACGATTGTCATTGTGCCATGATTTTGTTTCCATTTTTGTAAAGTTGCTAAAATATTTACGATTGCTATTAATTTAGCCTTGATTTATTTTTAAGATTTACAGATTTGGTGCGAAAAGCACCAAGTTGGCAACATTGAGTTTTAGGCACTGGTATGATAGATTCTATTGTGAATTCTTTGGTAAGATAAAATACCGGAAATTAGTTAGCTATTAACCTTGTGATATTTCTATACGAATTTCTGTAGAGCAAGTACGGGGTGTGTAGTTTGTACTTGAGCTGAATGCTTAAATTAAATAAGACGCCGATTTGTTTCTGATTATGCTCCTACTTCGGGACCATCGGGCGCGTTGATAAGACTTTCATAGCTATTGTCTAACCGTTGACGGTTGGTCCTAGAAACGCACAGTTGAGTAGTTCCGCACAGTTGCCATGATGCAATAATACAAGGTGTTATCGGCTGGCAGCTTCTCGGTCTAATTCCGACATATTGACTGCCTTAGGTGAAACAATGTTACTTCTTTAACTTCTACTACTTCTTTGCCTAATAATATAGTTGAATGTTTTTTATTTTTTTTCAGTAAACACATTTTGTTTTCTTAAAAAGATATTTCATCTTATTTTATTTAATTTCATTACGAATATACTATAAAAAAGCAAATTTTGTATAGAAGAAAATATGAAATTTTATATTTTCCCACCCAATGAGGATTAATTTCTTCCCGTTTTTCTTCTTATTCTACTGAGCTAAGGCAGTATCAAATCGAGCTGCCACAACTGATACCACCTTGTATTATTGGGTAGGTTCCGAAGGCGCAGAAGTTGAGCCCAACTGTTGCTAAAAAAATTAGTGATCGTAATGCGTCTTCTGAACGGCTTGATACATTAGCTGTCAAATTCAAAACAAACAACATGTTGTCTGAAATGATCCGAATAATATTACGATCATCTAACACGCAACTGTTCAGTTGATCAGAAGTACAAAGCAACGCGTTCAGAAGGTGCAATCGCAACAGTTACTGAGCTGTTGCGCCTTCTGAACGTGCCCATTGTATCATGAACAGTTGCCAACTTTCCGCCATTTTTTCCATCGCAACGTGAAAATATTTACGCCGCTTATAATAAATGTACTATGCTTATAAATGGAGAGTCAGCCTTTAATAAAAATATTATGCACGGGCTATATAAAATAAAACTAAAACGTTTAAAATAAAATAATATAAAAAAATATATTTTTTAAAAACAAGCTTATATTTAACATGCACAGTCAAAGGAAAAAATGAAATGGTGTAACAAAATATTTTGTAGCAAGACAATTTTGTTAAAACTGCACTAAAATTAATAAAATAAAATAAGTTACGCTTTCGTAAATGTTACTAAAAGCCAAATAGTGAGTAAGGAGTTACTCAAACTCTAATCAAAATTAATGACGATTTGTACTGATTTACTTCGTACACCGCACCAGCGCACATGCATAATAGGTTAGGTATATGTAAAGTATGCAGATATGTAAATGCCGGTTCTCTATTCGAGCGACAAAAAACGAAGTAAATCAGTACAAATTAGTAATGAAAATTACTTTAGAGTTCGAGTAACTCCTTTCACTATTTGGCGTTTAGTAACTTTAACGAAAGCTTAACTTATTATATTTTATTAATTTTAGTGCAGTTTTAACAAAATTGTCTTGCTAAAAAATCTTTTGTTACACCATTTTATTTCATTCCATAGAAATGACCGTGCTACATTTGCATGTTCATTTAAAAATATGCTTTCACATTTGTTAGAATTTCTAATAACTATATTTACCAATATTAAGTAATGGAATTCGTCAACTTTGAAAAATATTATAACTTTTATTTTCCCACTTAATTTGCAGAAAAATTCGGGCCCCTTTTAAAGTCCGGACCTATGGCGAAAGATCCGCGACCCACCGCCCTCTACACCGGCCTGTGTGTAATTGCTGGTCATAAAATATTTCTTATTGCTAATTATTACATTTTATGTTTAGTCATCAAAATGCATCTTATTACATTTATTGTTTACGGAAGTGTCATTGCACTAATTTCAATGCAAGCTATTAAGCGTATAGCTTATACAATGGCGTGGTACAATTACAATTTTTTCTTGAGTTTTATGCTACTTTGACCAGTCCACCTGAATTCTGTTTTCTTTTGGAGTAGACTGACCGACTGACGTAACTTGTGTGGGACGACTCGGCAAATCTCGGTCCAGCTTCGGCAAGAAAAAATCTGATGCCCTCATTTAATTAGAAGGCCATCTAATTGGACAAGTAACTGGAACTATAATGGGTCACTGCTTGATGCTAACAGAATGAAATGGGAGTGTGGAACACTATCTCTCCCACTGCCCTGCCAAATATTGGCAATTTCACCATCACCTCTTTGTCTGTCTGGCGCACCTTAGCGAAGCAGGCGTTCATGAATTCTCGCACTTTATTAACCTAACCCAGGCCTTCCCAAAGTGGGTGACGCGGCACCCCAGCGTATGCTTGGGGTGCCGCTAGTGGCTAGAGTATACTAGTGGTGCGGGCAAATTCTTTAGACTTTCCATACACAACGCAAGCGGTTTGATCAAACTTCAAGATGGCGGCAAGAATATCAAACAATTTTGATTTTTATTAAAATTACCTTCAGCGGCTCGTCAAACCCCATACAAAACATAAATAGCTTGCAGCTAAGAGATATTTCGCTCTTAAGCGTAGTTCCCCAGTACGTTTTGTAAACGTAAAATTTAATCAGGCATTTTTTGAGAAAAATAGCCGAAAACGTACCCTTTTCACAACCACTTTCGGTACTTTTGTATACCTAATACGCGTTTCATCCACTTTTCTTCCCGTTTTCGGATTAATTTTCGGATTTTTTGCTGGCTGGGCTGTTCTCGTAACAAGTGCAGGAGTAGTTCAGACTTACGCCACTAGCGACGAAATTTTTAAAGCTATCGACAAATTTGTACAGAACAATGGTTTGAAATGGAGCAAGTGTGCGGACATTTGCGGTGGTTGGAAAAACGAAGGAGTAATGTCTAGGATGAAGCAAGAGGCAGAAAACGCCACGATAAGTCACTGTATGATCCGTGGGTATTCCCTGGCGACTAGGAAGATGCCGCCACTAGATTAAAAAACCCGTATTGGATGACGCTGCGAATATAACAGAGGCCTGCGAAATTAAAATACATATCTGGTGTTTTCTAGCACGCCGAGATTTTTTTATTGGTGATATGTATATTTTAGAATTTCTAGCAATGTGCATGGAAAGCCCATAAATAAACAAAGAAAATCAGAAAAACGTATGTAACTTCGAAGTCAATGCTAAGATTTTTTATTTTCTGTCAATTTCCATATAAAATTCAAACAATTAAAATCATTTTTCACTTAAATTGCTTTCGTGAAATTGGCTGTAAAAATTATTTTCATAGCGTTAACGCGCATTACCAGCGTTAACTTGGAAGGTTTAGAAAAAACCATTGTCGAATATTTTCCCAACATTGAATCTAAGGATGTCTTTAGCTGGATAACAAACCCATTTTCATGTGACCCGAAAAGTAAACCTACTGAGATGACAAATTAAGCTTTTGAAAACCTTCTGGACATCAGTGAAGGCAGCACTTTGAATATTAAATACTACGAAGCCAAGAGAGTTCTGGATGCAAGTGTATGCAGAAAACACTGCTGTTGGCAAGATTGCATTAAAAATACTAGTGACTTTTAGGCCCTTATTATGAGTTGCATTCGATTCGAACAGAATTTTGCCTTCGATGGTGTAGCGAAGTGTTAGATAATTTTGAAAAATGTACAATTTTGCATTTGTTTTCTTACTTTTTGGCGGCTAGACACTAATTTTAAGCAATTTTTATTAATTTTATGAAGTTCTAACGTCGTGAATATTTAACACAAGCTCGAAAGCCTGGTTTTACTTGGGAAAGAAAATCCCAATACTCAGTTGGCACGATCTCTGAGAACAAAATCGTAAGCTGTTGATAGTTTTAAAATATTTTAAATAGATTTGGCTCACAAACGCCTCTTTAGACAGTCGGAAGTTTTTAATAGATCTGTAGACACATTTTTTAAGTATATTTTATGTCAAAATATATTCGAAAGACTACACTTAAACCCTCTTAAATATTTTCTACTCCTGGCCAGTTTACCAAGCTCTCATCCTCTGACGAATCATTGAACCAGAACTTCGTTGTACTAATTTTTACTAATTTTTATAAACTCGCTTTCTTTTTAATTTCATTTTAATTTGCTCAAATTTACATATATATGTATAAGCACACTATTTGGTTTGCTCGATTTTTAAAAAATATATTATTTTGAACGAGCGCTATTCTTCATCGAATGAGTGTCGTAATACCAAATGAAAATTCGTTCGATCAGCACTTTCGACCACAGTCGAAGATCGAATGCAACTCACAATAGGGGCCTTACTTTTACATTTCTATGTGAGACAGCATTTTCAACAAATGCTTACATAAACAAGTAATTTTTAAGCAGAAAACAAAACCGACCTCAATTCCCATATACAAATTTAAGATTATCGTTAATCGGTTAACGTGGTCCAAAGTTATGCGGTAACATATGTACATAAAAAAAAAATAATCCGACGAATTGATAATCTTCTCCTTTTTGTGAAGCCGGTTAAAATAAAAAATACACCAGAAAGCTTTCAGCGTCAAATGATTTCAGGGTAAAATTGTCAAAGCTCCCAATAAACTTAAAGGAAATAATGAAATCATCAAAACAATTTCAGTCCTTACATTAAAGCTAAAGGAGTATAAAGTTTGCATTGTGTCTTCTTGTTTTCGTAGACATTTGAAGAGTAGGGGTGCCGCGAAATTTTTTTAGCACAGCAAGGGTGCCGAGGTGAAATAAGTTTGGGGACCCTAACCAACTGTTTAGTGGTGGTAAACTATCGATGGCACTATCGATAGTATCGATGGGACATCACTATCGCAACTATCGATGGCGACCACTATCGGCCATATTTGAAGTTCGACACTATCGATACTATCGAGGAATTGTCATATCTATGTATGATTTTTATGTACCATATCTATGTTGAAACGCGTTTGTGTAAAATTTTTTATAATACTCGTGCGGATAGTGTAACAAAATATGGAGAAATAGCTAACACACAATGGAAATGGTGACGTGTTTGCTATAGATGTGTTTATATTATATGTGTTTCATTATATGTAACAACGTTTACAGAAAACTAGAGCTTAAGTTATGAAACTTTTTGTACTAAAAAATCTCCACATAAAATCATAAAAGTAAAAATGTAAAAGCTTTATAAGTAAATAAACAAGAATTTAAGTAAATTAATGAACATTTATAGTGTCGCGACATATTTTTGTTTTTTTCTTTAAAGCTTATTAATTTTTTATAAAAGCCCAGCTGATCATCTAACGAAAACCATGTAAATCCCAATTTCAAACTTTGTGCAACAATTAATAAAATTCTTCACATTTTCACCAAAATTTCACACTTTGGAATCAGAATTTCAAGAAAAAAGGTTTGGTATGCAATTTTATAATAAACCGTGTCACGCTTTTACTTCTACAAAAAGAAGTTCGTTTTTATATGGAAGAAAATGCGTGACACTGATAGCAAAAAAATTATCAAAAATCAACGAGATGCTTCAGAAACTTGAAACCTGCAATTTATTATATTATTTAATATTTAAATAAATGAATTCATATTACCTTCAAACGTAATTTTTACATGTATTTTTGCTGCATTCAAATTAAAAAAAAAAAAATCATCCACAATCAGGCACAGTCGATAGTGACCTAAAAAACTAACATCAACTATCGATAGTGTCCACTATCGATAGTTTGCCACCCCTACAACTGGTTCTTCTTCTAGGTAAATGGACGGGATCGAATACGAACTCTCAATTGATACCACAATGGGCCAACTGGGCTTAAGCGTTGCGCTCTCCTCCATTGGACGCAGGCAGTGACTTAACCTAACTAAGATCATTCCGAACGTTAAACTCATTTAATTAGCGATGAACTGTTATGAGACTATTTTAACAAAGTATTTACGTACTCATAAATGGAATCCGAGACGAATGGCTTTGCGTTTTACCGAAACATTTCAGCTGTTTGGCACTTATCTATTAAAAAATTTCCTTTAATATTGCACTAAGAAAAGAGTTTAGTACGTCAGTATATACACATTCAGCTGACTTAACTAAATTCTTTCCCCAGTTTACCGTCTCATCAAAACTTCCGAGATTAAGACATTTTATGCTGACTGTACCGGATTTTTCACTCACTATAGAATGTAATTTGGCTTTTTTTATTATCTTATACACATGCATACATACATATATACACGATAGTTCATTTATGTACGTGCTATGTTTAATAAATTTATTATTATTATGTATGTATGTGCATCTCTACTTGAGTTTCCTTGCTTCTTCTCTTTGAAGCTCAAAGGCATAGTATAAAAGTAAAATAAGTGCACATTAACTTTTTTGTCCTCAAAACGGATTTTTTATATGAATACACAGTGGCGTAGCTGCCGCCTCCTGTCGATATACTACATATTTTTATACCCGAGCGCACTTGCGCTCTAGGGTATATTAATTTATTCACATAACGGTTGTTTGTAACAGCCAAAACGAATCGAGATAGATATAGACAAATGTATACATAAATGCTCAGAATGAATAGAGAAGTCGATTAAGCCATGTCTGTCTGTTCGTCCGTCTGTCCATCCGTCCGTGTACACGATAACTCGAGCAAAAATTGAGAATCTCAACGAAATTTGGTATGTAGGTTTCCATTAATCCAAGGTAGGTTGGTATTGAAAGTGGGCGAAATCGGACTGTAACCACGCCCACTTCCCATATAACGGTAATTTCCAGAAATACGAAAACTGCGATATTTTAGTAACTACTGTAGATAATTCACTCAAAATTGATATTTACAATAATTTTCAGACGAAAAATAAGAATATTATAAATTTTTGGAAAATGGGCGTAGCCAAGCTCACTTATGGTTACATGTGTATATCTTGGTAACCGCTGCACCAATTTCTTCCAAACTTGGCACAGTTGTTGGCCTCGGTACAGCATACTAAATGGCCGAAAATTTAAAAATCGGATAATAACCACGTTCACATCCGATATAAGGGTAATTTAGAGAATACAAAATCTTCGATAAATCCGTAAATATTAAAACTATTCAAAATTGATGCTTGCAACAATTCTTTACCGAGAAATGCGTTTATGGTAAAATTTTGGAAAATGGACGTGGCACCGCCCACTTATGATCACATATGTATATGTATATCGGTAACCGTTCTACCAATTTGTACCAAACTCGGTATTTTGATTGTGCTTGCCACGGCAAAGCAAAACGTTGAAAATTATTGAAATCGGACTAAAATCACGGCCGATTTTCATATAACGGTAAATTTCAGAAATGCTTGAAACTGCAATATTTCGAAATTTAAGGACGCTAATTTACTCAAAATTGATACACCCCGGCTTACCATCTAGCGGTAGGTTCCGGAAAGGTGAAAAAACATATATTTAATACTTGCGCCGGGTATTTAATGTTCGGCTCCGCCCGAACTTAGACTTTCTTACTTGTTTACTTTTGATTTAATAACACAATGCCTTTTATTCTTCCGATTCATCAGTTTTTTATTTCAGACGAATGGCAAAATAAATTTTTATTACACTGTGCGAAAGTAAATCTTACACACAAAAAAATTAATATATACGCGAAACTATAGGAAAAACATAGTAAAACAACGATTTAGATTTCCGCTCTGGCGCACAGTGTTTCGACTATATGGGGGCAGGTGGAAATAATAGTAAACCTGCACCAATTTCACTGAAACTTGACATGTGCTCTAGTTTTACTTAGGAATAGGGAATTATGAAATTTGGTAAAGATGGAATAATTTCCACGTCTTCTACTCTTGTGGGCGGAAACATTAAATTTCATCCGATTTCGATGAAATGTAGTTTGTGCTCCCTCTTTTATTATAAAAACCTAAATGTAAAATATGGGAAAGATTGGATCACCATAACGTCCAAAACTCACAAAAAATGTGGGCCCAGTCGTTAAATGTGATGGAATTTTGGTAATTTTTTTGGTTCCTCGCTTTTTTCCCAATGTTTGGTGAGATTTTATCATTGTTCGAAAAATTCTTTTCGCGAAATTATGCAAAAAGGGGCTGAAAATCAAAAATTAAGAAAATCAAAAATTACACATGTTTGCAAAGTCGCGCGGAAATATAAAATTATAGATTCTAAAACTACATAAAATTCTCTAAAACATTCGTCCAATTTCAAAACCTGACAAACCGGTACTCACACGTTTTTTACTAATAATCTTTTGCATCTACATTTCAAAGTAAATTTTTTGGTAAGAAATTAGGAAAGTACCAAATAAATGATAAATACCTTCACCTGAATATTCCACGATATTTAAGTTATTGATTACAATTGAATAAGATACATTTTTTTTAATGGATTAATCGCCAAAGCAACTTAACTGATTACTCGGTATCGCGCCGATTCCCGTATTTCTTTGTAAATGTATCGTTCGTGAAGAAGGGGGGTGAGTAAATAATGTGAAATGTGGTAGTTGTTACTTTTACTTTTCCCTCTCTAAGTTCAACCGGTTTTTTTTAACAACTGTCACCGTGAATTCTTTCTATCTGCCTCCATATAGTCGAAACACTGTGTGACGTCAGTATTTTTTTTAAAGGATTTTGAAATTTCAAAAATATGATTTATTAAAAAAATTCAGTGCAATGTCGAATATCAATGTGGGTATCAAATAAAAGAGAAATATCTGTATAATTAAAAAATATTAAATTTTTTGGTGCAGAAGGACATTAAATATCCTTGGAAATTTGCAATAATATACACACGAGCACATCCTCGAATTTCGTCCTCCTAACTTTATTAGCTCAAAAAAAGTTAATTAATTAAAAACGCATTTTCAATACCTATTCATCTTGGTAAACAAAAAAACTTGTTCATGCTTATTACTGTTATTTTTTTGGCATTTTTTTGTTTTTGTCGCAAGGTGTTATCGGTTGTTGGATTACGCATTTGAATATCGAGTCTTTAATACACGGTGGTCTTGAACCAGTCTTAAGTTTTATAAAAGTGTGCCTACAATCGGCTTTCACATGTTTTTTCTATATCATTTTATGTTATCCATCGAGATAAAAATCGTAGCTGATCCTTTTTTCAAGATATTCACGTTTTTATATTTTACTTTTTAAACGCATTAATTCTTGTTTTTACTAATACTCATCATTTTAACAATGCAGGAATCTTATAAAACTTTGATATAAAGGTTATTATGTATATGTATATATAAACATACATATATTATATCGTCGATGTTTTTGCAAAAACGCCCATCGACCGATTGCAAAACCGCCTATCTTACGGCACTCAAATTTTACAGGAGAGCGAAAAAACGGGTTTTCTTTGAAGGTACTGATAGGCGGTATTTTCTCTAGCTATTATGCTCAAATCTGTTGTTCTAATAACGATTTTATGATTTTTATGCATAAATCTCGATGCCTGGAGTTCGGGGTTACCAAATCTCATTTTTGCCACAACGGCGATTTAGGCGTTTTGCAACTGGTCGATGGGCGGTTTGGCAAAAACATCGATGATATGCACTTTAATGAATTTTTATCTATTTTTTTAGATCTCACTTGTAAATATGAATTTACTTTGAACATTGTACACACATGTAAGCGTTTTTTGTATATGAGCCACAAATATTTCATTACGCGGGTTTCTCGTATGAGCCCCGAACGTTCTTTTAACCGGGACTTTTACAAATAACTTTCCCGGATAAAGCATCTGATTTTCGCGCATTTTGCTTGGCTCTTATATCCAAAATTACTGTAAACAAATTTTCATAGGGGAAAATATAAAAACCGTGCACAAAGTGAAATATTTTTAGACTTCATGGAGAGGCATTAGGATCTTGCTAGAGGATTCACAAAGCACAACAAACCACTTGTTGAATCACTTTGGCAAGAATTAGTAGGCTCACTTAATAGTGCAGGACAACCCCAGACTGAAATGTGTGTTTCAATGTCGAAGAACTCTGAAGATCTATGAATGCTTCGTAAAATAATCTGAAGATTTCAGGAGATTTACCAAGTGTCCAGTTTGACATTTCACATTTCATTTGGTAATTCAATGCTTTTCTTTTCCACACATTTTTTTTTTAAGGGATGATAATTTGTCTCTCGCCAAAAATGCGGCTGTTGATTTTCGCTGAAAAAATGCAGTAACATCACTGATATTTTCAAAAATGTTATAAGGCGGATACTCTAATAATAATAATAGTTTGACGCTTACACGCTAAGTGTTTGGCCAAGCTTGTCCTCCAATTTGTGGTATGTGTCTTGATATTGTTATAAAAATGGAAGGCTACAGTTTTACGCCCCCTTTGAAAAACAAATGGATTTTATAAGAAGTTTTTTCATGGCAGAAATACACTCGTAGGTTTGCAATTGCCTGCCGAGGGCGACCGCTGTTAAAAATACCTTCTTTCTATACTTTTTGCGATATTTCTTTGACCGGGGCTCGAACCCAGGTTATACGGAGTGGTAGAACATACCTCTAATCCTTAGGCTACAGCGGCCAACAACACATACAAGTTAAAAAAAAAAACAAGCTGACAAGCGCAACGATCAACGTTATGGCACTCAATACGGCAATGATACCAACCACGAGTACATATACACGATTATTGAACTGCGAAAAAATTAATCATTTCACGGAACCTTGGGATTTTTCTACGGAACCCTGGGTTCAGGTCTAGTGAAGGGTCAACTTTGCCAGAAATTACAATAACTTCGGAACAATTTTGTAATGTTATAAGCGCTATGGCTGCATCTAATTCAAATATGAAATATTTACATATGTATATAAATATATGTACGTATATACATATATATATATATCGTCGATGTTTTGCAAAACCGTCTAAATCGCCGTTGTGGCAAAAATAAGATTTGGTAACCCTGAACTCCAGGTATCGAGATTTATGCATAAAAATCATAAAGTTGTTATTAAAACCACAGATTTGTAACATAATGGCTAGAGAAAATACCGCCTATCTAGGCAATGCCTTCCAAGAAAAATGGGTTTTGTGCTATCCTGTACGTGCTTTGCAATTGGTCGATGGTTTTTGCCAAAACATCGACGATATGGTATATGTATGTTTATGTATACATATACATAATAACCTTTATATCAAAGTAGGGACACGATATCGAACAGAAAGTATCGATATGGTACTCATTTAAAGTATCGCTTTAAAAATATCGGGTACCCATTAATATCGGAATGAAAATACTCGATATTCCAAATATCGATACCAAAATCCAAAAAATTTATATGAATATAGGTCTTGTATATAGGCCGCTGTGGTGTAATGATTAGAAGTGCTCAAAACTTGAAAATAAAAAACAGCTCCCCATTAAAACAAAATCGCCGTTCAAGGTCGACATAAAACTGTAGGGACCCCTTTTGTGCCACAACATTAATAGCTCGAACACAATGAAAACGACGAGCTATGGACCATAGTTGTCAAATTATTTTAACACGTACTCTTATGTAGGTAATTATTTTGGCGACGACCGGGCTACGCGACGACTGTGGTTGTGGCCAGATTAGATCTATTTCTATCTTTCCAGCAACAGATAAGGTTCTTCCTCTTCGTTTATGTCAAACTCGTACAAATTCATGATGTCGCCGACGCATTCAAAAAAATCATGTCGCCTTAGACAAAGCGTTTAGACAATGAAGATAACAAATTGGAAGCTGTGGCCCGTAGCTCGTCGTTTTTAATGTGTTCAGAACTTAAGGCGCACTTGACAAATCGGAGGAAAATCTCGGTCTAACACTAACATATTGTGTAACAACACGTAGAGATTGAGGTGTTGGCTTAAAACACCGAGTTCGCGGGTTCAAATTCCACCACATGCAATCCTAACCTGGGACGTGAACCGGTTTTGAACCGCAAAACCGCTCTTTTCTATTAATTAACTGAACCATTATCCGAACCGAAATTTTCCACAAATGTTTGATCCTAACCGAAAACCGAACCACTTTCTATAAAGATTGAAAGGTTCGTTTCAACCAATTTTCAATAGATAAATGTACCCATTTTTTTTCTCTTTGGTAAACATGGTAATACCCATCATGTTTGTTTACCATGTGACAATATCAAATGTAAAGGCAACCCATCTCATTTCACAGACACTTGACCTTGCGCGTTGTTGCACTTGACACTTGACACTTAAACTTGTTTTGTTTTTCGAACCGTTGAACCGAACCGAAACCCCGGTTCAAAGACCAAAAAAACCGCTTTGACAAACCAATCCAAAAGTGCAAAAACGGTTCGAACCCCTGAACCGAACCAAAAAAAATTTTTCATCCGGTTCACGTCCCTGATCCTAACTATATTACACATTTCTGCTCTTAAAAGCCCAATTTATATCGGGAAGAATTGTTAATAACGTTAGCCTTGTAATGTGAGTTTATGACATTCGATACGATACTAGGGTTCTGGTACTCGATTCCAAAAAATATCGTTTTAAAACTATCGAGTAGAAAATATCGGTATAGAATGCCAAAAGTATCGATATGGTATCGTATCGTATCGAAATTCGTGTCCCTATATCAAAGTTTTATACGATTCCTGCATTGATAAAATGACAAGTATTTCTGAAAACAAGAACTAATGCGTTTAAAAAGTAAAATATAAAAACGTTAATATCTCGAAAAAAGGATCAGCTACGATTTTTATCCCGATGGATTTTGAACCTAAAACTGATATAGAAAAAAACCTGTCAAAACCGATTGTAGGGACACGTTTATAAAACTTAAGACTGGTTCAAGACCACCGTGAATACTAGTGCTTTCAGACCGCGTTTTTTATTTGTGCGTATCAGACCGAATAAATACCGCAATTTCCCTTCCCTCTCGCGGCCATAAAAAAAAAAAACAAAATCATACTAAATATAAGATAACGCAAAGCGTTTTATAATAGTTTACTTGCGCAAAATTGAAAAACAAATACTTTGTCGTTTTGATCTGTAAAATATTACATATGTACAACTTTTATAAGACCAAAAGGCAGGGACCTCGTAGTGCAGAATGTTGTTCTATTATAAGTTTATAAATTGCATGCTAGGAACTTCAAATTATGAACCATTTAAACAAAATTTAAGGCACTTTGTGGAGAGCCTTGGTCTGGTACTGAACGAAAGTTCTTTCGAAATATATTTCGAAAATCGTTACTTGATAAATGTTAGACGAATAGGGAGCATTCCAATAAAAAAATCCGCGTGAAGGTCCTTGAAAGGATTTTTGCTCTTTGGACAGAGAAGAATCATACGAGAACCTCAGTTTGTAATCTTTTGAATAAAAAAGTGTATATGTGAAGAGGACTGAAAAGGTTAATTACTTTATGGTAAGAGGAGTCTTACCAAATCTTCTGATCATCGTGCACCTCCATAAGTAACGTAACTCTTCTTCTTACCGTTTTTTTTTGCAGGCTGTATGTGACTGGCAGGCTGTAGGTGGGTTTTGGTTAGTGTATTGGTGTTTTTGGTTCAGTGTGTCAGTGTATTTTGAATAAATTGTAATAGAAATGTAAGAAATTGTTATAACTAGAAATGAAATACATTGTAAAAGATAAGAGCAAATACTGAAAAACAAGTGATCTCATATGTAGGGATTTTTTTGCAATCAGCGTTTTTACTTAGCAAACTGTACGATGATTCTGATCGTATACGTATACGAATTCATTTTGTTTCAATGCACACACTGGTATTTGAAATATTTTATAAAATAGAATTTCAATTCGAAAAGAAAGTCCTCTCTCATTGTCTATTGAAATCTGAAGTGGTATGGATGTAGAGTATTCATGATCTTTTCGAATAGAAATCCATTTTCTTCCATATAAAGAATGGTCGACAATTTCTTGTATATGGAAAAAATGCCTAGCACATTCACCAAAATAAAGGTATTAAAAATCAAAGCGATTTTCTAGCGTCTTAAAATTTGATTTTTATTCTACCGAAATTTAATCGGATATAAAACTGTGTACCTGAAATTTTTAATAAATAGTTTAAACTTTTTGGGTGTTATTGGTAAAGTTTGTTGAATTTTTATAATTTTTGTACAAAATTTAAAATGTGAATTTATATGTTAGACTTTTATATAATATCAAACATTAAATAAACAACAGAAAAATTGCCAAAATTCGTAAAAATGTCCCTTAACCTAATCTGCTGATCACATAGGCATAATAACAAGGGTATGTTATTATTTATACACGTTACTACTCATGCTAACCTTTATGTTAAAACCTTTTGTTAAAGCTCTATTGTTACATTAGGTAAACTATATTTTGCGAGTCCCTTTAACTGTAGTCCTTTTCGTTTCACATTTAGTCAGTCTTGGACTTTTAAAAACTGTACTTCAATGTATATTTGTTCATTCGTACAGCGACCAATAAAGAACACCATCAAGAGTACTTCTCTGTGTCTTTTTAAATTTTGGTTACCGCGTTTAGAGAACTTAGACACAAGAAGAAATTTTTGACTCTCATGGCTACTATTAAGCCAAGTTACACTCACCCAGGGGATAAACTACATCCCTACAGTATCTACATATATAATTTCAAAAACCACTTATTTATATTATCTAGTGACTTCCGGGACGGTATAACTGAAGAGCGTTCATGATATTTATGAAGAGCAATTGTACGTACTTCGAAAAAAGAAGACGCAAGTTCTCTATAAATAAAAATTCATAGAAGTGTTTAATTTTGCTTGCTGCCCCCTGACTCTAAATCCGAAACCCCCCTCCGGAAGCTTATAGTTTTAAGTAATTTGCATTTAAAGTTGAAAAAAATGTCGAATTCAACCTCACTTTTAGCTTTATAGACCAGTTGAGCATAACAAAAACGCACATATTACGTTTTCTTTTTTTCATTATATATCGATGTATTGATTTAAAAAAAGCGCCGCAGTCTAAAATCTCGCAATTATTTATTGAAAATTTTAAAGATTTATCAAAGCATCGATTTTTATAAAAAAAGCTCTTTAAAAATAGAGGAGTTTTATTATATGCATCCAACAAACATACAAGTAGTAAAAATGTATACCGTGATTATGTGCCCTTAGTTGTGGTGTATTTTCATTTAAGCGTAAAATTGTGGAAAAATGGAAAAATTGGTAAACACATTTATAAACGCGTTTTACTTAATTAATTAATTAATTAATTAATTATTGTATATTAAAGTATTACAAACGTATGCGAACATTTTAATGATGGCATATTCCATAAATTTAAGTGAAAAGTGGCGTTTTAAATTAAAATTTGGTGATAGTAGTCGGGATATTTTAACAACAAATTACTTAAATACTATTAGCGGCAACATTGTGAAAGGGATAAATTCAGTTAAAGAAGACCTCCATTAATATTCCCACCGAGTTTTATAAAAAAATTCCGTATACTTTGAATGATATAGCTATTGGTTCCGTAATGGAAATCTCAGCCAAATATGTCTACAAGCAATGCCTTATAAAACACTTTTGGAATAGATGCTACCCTTTCGGAATTCCTGGCTACGCCACTGTTAACACACATCCATAAATACATTTGAATTTAAATACATACATCCATATATACCTACTTAATTGTGTATATTGTGTATATACAGGGTATGCCAAATAAGACCTACCAATTTCAAGCAGCAGGTTCACAGTTTGCCTAGTAGGTCTTATTTGGCCCACCCTGTACATACATATGTATACCTAGATCTAAACACGAAACACGCGCTAACTAATATCACCCTCTCGAAAAGCAAATCCGTAATCGCAGTCGACCGTACAAATCTACATTCGAACATACATTATTACATACAGAACATATAAATATGTACATATGTATATACATATGCATATGTGCAATGATACAATCACTGGCAACGAACCACCACCTATTATCGCCCACAGACGACCGTCTCAACCAACCATCGACCCACTGGCGAATCAACATTTTCAAGAGTCTGGAATCTTGGGTTAAAGAATTAGAAAAATGAAATGAAAGAAGAACGGAAATACAAAAAAAAACCCTACAGAAATGAGAACGCTTTGGAAGTGTAAGGAAAAAAAACGTTGTGGAATGAAATGCCTTTGTGCTCTCAAGTAATTTCGTGCGTACATAGGTATAAACATACATACTCGTGTGTACATAGCTACGAGATTTTGCCAAAGTGCCGTCGATATGTACTGAGATTCATACACAGAGTTGGGCAAAATTTATTCGAATGACGAATAACAAATGAATAAATTGTTTTTCTTGTTATTCGTAAATAATAAATAATTTTGTTTATTCAAAAAAAAATTATTCGAATGACGGATAAATTATTTTATTCGTTATTCGAATAATTATTATCTTCATTAATTATTCGAATAACGAATAAAATAATAATAAAACAAGTAATTTATGTATATATATATGTACATATATTTATGTATAAAATGATAACCGTTTTCGTTGTTTCGATTTAACTCAAACCCCTGTATAGATTTAAGTCAAATTTTCGGAAGTTATTCCCTGCGCATAAAGTCCTATTAAAGGCTACTAGAAAACTCCTTGGTGGCGATGGAGCCGAGTTATTTATAAAAGCCGTATTTATGAACCGATTTCGTTCAAATTCAAAATGTGTACTTCCTGCATGATGAAAAATACTTATGCGAAAAATAGACCCGCTAGGGGGCGCTGCAGTTGAGTAATTTCGAAAATCCCTATTTATTGTCCGCTTGATGAAATTGCTCGGGCGGCCATTGCTGCAGCAGTAAGACTCAAGGAAACCAGCTCTTGGATATTTTAAAAGTGGCGAATCAGCAAGGAAAGTTTCTATCATATCCTTGCAAGAAAGACCACTGTTGGTATATCAAAGGCCAAATTTTACATTGAGGATTTTTGGCTCTCCTTAATAGAAAACGCACATCTGTGCTCTTCAGCTTCCTTATAAGGACTTTTGTTGGCCTACATGACATAAGACTAGAGGTTGACGCATCGGACCAATGTTGTAGTTGCAAGATCATAGAAGAAGATTACGCACGCTTAGAAAAGATCTCACAAGTGGAAATAAGACCATCGGTAAAGATCATGACATTGAAAGGGATTTTTTCTTGCATATAGCATCAGAGCGCTATTTTTTTTTTTGGCAGAAATATGTGTGAGAAGGGTTCTGCTCTTTAGTTGTTCAACCTAAATTAAGAATTTTTACTTTACCCATATTTGGTTTTCCACGCTATTCTTGCATTGGCCAACGCAAAAAATCTTATCAGGGGCCGCGAAACCAGAGGGAATGGGCTAGTATTCTTGATAAAATAGTAAACAGAATTCAGCTAATTCACAATCCTTGACAATAGAAATAAAAGTAAAAGGTGGCTCAATGTGTTAAAAATGAGTTTTTATTCATTATTTAAAATAACGAATAAAATAACGAATAAATTATTCGCAAGCAATTTATTCACGAATAATTTATTCGTGAATGAGTTATCTGTTATCTTTATATTACGGATAAAATTTTATTCGAATAATTATCTAAATAACAATTTATTCGAATAATGCCCAACTCTGTTCATACATATGTGGGGTATTCACAACGGTGTCGTAAGTGTCGTATTGTTGTATGTCGTAAACTTTAAACGCCCAAAAAATATATTAAGAGGGTTCGAAAAGTACCACCAAAGTCATACTATTTATGAATTTTCGCAGTGTTAAAAAATAGTTGGTTATGGTTTCAAGTTTTCTAAACATTTATTTAAGCTTTTAAAGTTTACGACATACAACAATACGACACTTACGACACCGTTGTGAATCCCTCCATTATTCATACAGTGACTCAAACGAGGTGATTTTTATTTAAAGACCAAATTTTTCCGCGGCCTCTCCCGCGTGACATACGGTGTAACGTTATGCTATCAAATGTTACAGCTGCACTTCAATCTTTTAAACCGAATGTTATAGAATAATACGTGTAAGGGACTCGAATTACATATGTATGTGTTCCGTGAACGGATTACTCGATTCTTACAAACGCTGATTTAGTATTACACGATACGTGATCGTATCCCTGCTATCGTTACTTGGTATTATGCGTTCCGTGAACATACCCGAAATAGCGGTAACGTCGAACATTTTCTATCGCACTGCAAACGACCATTCGTACGCGCGAATTAAAAAGTACAAAAAGGAAAAATGTAAGTAAAATTTAAATTTATAGAAATAATATATCGAGGACTTATATTCAATACCCTCTATCTGCACTTTTTAGCAAACTACAGATACTGGCCTGCGTGGGCACCACTGGGAGAACAACACCAACTGCGGCTATCGAGGTGCTTCTTGAGCTGCCTCCCTACACATTGTAATCAATACGGTTTACAGCAAAGCTCATCTCAGGGGGCAGTGTAGAGGACAAGAAGCATGTAAACTCCTGTAGCTTAAGGGTTATAGCACAAGAAGATTGGCTGCGCATGCACCTGGAATGTCCGGACCCTTAATGGAGGAGGTGCCTCTGTTCAGCTGGTTGATGTCCTCGTAAGGACAAGAGCTGACTTCACTGCCATCCAAGAAATGAGTTGGACGGGGCAAGGCAAAAAATGTATAGGGCCTTGCGACGTCTATTACAACTGCCATATAATGGAGCGCAAATTCGGTGTTGGATTTGTGGTGGGAGAGAAACTTCGTCGCCGAGTACTGTCGGACGAGCGTCTAGCCACAATCCGCATCACAGCGAGATTCAACATCTCGCTCATCTGCGCCCATTCCCCAATAGAAGAGAAAGGCGAGGCGTCCAAAGTTTTCTTCTATGAGCGCATGGAGCACACATAAGACGCTTCCCCCACCATGATATCAAAATGGTGCTTGGCGATTTCAATACCAGGGTGGGCAAGGAAGGGATCTTTGGAATCACTGCCGAAAAATTCAGCCTCCACAACGAAACGTCCGACAACGGACCAAAGCTGATCGACTTCGCCGGGTCCCGATACATGGCAGTATGCACTACAAGGTTCAAGCAAAAAAAGATCGTTAAAGCTACGTGGCTGTCTCCGGATCGATAAACGAGAAACCAAATCGATTATGTTGTGATAGACGGAAGACACGGTTCCAGTGGTTGGGCGTACGTACACTCCGCGGCCCAAACATCTACTCGGACTACTGTCTTCTTGCATCCAAGATATGCACCCGCCTCTGTGCAGTAAAAAAATGTGCGCCCAAAAATGCAAGAAAAGCTCAACGTCGAAAAGCTGTAATCAAAACAGACGGCCAACTAGACTGCTCTATGAGAGCACTCTCCAAAAAACCGACATATGCGAGCAGTGGTACCACATTTACCGCTTATTAAGTACCACCGCCGATGAAGTAGTCGGATTTCAGCGAGTCCTAAAGAACTGGTACGATTAGAAGTGCCAGGAAGCTGCAGGGAAAAAAGATGCCGCCTACAGGGCCACGCTGCGATCGCAATAAGAAGGGAATGGCCGAAATACGTGAGTGCAAAGAGCTTGAAATGCTGGTTAACAGAAAAAATTCCCGAAATTTTTACCAGAGAATCAGGAAACTTACAGAAGGTTTCAAGACCAGGGCGAACTCCTGCAAGATCAACAATGGTGAACCAGTTACCGATGTCCTGAACGTATTAAAATTATGGAGGGAACACTGTTCCACTTTACTGAATGGTAGCTGCTTGCAAAGTTGTTGAGAAGATGAACCCGAGCCCCCCAGTCGATGATGACGGAGTCGATGTTCCATCGCCTGACTATGACGAGGTACAAATAGCAATAACGCGGTTGAAAAACAACAAAGCTGCTGGAGATGACAGCCTGCCAGCTGAGCTAATAAATTTTGGTGGGGAGGAGTTGACAAGGTGCATGCATCAACTCCTATGCAGAATATGACCGACACGTGAAAAGCGACCCCGCCAGGATCAGCCTACTAAGCATAGGTTACAAGCATGGTTGCCACTCGCCAACATTTTTTCTACCAAAATCTCTTCAGAAAAGTTACCAAAAGTTACCAAATCTTCAGTACCAAAATCTTCACATCGTCACTGAGAAAAAAATATACTGAATTAAACTGCTATATTTCACAAGAAATGTGTATATACTTTCCGTTTCTGTGACTTAATAAATTCAATATTTTTATAATTTGTCAATTTTTGATTATTTATCAAGAACTCCCAGTTCTAGCACAGAAGTTTAAATCAATTTTCTTGATAAATTATGAAGATTGAAAACGCTATTGACAATTATAACAATTTTTTTTTATTAGAAAATATTTTTCATACAATTAATTGCTGCATGTGCCGTTATTCTCATTTTCGTTGTTGGTGTTTCCGAAGGGTAGGAGTATGATGTAATGTGGAGCGATTTTCCATTATCCCTTGTCAAATTTGGTTTGGAGACAAACCGGTTTCGACGTTGTGCCAATTACAGTGTCATTTTTCGTTCGGAATGTGCCGATATTTGCGACTCACGGAATAATGGCACCGGCACACAAAAACAAGTTGCGGGTGCTTTTAACCGTCCGTTTGACTCGTAAAAAATTCCGAGTAAATTGCGAAAATTGCAAATTTTTTTGCTATTTTTTCGCCTTTTCATAATTTAGTGTACGTGTCAAACGGACCTCAGATTTGAATTCAGTGGGTCGAAATACATGTCGGTAGGTGGGTCTAGTAAAAAGCACGCGACATTTTTTTTTGTGCCGGAATAATCAAAACGATTTATGGACCTTACCGAAAATTGCCAGATGGCCACTATGAAAATGTGAGATGGTAGAATTCAAAATTTATCGCAAAAATTCGAAAGTTGTTTTAGAAGTGCAGCCCTTGGTGCTGCCACTGTAATTGAAATATTTCCAGTATTCGAATATGAGATTACTCTAATTTTATCGAAGTAATTTTGTAGAAGTGTCAGCAGTGCTGCCACTGAAACTCGAAGGGCATATATAATTACGCACATGCAAAACATAATTTATTTATTTCTAGTAAAGCAAATAGATATTTAGTTGCAAAAGTTACCAAAATTAAATAAAAGTTACCAAGTTACCAAACCGTTTAAAAGTTACCACTTTTGGTAGAAAGTTACCAATTGAGGCAACCATGGTTACAAGGTCTTATAAGCATATTGTGTGAAAACTGAAGCCCACCGTCAATGAACTGATAGGGCCTTATCAGTCTTGCTTTAGAGCTGTCAAATACACCATAGCCTGGGTATTCATAATACGTCTAATCTTGTTAAAGACCCGTGAGAAAAGTATCGCCACTCACAACCTATTTTTGGACCTTAAAGCCGCTTTCTATAGCACTAAGACAAGTTGCCAATAGGCCTCTACGTGTGAACTTGGCATCCCTGTCAAACTGGTATGGCTATGTAAATTGACGTCGAGCTCACCAGCACGTCAGAATTGGGAAAGACCTCTCCGAGCCGTTCGCCACCAAACGGAGTTTCATGTGACTCTTTATAATAAGAACTGCAGAAATGAACCGCTCAGGAACATTATTTTACAAGAGCGTGATATTGCTGGCATATGCCGATGACATCGACATTATCAGTAACAAAAATCGCGAAGTTTTTTCTTCCTTTTCCAAGTTGGATAAGCAGACAAAACGAATGGGCCTGGTGGTAAACGAGGACAAGACGAAGTACCTCCTGTTATCAAACAAACAGTCAGCGTATTAGCACCTTGGCACCCACGTCACTGTCAACAGATATAATTTCGAGAAAGTAGAGAATTTCGTTCACTTGGGAACCAGCATTAACACCGTTATTTTTCATATACATATATAGAGGGAAACTTGAAAGTAAGGGGCGGTTGGGTCGAGTCTCCCCCTGTCCCTACCTGGATATGACCATTTTCTCAATTGTCTTGTGTTAACGCAAGGATATACAACTGTCAGCGTTGCCGCACTTAATCGATGTTTCCACATCAAGTGACTCGCTCCTCCATTCTTAATTCGCTCTATACTTCTTGAACGAACCGAACCACGTAATTGGACATACAAAATTTTGAGAGCGAATTACCTCATTTGGAGGTAATTCAGGTCCCATTACTACACAGAGAACTTTTCGTTTTCAAATTTGTATGGAACGTTTTACTTTTAAAACGTTTTGACTCAGGTTTATGACAATATTTATTTAAGTTTCGGGAAAGAAAATTTTTAATTAAACTTTCAAAAACCTATGTTTTGGTTATTAAGTATTACGCACATCTTGAAATCGATTTTAAAAACAATCGTTTTATAATTGAAAATGCGCATATTCAAATTAAATTCTAAAATGTTTTTTCTTCTCTTTAAAAACATTCGTTTTCAAATATGATATTAAAATTTTATTTTTATTAAATCTAAAGCAACCATTTAATATATACATTGTCAAAAATTTATTAATACATGTAAGGGCAAATCTAAAAAACAAAAACAAAAATGAATTTTTTAATTTGTGGACACACCTCTGTTTTATATATGATTCTATTCGTAATCTCTCAATAAATCGATAAATATAAGTGTAATTAATTTTCGTCAAGTGCTTCAAAAGTAAGACGATTATTAAACATTTAGATCATTGAATATAAAACAAAACAATAAGCTGGGTTCAAATTACGCTGTGCTAGTTGTAAATTTTTAGCAAAGGTTTGAAAGTTGAACTCATTTAATTGGGACGTTCTAAATTCAATGGCATCCCCCGTTTTATGAGATTGGCTCCGGTTTTTGAGATGAATTGATAATTTTATTAAATATTAACTATTTTATAAATAACTCCCTCAATATTAAAGTTATTTTACGAAATTTTGCAACACAACGGGTTTTTATGCCTTCGTCAGCCGCAAAATAGGTACTGTCAATTTCGGGCGCAACGGGCCTAACTGACACTCTTTAAAAAAAAACTTAATAAACACGCAATTCTATTTTTAATAGATCTGGGAAATACTGGCACGGCATTTAGCGAGGTTAAATAGAAATAAAGGCTGATTCACATACAACTTTCTACGCTTTGCTTGATAGTTCTTTGCTTTGACATATCGATGGCTGAGTGGAAGATCGACCTATCTCGGCAGCCAGTTCGAAAACGCTCTATCTCAAGAAACTTTTCAAGAACGCCCTATTTCAGATTTCGTTTCAAAAACGCCCTATCTCAGCTGCTGATTCAAAAACGCCCTATATCAGTATATTTTCAATACATTTTGAAGTGAGATAGGGCGTTTTTGAACCGAATTTTGAGATAGGGTGTTTTTCAATTAAATTCTGAAATAGGGCGTTCTTGAAAAGTTTTTTGAGATAGAGCGCTTTCGAACTGGCTGCCGAGATAGGTCGATCTTCCACTCAGCCATCGATATAAGATCGATGTAGGCACATGCATGAGTATGCTCACATAAAAATCGTTTGAAGCAAAGCAAAGCAAAACGAAGCAAAATCTTGGGCAACTCTCAACTTTTGCCCGCTTTGGCAATCAGCTGTCTACATGTATCTTTTCTCGTGCGCTTGCATTTGCATTTAATGACAAAAATAGGGTAAATAGGAATTTTTATTGCTATTATTAATGCATATTATTATATTGCTATCTATTTTACCGATAAAAAATATGGAGGAAAAGGAGAACGCAAAAGCTCTCAAAGCGTTTATTTTAGCATACAGGCCCAATGCAGGCTTGCTTTGCACGCCTTACTTACTTTAATTTGCTTTAATTTACTTCAAAAACTCGTTTGGCCAAATGGCGGCTTGGAACGCTGTCAAAGCTACCAGCTGGGTAATTAAAAAACTAAGGTCTGTTCCCTTACACTAAGAATAATTTTCCCACAAAATTCCAGAAAACTAAAAAAAATACAAGCAATCTTTTCAGATTTGTTTTTAAATTGATGCGAATTTGAATGCATTTCAAAGGAATGATAATAATTATACATATATAACTATAGGTACATTTATTAAAAACGAAAAAAAATCCAATTTTTCAAGAGACGACTGACCAGCAGTTTGACATCATAAATATCGCTAGCTAGCAAAATAAATTAAGGATTAAGGTACTTGTTTTATTTTTTCTCATTTATATTCAATGAAGGGCAAATTTTCTAAATCCAGAAGAGGCCCCGAAAATCCGATAAGGCCGAAATAATACGAAATCTTTTAATAAAGATCGAATCCTTTTGATTCGTATGGAGTTTTGCTTTGCTGTTGTATTCAAAGTCCCTGTAAAATTTGTAAAAATGGACTTAACAACTTTTCAGCCAGCGATATGTTAAATATAAATATAGAAACATATAATCATTTTTATTAAACTTTGAATAATTTATATTATATATATTTTTTTTTATTACGTAAGAAAATTTTTGTACATAAAAGTGTGCAGCAGTTTGTTTGAATTGATTTAGAACGGGAACTCAGAAAACCGCGTAATTGTTGAACGCATGAATAATCAGTTTTATTACGAAAGTTCTTCTACACCCAGAAAAAGGGTTAGTTATAGTTACCAAGATTTGGTTATAGTGACTAAGTGGCATAGTTGGATATGGCGAAATAAATATCTAGTTCACAAAAGTCTGCAATTTAATGAGACTTCTAGTTGGGACAAATATATATATGTTAATAATTACAAAACGACTACCTTGAGTGGACAATATTGTTAGTTGAATAAAATCACTGTTCAGCAAATATAAACAATGCTTTGGTTGATACAAGTTTTTAATTAACTTTGTGAACTTGCTGTAGACTTGAATCAGCTAACCGTTTATTATAGGAAAAAAAGTTTCAGTTTGACACAAATAAAAATTTACTCGATGGTTGTTGTGTTTACTTTCTTCTTTTATTTGCATAGATTAAGCATAGAAAATACATACATCTTTACATAAATAGTTAAACTAGTAAATAATACATATGTATATGGTGGTAAGAATTTCCTAAAAAGAAACGATGAAGCAGGAACAGTCGTGCGAAAACCCAGGTCAATATCTGCTGGAAGTGCTGGTTTAAGTATACTGCTTTGCTTTTTCCTTGGCTAAATAGATACTTTCAAATTATAATTCAAATGAATTATATATCCACTGAGAAACCCCGGTTGGCATCAAACTTTATATTTTTAAATAACTATGCGCACACCGAAACAACTCGCGGCGAAGACAAAACTGAAACTGAGACAAACAAGTCTGGGCATGTCATAGCACACACTTTTCTTTCTCTACCTAGCGCAGTGATAGACATGCCATAGCATGGATAACTAGATATGAAACTCTTTTTCTCGTGAGAGCGCAGTCTAAGTGTGTATTTTTTATAACATTCTCCAGTAGAGCCACTGTGACGAAAACATGTATGGGCATTTATAGATAAATTTATTGAGAAACTTTTGATTAAACACAACGAACAAAGGTTGCAATATTTTTCATATCTATTTTATATTTGAGTGTTTATATTGCCAGTAAAATCGCGTTTAGTTACAAATACTGTTTTATAGTAATATTAAGAAATGCGGGAAGAAGAAATCCACAGAATTCAATGTGATGAATTTTCCACACATCTAGTGGTAGCTCGCCACTTTGCGTGTCAGCTGTTTATCTGCCCAGGGATTGGCAGTGCTGCCAAGTACGAAAACGATTTCCTGGGTGCGCTCTCAGAAAAAATGAGAGAATTTCATATCTAGTTATCCATGGCCATAGCTTACTGAGCGCTCTGTGACCACACGCGTGTTTCACCCGTATACGAACAGCGGTAGCGGAGCAATGATTTCCACGCACACAGTCACATTCATTGAATCGTTTTAATGCAACTCTGCTGGGAAACCGCGGACTAGTGAATCAAATTTCTAGTTCCGTACTAGGTCTTTATCGCCAAAAGGAACTAGTCCGATAGGAACTAGATCCCCACCAGTTCAAAATCGACGAAAATTGGTACTTTTAAAAAACTAATTTTTCTAAGTTTTTTTCACTAGAAATCTGTATATAAAGTGACGAATTTAGAAATGGTTCGGAACTATAGAAAAAGGGATGCAGTACGAACTAGATCTTATTTGTCGAATTTAGAACTAGTTCGGAACTATCGAATAAGGGATGCAGCGGGGGTCTTGTTTACTTTACATAGATATGTGTTCAGCGGCTTTTTCGTTCAAATACGCTTCTATTCTGTGCTTCGCAGATGCTTTTTCATAGCTTATTAATACAAAAATAAAATTTGTGTTAACATTTCAACATCTTGGGACCGTCTGGAATATAAGAAATAACAGCGAGCACCTCTGCAAACTCAGCTACAGCTAAAGGTATTTAAACGTACATTTCTTACAATCATTCAAACAAATTTAATTTCAAATTGAAAACACATTTCTTTCAAAATAACTTAAAATCGCACACACGGAAGAACCAAAATATTGAAAAATCATGATACTTTTTCTTTCGTCTGTCGATTTTAGAACTGGTTCGGAACTATAGAATTTAGGACTAGTTCGGAACTATCGAAAAAGGGATGCAGCGGGGGGCAATTGACACTTCCTAGGACATCGCCATGTTAAATTCGCCAGTTGCTTGCATGCAAAAGAGATTTATCGCGAACCAGTACTCGGTCTAAACCCTGTAGGGAAAACACGAACAAGTGAACCAAATTTCTAGTTCAGGACTAGTTCTTTTTCGCCAAAAACGAACCAGTCCGATAGTAACTAGTCCCGCACCAGGCCAAAAGCAGAGAAATGTGGTACTTTCACTAAACTATTTTATTTAAAATTTTAAACGCAGGGAAGGTAATCATTATGAGAAAAATAATTTAAATCAGCATTTAATCATTATTTTATGAATTATTATTGAGTTTTATTTTTTTCGCTCAAACGGAAATAATAATTATTTTTTTTTTTATTTTTGCGATTACAGATAATGATTATTTTATGGTTTTTATTTTTTTTCGCGCAGAGATTATCATAAATTTTGAGTTTTATTTTTCCACTTAAAAATAATGATAATTTATAAAATTGAAAAGGCCATACAGACACAACCTACTGAAATGTTGACCTGAAAAGTTTGGGTCTTATTCCTATTATAAGGGTGCAGCTACCTCTCAAAAGATACGTCGGTAATCACGCTGGTATAGTTTTTGAGTTGCTTAATAATCATTATACTTAGTGATTCCATAAACAAAGGCCAAGATCCTGAAGGACAATTGAGAAAGGCAATGCAGTTGCAGAAAAAGGCATTTAAAAAAAAAGTGTCAAAATAATTATCACGTTCTCACTAAATTTATTTAAAAATGCAAGCCACCAGAGTTACCTTTTTTTAAGAAAAGACAAATTAATTTTTTTTTATGCAATCCAGCACAGCTACCTTAATACAGTCAGTCAATAAAGTTTAGGTACAACGAATTTTTTACAATACGGGCAACTATTTTTTAAATATTTTAGTTTTCGGTAATTTTTTATAAAAATATGGTAAATTTTACAACAAAATCCCCAAAAATCAGAGTTCCAAACCTTGTGCAAGATTTAAGAAAATTCTGCAAAATTTCATTTGAATAATTCACTTTCTATTTACGCTCTCTAGAAAAAGTTTTTTAGCCCATTCAATTTTAGTATAATGAAGTGCAAGTGTGAGGAAGCTAGGACTTATCAAACAACAAAAAAAAAAAATTGCTAAATACCATTGGTAAGTACTAGCTACCTCAAACTTGCACTTTGTTAACTAAAATTGAATGGGCTAATAACTGAGTACGTAACTTTTTCTAAAGAGTGTAAATTGCAGTACTTGGATGGAAATTCGCAGAGTTTTCTTTAATTTTGCATAAGGTTTGTTTATTGACTGACTGTATATCTTATTTAAGTTAAGTACGACAAAAACTTTCGAAGTACTTCATATACATATAAGCTTAAAAAGAACTGAATTTACTTAAAAATTAATATGCTTAAATTTAGACAAGTAAGACAAAGTGAACTAATATTTTTACTTTTAAGCAGAACGCACTTTTGTTTTTTACTTACTACTTAAGTTTAATACTACTACTACTACTAATGTGGTTTATAAATTTTTAATAAATGCGTTTAAACATTTGTGATTGTATTGTCCTTCCTTCAACCGATCGTATTTAATATAGAAGGGAAATGTTTCGACAAGCCTGATTAGAAATGTAGATCTATTTAAGGTGACGAATTTATAACAGGTTGGGAACTACATATAAAAAATGGATGCAGATCGAACTAGATCTCATCTGTCGAATTAGGAACTGGTTTGGAACTAAAGAAAAGGGGATGCAGAACGAACTAGATCTCATCTGTCGAATTTGGAACTGGTTCGGAACTATAGTAAAAGGGATGCAAAACGAACTAGATCTAATCTGTCGAATTTAGAACTGGTTCGGAACTAGAGCCAAAGGGATGCAACGGGGGACAATTGACCTTCCTAGGACATCGCAATGTTAAATTCGCCAGTCGCTAGCATGCAAAAGAGAATTAACGCGTACTAGTCAGGGTTCCAAACGCACTAGAACCGAACCAGTTCCGCACTAGTTCGTTTCCCTACAGGGAATGTACTAGAAGCGCACCAGTTCAGAACTAGAGATTTTCCCCACAGGGAATGGTCGGCATACTACCACATTCAAACGATTCAATAAGTGGGACTGTGTGCATTGCTCACCCAGTAAGAGCCCTATCCATTAACTAATGCGTTATATACGCCTAGTACTACAAAAAGTTTGTGTGAGAAATTCAAAAACTTTCCATCATTTTACATAGGCCTCCTGGAGAAATCTAACGCATACTCGTTTCAAGTGTGAGTAGTTTTCTCTTTCTTTCACATGCAAATTTATATTATACCATATGTAGTTGTCTCTTTTCAATCAAATAATATTATGCGATTAATAACGTGTTATATAACGTAAAGAATGGCATATGGATATCGCTAATATGCAAATGTGTTGGTTTTTATTGAGAATTTTGTAAGTGTATAGGAGAATGCGTTAGGTTGTTCTTGCTGGGCAGCTGGCGCTCTTAGTATGTGAAACACACATGTGCTCAGAGAGCGCTCAGCATTCTTTAGGGGTGGCTCACAAGCATGAATATGTTCCGCTCTCAAACCAAATCGTGGTTGCCTCAACTAAAATGTGGTAACTATGACTAAACCATGTGTTGATAGAAAGCTTATCTGTATTAGCAGAGCTTAATGACATCCTTTTATGAACCATACGTTAAGTTGAATGGAATTTGTAGAAATATGCTTAAAAAAAATATTTATTAGTATTTACCAAATCCTTCAACTAAATTAACGATTTGGTACAACCTAGATGAATATTAGAAGCTTTAATATATTTAGTTATAATTACCAACCCATGGTAATAGTTCCCAATCCTTGGTAACAGTTCCCAAATATTGTCAAAATTCGCGAGCTAAATATCTTTAGTTGTCGAAACTAATCCTTTTTCTCAATGTATAAATCGTATTGTTGTGTTAAATTGTTCTTTACCTTATGTGTGCACACGTTGTCACAAGCGAAAATTAAGAAAATTGCAGTAAAAAGCCACCACCAAATTTAAAAAAACGAACAAATGTAAACAAACGGCTAATGTCAAAATCGCCCTACTTTTTTCCTAAATGCGATTATAACGGGCTACTAAGAAGAGTGTGTGATCTTGTATTTTTGGTTCATGAAAGTTAATGGTATAAAACCACACGGTGACATAAAAAAATATACTGGTTGTGCCTCACAGATCAGTTGCGCCCGATTACCTTAATTATTCCTTAAAATTGTCGAAATTTGTTCACTTAAATATATAGCTCCAATACAACTGATTACTCAGATATGTGTTTTTGCGCTATAACTCTAACTTCATATCTGAATAATAAATTGTATGCGTACTATACATTAAACTGAACCTATACTAAATTTTTACCTGCTTAAATGGAGGAGTTATAACATAAAACAACGTCTTTGAACAATCAGTTGTATAGGAGCAACATGTTATAGTGAACCGATTTTGATGATTTTAAGAGATAGTGAAGGTAATATTAAAATACAATCGTGTGCAAAATTCTAGTTAAATATCTTCAGAACTGAGCTGGGTTTTTTATAAAGAGGTTACAATTCAAGCAAAGTTTGAAGTACCACTATCTCGAAAAGTGTAGACAATCGGCCAGACGCCATTGAATTTAGAAGGCTCCAATTAAGTAAGAGCAACTATAAGATCCTTTGTCGGAAAAAAGTTGATTTGATACCACACTCTAAATATTCTGACTACAAGAAGGAGCATATTTAAAAGTAGTAAATCAGAGCTTTTATACACTTCTAGAGACAATTTTTTTTTAAACATTTTACAGGTATATCGAGGGCTTATATTTAATATACTCTATCTGCAATTTTCACAAAAATGAGATTGTGATATAAAAATCCACCTAAGATTTAACTGTCATCGGTGATAATAATACTGACCTTGTAAAACGCTTGAGTGCAATGGGGTATAGTCGTTGCGCTGGGTATGCAGTTACAGTTGCATGGCTATACTCAATCCCGACTCTTGCGTCCTCGTTCGCGCACTCTGGGCAACGTGAGCAACCCATGTGCGAGATGCGGTAACCAATCCGAGTGGAGCCTTGGGTCACGGCAGAAAGAGAGGGAGCGTCGGTGGGGCCACTCCGACTTATTCGGTCTAAGGGCTCACTGAAGTCTGCAGCGTCTGTTCACCAGTAGGTGCGGCTGCAAGCAGGTGTCTGCTTGGAGCAAGCGGCTCGCTATATAAACGTGTATTTGGTTGCGAAACCACCCCGTCCCAGCAATGGGTTGTGCGCTGGGCTTGGGACCCGCCACGTAAAAACCACTTCCAGTGAAGAAGCAAGGCAAAGCCTCGGATAAGACCCCTCCTTATTATGATGACCACGGCAAACGTTTAAAGGACTACGATTTGAGGGCATGCACCCGGAATGTCCGGACCCTTAATGAGGAAGGTGCCTCTGCCCAGCTGGTTGATGTCCTCGTAAGAATAAAAGCTGACATCACCGCCATCCAAGAAATGCGTGGGACGGGGAAAGACAAGCAATGTCTGGGGCCTAGCGACGTCTACTACAGCTGCCATGTAAAGGAGCGCAAATTCGGAGTTGGATTTGTGGTGGGAGAGAGACTTCGTCGCCGAGTACTGTCGTTCACCCCGGTGGACGAGCGTCTAGCCACAATCCGCATCAAAGCGATATTCTTCACGACGAGCGCTGCCCCCGTCATATCAAAATCGTGCTTGGCGACTTCAATGCCAGGGTGGGCAAGGAAGGGATCTTTGGAGCCACCGTCGGAAAATTCAGCCTCCACGGCGAAACGTCCGACAACGGATTGAGGCTGATCGACTTCGTCGGAGCCCGAAACATGGTAGTATGCAGTACTAGGTTCAAGCATAAAAAGATCCATCAAGCTACGTGGCTGTCTCCGGATCGAAAAACGAGAAACCAAATCGATCATGTGGTGATAGACGGAAGGCACGCTTCCAGTGTTTTAGACGTACGCACACTCCGAGGCCCAAACATCGACTCGGACCACTATCTTGTTGCAGCCAAGATACGCACCCGCCTCTGTGCAGCAAAAAATGTGCGCCCAAATATACAAGGAAAGCTTAACGTCGAAAAGCTGCAATCACAAGAGACAGCCAGCGCTTTCGCTATTCGACTCTCACACCTGCTCTCATAGCGCACTCTTCAACAAACCGACATATGCGAGCAGTGGAACCAGTGTTGCCACAACATTTTTTTATTTTTTACCAAAGTCACCAGAAAAAGTTACCAAATTCAACAAAAAATTACCAAACTTATTTTAAAAGAGAGCTATACATACGTATGTATGTCTATACATAAATACATATGTGTATTCGAAGACACCAAGCTTTTCAGGCAATCAACGCTCAATTAAGCTATAATTTTTATATCTGCGTGAACACTGAAAGCCACAACACCATAAAAGCTTGGTTAGGATTTTAAAACTAAGTGTGGCCGAAGAAACAAATTTGTCGTTTGCGCGTCGTTTTAAGAATATGGTACCGTCTTATGGCTCAAAATGGTATATTTGGCATTTGGATATACATTTCCGTAAGTTTGTGCAAAGCTCAGTCCACAAAACAGCTGAAGGCATCTGATTATTCACCGTGCCATGGATACAGTTCGTTGCAAAAGAGGATTAGGTTAGGTTAGACTGGGCGGCAGTCCACCCCACCACCAACACTTTTCTGATTATGTATGATTATGTAGAGGGGATGTCATTCGGACACTGAGATCATCCGTCTTGGCACCATTGGACTTTTTTATGAGGCCATTCGGATGACCGTAATTATGCGAATAAACCTCAAACTTTGGAGCACTTTAAAATCAACATTTGTCGAGTTATGCCCAATAAACATACATACACATGTCAACAAGTGGCTGGAAATATCTCAAAAATTAAACGCTTGAAGGCAGTCCTGAAAGCTTTCGACTCACGTATAGACACTAGGAAGCTCCCCTGAGTTCCGTATATTTTTGAACGTGACATATATATTTATATAGAATTCTACTCATATGGTTGTCGGGGTGCACAGGAATATTGAAGGCGATATCAAAGCTGGCGAACTGACAAGGAAAGGTACGCCCACCCAAAACCTTCCGGGAAAGGACACGGTAGACATAGGAATAGCCAATTTGTTAGAGACGATTCAAGTAGTGACCAAGGAACGTTGGAACAACTTTTCGCCATGAACTCCTGATATTGCTTTAACAGGAAACGCTTACGGGCCACTCCTTCAAGTGAAATCAGAACCTGACATGTAGGACCGATTTGAAAAAGTTAAGTTAAAATAAATTACCAAATAACCAAATTTGAGAAATAAAGAAAAAAATTACCAATTTTGGTAAAAAATTACCAAAGCGGCAACGCTGAGTGGAACCACATTTCCCGCTCATTAAGTACCGCCGCCGAAGAAGTAGTCGGATTTCAGCGAGCCTGAAAGAACGATGAGGAGTGTCAGGAAGCTGCAGAGAAAAAAGATGTCGCCTACAGGGCCACGCTGCAATCGGGCGCAACGCGCGCTATGTGGGACCGCGTAGGGATCTGAAGAGGGAAGCGAGACGTATTTGCCGCAATAAGAAGAGAGAGGGCGAAATACGTGAGTGCAAAGAGCTTGAAATGCTGGCCGACAGGGGGGAACACGTAATGGGCCTGCTGCTTCAACTAAAGCGATTCGAGTACGTCAGGAGTAGGGATGTCGATCCCCGGATTTCGGGATCCCGGTCTTTTTTAAGTCCCGAATATCACGGGATTAGTCGATTTAAATCCCGGGATTGCTGGAAACAATTTTTTTGTTAGCCAATTAAATTTTTATCACAAATATCCCCTCTCAAGGGCAAAACAAGAATTTTTTGCAACCCTTAATGTTATAATTTCTTTAAGATCGCATTTCCATCAAAAGAAGGAATAATTTTGCTTCGCTCAAAATGGAATAGGTGATGTACTTACATATTTATTTTTTACTTAAATGTGTTAACTTTTTTATTATTACTTAAATATACTGATAATATTTTAAATTTATCTCAAACAGTGATTTAAAAAATTTTATATAGTTACATAGGCAGTTACTGCTGTACCAAATACAGTCACTTACAAAAATATTTTGCATGGATTTTTTTTTGCAATATTCCAAATATTTTTCATGGTATTTTTTTGTTAATTAAAAAAAATATATAGCTCATTTAACAACAAAAGTCATGTAAATCAAAATTTCACACTTTAGAGAAAGTTGGTTTAAGTTCACCAAATTATCATAAAAATATCAAATTTTTAATCATAATTTTTACAAAAAATTCTATTATGCAATTTTATAGCCCATTCAATTTAATACAATAAAGCGCAATTTTATAGTTGCTAAAAACTCCCTTGATTTTTGAATTTTTTTTAATGACGATGTTGGGCATTTTCTTCCTTATAACGAATTTTTTTGTGGCAAAAAAAACTATAAAATGTCAACGGGATGTTTTAGCAACTTCAAAATTGCACATACATATATATTTTTTAAATTAACAAAAAAATACCATGAAAAATATTCTGAATATTGCAAAAAAAATCTATGCACAATATTTCTGTGAGTGACCGTATATGCATTTGTACTTGTAGTACAAAAACTATGTTATAAATTAATGAGGATATGTACACCAGGGACCGTAATCATTATGAGTTTTATCAAAAAAATTAACTTTTAATCATTATTTTGAGATTTTAATACTTGCGATCAATCATAATAATCACCTTTTTAGTTTTATTGTATTGCTCAGAAAATACAATCATTTATTGAGTTATATTTTTTTGATAAAAAATAAAACTCATTTTTCGAGCGTTATTTTTTTGCTCTGAAGTAATAATTATTTTGTGAGTTGTTTTCTTTTTGATCAATAATAATCATTATATTATGAGTTTTATAGTTTTGATCAGAAGTAATCATCATTTTTTGAGTTTTATTTCTTTCATCAAAAACAATGATTATTTTTTGAGTTTTATTATTTTGATCGAAAATAAAACTCATTTCTTGAGCGTAATTTTTTCTCTCAGAAATAAAAATTAACTTTTGAGTTTTATTTTTTTTTTGCAGATCGTAAAACTCAAAACGCCTCACTTCGCCTAAACTCAACTCACCACACCTTAACTCTCCTCACCTCAATTCATCTCAACTCACCCTAACTTACCTCACCTCAACTCACCACACCTCAACTCACCTTAACTTACCTAAACTCATCTTATAACTCTTCTCATGGAACTCATGCCACGGTTCCGCGGAAGCTAAGTTCGTG
This sequence comes from Rhagoletis pomonella, assembly GCF_013731165.1. Taxonomy (NCBI): domain Eukaryota; kingdom Metazoa; phylum Arthropoda; class Insecta; order Diptera; family Tephritidae; genus Rhagoletis; species Rhagoletis pomonella. The sequence continues at coordinate 10,375,325 of NW_023458563.1, forward strand.
AAAGTCTTGACGAAACCCCACTCAACTTATTGTGAGTTATGTTAAGTTCGAAACATGCAACTGTCAGATTATTTTGATTAAAATTAATCAAGAGAACTTTAACTTCAGAACCACGGCACATTACATTACATTTTATTTGTTTTTAAAAATAAAATTTTTTCCAAAATTCCGGGTGATAAATTGCATCTTAAGTCACTTAAAACTAGTTTTAGCGCCGAAAAAGACCGTTCCACACTGACTTGTGTCGCTGGAGTACTGTGAACCACTTTTGCCAGCGACCACATATACGGATATGTATATTGCTTTTTTTTCCAATACTCCATTATAGGAACATCTAAATCTAATTGTTTTGGTGCATAGCATTCAACTTCATTAATATCCTTCTGCAAATCGCTATCTTCGTACCGTATTTGAGTTTAGTTTTCCACCAAGCGAGAGGGGCTTGTTTTTCTTTAAGACTTTCAATTGGACTTTAGTTTCGCATTTTTTAATGAGCCCTGATCTTAAATCCGAGCCTTCGCTTTCGCTTGAGGAATCCTGTTAGGTTGCTTAAAAGATTGTTAGCAGAACTTGTTGAAGGCTCACCAACGTTGCTTGTTGCACTACTCAACGTTTGGCACGTAAAGCTAAACGTCGATTATTGTCACCATCCAGGTTAGGCAGACTTAGAGCCAATTCAACAATAGCCCTGTTCGCGTACGCACTATCCAGTAAATCCAGTACTAATTTTACTGGGTTTTTACTGGATGTCGTTTTCGTACGCAAAAACTTGCAAGAAACTAGCAAAAGAGGGGAAATTGAGAGAGCAAAAATGACAGCTGAACTTGCAAGTTTTACTGGATTTTTACTGGATAAATTTTTACTAGCAACTACTTGCTAGTAAGAAAAACAGCTGATGGCTTGATGCTTATTGTAAATCACATTAAGAAAATAATTGTTTGTGGTGCTTTTAGAGTTGCAATTGACAAAATAAACCTATTTAAATATATAATAAGATGGAAAACACTAGTTTTCTAAGAAAATTGCATCGGAAAATAACAAACTAATCAGCTGTTCATAAAACTAGCAACTTCTTACTGGTTTTGCGTATTCGTACTTTCTTGCATATTTCACTCATTGGGAGTAAATATTGGCTTACTCTCCGAAATTTGGTTACTGGCAAGTTACTGGATATTTTTTGCTGGAGAATACGAAAACACAACTAATATCATGTGCGAGGGTTTAAAATGCAAGCATTCGTAACATCCCTGGTATGTACATATACTCGTACAAATGTAAACACATATGTATGTTTGCAGCGCTAGCAGCGAATCAGTTTTCGTATTATGTATATTCCCAGTGGGAAAAGGTAATCTATAGGAATGCAAAACGTAATGGATAGCCCCTATAACCTAAGCACGAAAAGATTCAAGAATTTCTCCACAGCGATGTCATACGAAAGTAATGTGTCGCATGTCGCTTTACGTAACTATAAATAGAATAAAAAAATAAAAAATAAATTCCGTGCCACAGGTTTTGAACCCGTGACCATCAACACGGCAGTCGAACACACATCCATTCGGCTACAGCAGCTGTTGAGATAACGTGAACAAAAATCATACTTGAGTTAGTTTTCAAACTTTTAGTTTTGTTTGTCGCTTCAAAGCTAGACATCATCCGCTCGCTTACATTGCGATGCATTTTTTCGTTCAACCGTAGTTGTTAATCTCTTCTTGGTAGAAAAAGGTAATGGATTCCTATTTTCCCACTGGGTTTTCTTCAGTGCTCTGCTTGCAAATACGCGCTGATCAGTTCAGAAATAAAATGTACTTGTGATTCGCTTTACTGAACTGAGATGACGTGAGTTGAGTTGAATTGAGGTGAGGTGAGTTGAGGTGTGGTGAGTTGAGGTGAGGTGAGTTAGGGCGAGTTGAGATGAGTTGATGTGAGGTGAGTTGAGGTATGGTGAGTTAAGTTTAGGTGAAGTAAGGCGTTTTGAGTTTTTCGATCTGCAAAAAAAAAAAAAACTCAAAAGTTAATTTTTATTTCTGAGAGAAAAAATAACGCTCAAGGAAAGAGTTTTATTTTCGATCAAAATAATAAAACTCAAAAAATAATCATTATTTTTGATGAAAGAAATAAAACTCAAAAAATGATGATTATTTCCGATCAAAACTATAAAACTCATAATATAATGATTATTATTGATCAAAAAGAAAACAACTCACAAAATAATTATTACTTCAGAGCAAAAAAATAACGCTCGAAAAATGAGTTTTATTTTTTATCAAAAAAATATAACTCGATATATAATTTTTTTTTTGAGCGATTAATTTAAAATCGAAATGCAATTCTTAGTTATAATTTTTATAGATATCGCTCAAACATTTTGAAATCGTAAGAGATTCATACAGAGCATGAAAAAACATGCACATGTATATACTCGAAATTGTTCTACGATATTTTGAACCTTTTGATTTTTTTCATTGAAAATTTTTAAATAATCATTATTTTCGGTCCCTGATGTACATACATACATACATATATGTTTGTCAAATATAATGCTTGTTTTTTGTTGATTGAAAATACTGATTTATCACCTTAATAAATATGTAAATGAATTACAATAAAGTGTACTTTTTTTGTTATATCAATCTTATTTAAAATACTATAATAGGATGATCACAGATGTGTTGCACTTTTGCCTGAATTTCGGGACGATCCCGGGATCCCGGGATTGTATTTTCAGATCCCGAAAATCCCGGGATCGACAAAACCCCGAAAATTGACATCCCTAGTCAGGAGTCTCGTGTTCTGATTGTTCCTCGAGACAGGGGAGGGATGGGTCTATACCAATCAATTAATTGCCTAAATGAAAGAAGTTATTTCCTTTCAATGAATTGCCTGGCGAAAATAGTATCTTGATAGGGTAAATCATGTAATGATATTACATTCATTATAAATTTATATTTAATAGAATCAAACTATTCGTCAAAAGCATCAAAAACTTTTGTGCATCATACACTAAAATATAAAAAGATAAGCTAATTAAGCTACTGGGTTCATACCCTATTTATAAAGGTTATAATCCCTTTCTTTTTAATTTTTTACTGATAAAATTATATTCTTTTTTATTTTAATAATAGGAACAATAATTACTATCTCATCTAATACTTGCTTAGGTGATTGAATAGGTTTAGAAACTTAACTTATTATCTTTTATCCCCCTAATAAGAGATAATAATTTAATATCAACAGAACCCTTCCGTACATTTCGCTTGGAGTTTACGAAATCATAAAATGATTTGGGGTTATATATTATACGTCGTTTGATTTTACACAAGTAACACTTTTTGTTTAATTCAAAGAACTTGTGACGCAAAAGTGAGTATTTTACATAGTATGAGTGTAAGCCGGTTTTTTTGTGTAATCTAAAATAACGTGACTTTCTGTTTTTCAAGTTTCTCAGTTATTTAGTGAACCATAACTGTGTTTGTTCTTCAGGAACACATGCGTTTAGGCACATACTTTTCAAATAATCTATGTACAGTAAAATTAAAATGTGCAACGCTTTGCTCAACTTTTTCTTTGTATATAGGCCACGACAATTTAGACCTTTCTTTATTCAGTTTTTTAAAGTTGGCTTTCGAAAAATCAAAGCGAATATTTGGTTCGTATGTTTGGACATCGCAATTTTGACCATCGTTTATATATATATATATATGGTTCTGATGGTTGATTTAACGGGAGTAATTTGACTTTGATCCCTGGTGCTTCCGAATCGACGATTTTAGCAATAACTCGGCTCCAGCGCCACTAAAAATTATCATTAAAATCGTTTCGGTCATGTAGAACTTAAGTCACCAGAATAAGTCTTTTACATTCTGACACTGTTCGACTTTTTTCCCATACAAAAAAAAACTATCACGCATTAGTTATACGGAGAAAATGCGCAACATCATCAGCGAAAAAAATTCTCAAAAATCAACGGTAACTTATAGCTATTTAAAACTTACCTTTTATGATACTGAAACTGAGTGAACTACAAAACTGCACACTCAAAATTTGATGCCATTTGGTGCAAAATTAACTATAAATATTTCTATAAAAAATTAAAAAAAAAAATATTATAAAAGAGAAAAAAACATTGTATTCTGGGCGTATATATTTACATAGAGGTAAAAGTTTCAACATGATAAGAAAGCGCCACGCCCCCTTTTCCAGTAGCCCCAAAATCTCTATACCAATTTCCAGGACACTACCGCAAATACTTCCAGAGATATAGGGTATGAATAATACGATATGTATGCGTGATGCCACGCTCCCTTGATATATCGAAAGTCTGCAGTAGGTGTCCAAAATTTAAAGAAATCGGTACAGGCGTTCGCGAGATCACCTCTTATAAAAAGAAGGAGCTTCTCTTTATATAATTAGTATAGGTAACACAGAGCAACACCGATTTTGAAGCGGCAAATGTTGAAGCTGTTTTTGATAGGCTTTTTGTGCTGGTTATGAATCCGTAAGTATAAAGTTTTCATCAGCTCCAGATTTGAGAAAATTGTGGTGAAAGTGTCAAAAATCGGGCTTTTTGAAATATTTGAGAAGTTTTAGTAATGAAACAAAAGGTGATAAAACCTTCCACTTAGGCTTAAATTAAAGCTAGAACTACAGACTACTATCCCTGAAAGTACTATTCCTGCAACTGGCCCTGATGGTCACCTATACTCCTTTACTTTTTACCGTCCAACAATAAAAAAAAAGACTGGAAAATTATGCAATTGAAAAAAGGTGTAAAAATCAGTGTTAGCTGTTCAATAAATAACCTTAGGGTCAAGCTGCAGGAATGGTGTTTTCAGGGATTGTAGTCAGAAGTCAAAGCCTTAATTTAAGCCTAAGTGGAAGGTTCTACCACCTTCTTCTTAATTGCGGTAGGTACTCAAACTTCCCAAAATCAGTTATTCCTGTTCAACAAATGACTATGAGTGACCATCAAGCAAAGGTGAAGGAATGAGGAATTTGCAAGGATAGTATTCGAGATTTTTAGCTTTAATCAAGGCCTAAGTGGAAGGTTCTACTACCCTTTGTTTCTTTGCTAGAGCTTCTCAAGTATTGAAAAAAAGCGATTTCTTGACAATTTGACCTGGTTGTTCTTACAATCTGGAGCTGATGGAAACTTTATGCTTACGAATTCGTAATCAGCACACAAAAATTCGGCAAAAATGCGTTAACCTTTGCTGTATAAAATTGTTTGCGATTTTTGTTTGCCTGTGTAATAAGTATTGTTAAATAGCCAATACCTGCATGTTTGTGCCACCTACAAACACCTTTCGAACTGTAAAACAATGACTCGGTTCTATTTTACGCCTATCTATAATACGGGTACTGAATTTCAAGCAACTCGGACCGTAAATAAAATTTTTTGGAATAGGTCGGTATCTGGTCCACCTATCATATGAAACCCAGCTACGTACGTTACATATTCCAAGCAAATCCGACCATAAATAAGGCTTTTTCGAATAGGTCGTTCCCTGGCCCACTTAACGGCACAATCGATCCTATATGCTAATCTAGGCAAAAGGCTACCAACAAACCAAATTCATTTTTTTTAGCGTAGCTCGACCCCTGCGCCACCTATCCGAAAAATTAAAATTTTGTGCACTCCTTCTTCTAAACACCTTTCCAAAAAAGCAGCACACACTCGAATCGGTTATGAAACATAGGAGAAACTTGTTCCCATTTGATTCATACCCCTAATGAATATTACAATTCTTCCGGTTTTTTCCGAGTTTTCCACTTAGAACTTTCTATTTTTCCATTCGAATGCCATTCCAAAGGAACTGCTCACAAAATTATAAAAAAAATTCGACTTTTCCAATTTCCCGACTTTCACGGAGGGTTGTCCCAAAATTTTCTTTCGTAAAAACCTTCTTCTGGCAATTACGAATAATTAAAAAAAAATGTTTGCCAAATTGGCCCAATCGTTCTCAATTACTATACATTTTTCACACCGTTTTTATATATATAGAATAGACATGGGTTACCCACACAGTAACAGTAATAATGGATTTGATTTTTTGAATTCTGAGTTGTGTCGTTATTCCAGAGGACCATCGATATGTGAATTCATATATTTCGATAATGAAATAAATTCGAGCATAAATACGATTTTTAGTTACATATAAATATGTAACTCGATTTCAGCGTCACCTGGCGGCAAATTTTTTTTGAAATGATTCTTTTTCCTGTTATCAATACATATTTTGAATCTGAGGATAATCGGACCATAAACACGATTTTTAGTAATATCTCGACTCTAACGCCACCTGGCGGCTCTTTTTTTGCAATGGTATTGTTTTTCCTATTGTCAATACATATCTCAAATATGAGGTGAATCGGACCATAAATACGGGTTTTACTCATAAGTCGACTCCAGCGCCACCTAGCGGTTGTTTTAATTGTTATTCTGCTATTCGGAAGGTAGACAAATTCAAAAAACAAATATCACAAAAATCGGTCCAGTCGTTCTTGAGTTATAAATGGTGTAACTAACACGACTTTGTTTTATATAAATAGATTATTCTTTCAACAGTAATAGGTTCATTAGGAGGATTAAATCAAACTTCTCTTCGTAAATTAATAGCCTTTTCTTCAATTAATCATTTAAGATGAATATTAACTGCTATACAAGCTAGTGAATCAACTCGATTAATTTATTTTTCCATATATTCATTTTTATCGTTTAAATTAATTTTTATATTTAATAATTTTAAAATATATCATATTAATCAAGTTTTTAACTCATTTTTTAATTCAAAAATTTTAAAATTTTGTTTATTTTTTAATTTGTTGGCTTTAGGTGGACCTTCACGATTTATTGGATTTTTACCAAAATGATTAGTTATTCAATTATTAATTGTTAATAATCAATATATTTTAATAACAATTATAACTATAATAACTTTAATCACATTATTTTTTTATTAACGTTTATGTTTTGCTGCATTTATATTCAATTATTCTGAGAATAATTTAATTAATAATGTACAAATAAATAATTTTTCACTTAAATGTATATTATTTTTTTCTTTTATTTCAACATTTAGATTAATTTTAATTCCTTTAATTTATTTTATTTTTTAATTGCAAATAAATTTAACTGTCTAAATATTTATAAAAGGTTTTAAGTTAAAAAAAACTAATAACCTTCAAAGAAATAAATATAAGTTTAATCTTTTAAGCCTTAGTAATTGTTTTTACTCCTTTAGAATTGCAGTTTAATATCATTATTGACTATAAAGCCTAACTGATTAAAAAGAACTAATTCTTATAAATACATTTACAGTCTATCGCCTAAATTCAACCATTAAAACGCGACAATGACAAATCATAAAGATATTGGAACTTTATATTTTATTTTCGGAGCTGGAGCCGGAATAGTTGGAACCTCTCTTAGAATCTATAAATTAATCGAAAAGAATAACAAACTGTTAATCCATTAGAAAATAAATGTAAAAATAAAGAAAAAAATTAATATAACTTAATGAAATAATGAAACAATTTCTAAGATTATATCCTTAGAATAAAATCCAGCTAAAAAAGGCATTCCACATAAAGCTAAATTAGCAACATTAAAACAAGAAGTAGTTAAAGGTATAAAAATTCCCAATCCACCTATTAAACGAATATCCTGTGAATTTTGTATATTATGAATAATAGCTCCTGCACACATAAATAATAATGCTTTAAAGAATGCATGAGTTGAAAGATGAAAAAAAGCTAATTTATAAAACCCTATAGATAAAATTCTCATTATTAACCCTAACTGTCTTAATGTAGAACAGGCAATAATTTTTTTTAAATCAAATTCAAAATTAGCCCCTAATCCAGCTTTAAACATAGTTAAACCAGATAATAATAGTAACAATTGACCTAAAAAAGAATTATATAATAAAATATTAAAACGAATTAATAAATAAACACCAGCAGTTACAAGAGTTGAAGAATGAACTACTGCTGATGTGGTTGGAGACATTTCCACAGGTCCTTTCCCCAAATGGATGGTGTGGATGTTACAGATGATTGGGCTGCGCCCAAATATCTCTTCCATTAGCTCCATATATGGAGCGAAACATTGGGAAGAACCTGTGGGACTGTTGTTGTCCTTTGCTGACTTGTATGTCTGCAGCAAGGTGCGCACCCTCCACTCCAAACACAGCGGTGTTCTTTCTGAATCCTGAAAATTTGGTAATTTTCTTTTATTTTTGATTAAATTAAAATTATGATTAAACTGTTTACGCACCGTACCTCCCAAGGACAACATGTCCTCCAACACATTTGCATACGCCAGTAGTTTGTTTTTCGGGTGCTCAAACTCGGCTTTGCGAACTAAGTAGCACCCCAGAAAACCTTCCGTCTCCTCCCGCGTCCACCATCTCCTCTTAATCCTTTCAATTCTGGAAAAAATTAGTTTTTATTTGATAAGTTTTAAAATAAAATTTATTTTTACTTACTCTTGCTCCATTTGCCTTTTGGTTTATTTTACTTTAAAAAAATATTTGCCATGAATGAAAAAATATTTCGAATTTGCCTTTTTGTTTATTTTACTTCTTTTCAAAAAAAATATATTTTGACTTTTAAATGGAAATTTTCCAAGTTCTTTCCATAATCAATCACAATAGTGTCATAACTGAACTTGGCAGCACCTCACACCAAGTCGTATATCGTTATACGAGTTGGAATCAACTTGGCTAATATATGCGAGTTGTGTTGTTGCTTTACATGTAATAAATATTTAAACGAGCATTCTTTTGTAACTTGTATAGGAAAAGATTACGCCTTATTATAAAAATTAATTTTAACATTGTAAAATATTAAATGATCGAAAATAATCATTTCCATGAGTACGAATTATTGAAACAAGAATTGAAAGACCTAATGCACCTTCACAAACTCTAAAAGTTAAAAATATTAAACTATAAAATCTTCTAAAATTTATTAAATTTAAATAAAAAATCTTAAAAGTATTGATAATAAATGCTATCGATTAGAAACAAATATAAAAAATTCCAATTAAAAATAAAAAGCAAGGTAATCCTCAATAAAATATTATTAACATTAGTTTTAATAGTTTAATAAAAAACATTGGTCTTGTAAATCAAAAATAAGAATTTACCCCTTAAAACTTCAAGAGAAAAGTAATTACTTTTTCATTAATTCCCAAAATTAATATTTTATATAAACTACCTCCTGATATTATACAATTAATTTTATATAGATCAACTTTAATTTCAAGATTTATGTTTATACAAATAAATCATCCTTTAGCCATAGGATTAATAGTATTAATTCAAACTTTACAAATTTGTTTAATAACAGGATTAATAGCTAAAAGATTCTGATTTTCTTATATTTTATTTTTATTTTTTCTTGGAGTAATACTAGTTTTATTTATTTACGTTACATCACTAGCTTCAAATGAAATATTTTCATTTTCAATAAAATTAACAACTATTTGTATAATAGTTTTTATTTTATTTATAATTTTAAGATTAATATTAGATAAATCATTGCTTTCAACCTTTCTAGAAAATAGTGAAATAGTATTTATAAATAATATTAACTTATTTATAGAAGAAAATTCATTATATCTTAATAAATTATACAACTATCCAACAAATTTAATTACAATTTTATTAGTAAATTATTTATTAATTACATTAATTGCAGCAGTAAAAATTACAAAATTACTCTATGGATCTTTACGATTAATAAACTAATGAATAAGCTTTTACGAACCCAACACCCTTTATTTAAAATTGCTAATAATGCATTAGTAGATTTGCCTGCACCTATCAATATTTCAGCTTGATGAAATTGTCGTTCAATTCTTGGATTATGTTCAATAATTCAAATTTTAACAGGATTATTTTTAGCTTTTCATTATACAGCTGATATTAATTTAACAAGGTTAATCATATCTGTCGAGATATAAATTGCGGTTGATTATTACGAACTTTACTTGCCAACGGTGCATCCTTTTTCTTTATTTGTATTTATTTACATGTAGGACGAGGTATTTACTATGGATCATACTTATTTACTCCAACATGATTAGTAGAAGTACTAATTTTATTCTTAGTTATAGCAACAGCTTTCATAGGATATGTATTACCATGAGGACAAATATATTTTTGAGGAGCAACAGTTATTACAAATTTATTATCAGCAATTCCTTATTTAGGGACTGATTTAGTTCAATGATAATGCACATAGGAAATTCAATTCTATACAAGTTTGGTCCCAATATTTTTTCTTCTAAGATTGATAGTTTTCGAAATAAACTGGAAACAAGCGGTAATCTCAAAATATTGCATTATATCTTGTTCATTTTCAAATCTACGGCATTTTTGAAAGGGAAAGATAATGCGTTGGCAGTAACTCAATAGAATATAAGATGGAATGTTATCGAAATTTGGATGAGGGTAATACAGAAAGAAGATTGGTTATTCAAATATTTTGGTAACAAAATTTTTTTTATTTCTATTATCATACGTACGATGTACCTAGTGAACTTAAATTCTTTTTCTTAGAATCATCTTTGTCTTCTTATGAACTATTCTACTATAAATTCAATTATTTTTTTTATTCTCTCAATCCTCTTTGTCTTCTTAAGAACTAGTCTACTATAAATTCAATTATTGCTTTTATTCCTTCAATCCTCTTTGTCTTCAGTGCCAGTGTTGCCAGAATATTTTTATATGTACATATATAAAAGATAATTTAGTTATTTTATTATGGTATTACGGTTTCTTATTGGTTATGATTTTTGGAGACTTCGACCCAAGGTTCCTATTCCTATTGCTGTCTGTGAATTCGTCAAATTAGTATTTTTTTTTGTTGTTCTCTTGCCATTTTGTAATATTCTTTTTACGCTAAATGAAGAACCAACATGTTGACGCAAGCAAATCAGAAATATATTTAGTTCATTCGGTGAATGCCAATCAAAGAAGGCATTTGCGCCCAATAATGCTTTGACAAAAAAATTCTTTGTTCGAGAAATTTTTAAGGGCTGGCAGTAAAATGTATGTATTTTAAATTCAATATTAAAATTTTAAACCAAACAAAAATATCTATAAAATCCCCACATCCCCAAACGAAAAAATCTATCCCCAAATGGTTTCATAAATCCCCAAAATGGGGCGAAATCCTTACATCTGGCAACACTGGGTACAATGCCTCCCTCGTGAATAGCTCAGCTACAGTCTTACAATGTAGTAGTCCCAAACACTGGATTTCTGCTACAAATAAATAGCCAAACAAATTTTCATGTTTAGGACAGAATTTCCAATGTGTTTAAAAAATTGTCGTCAATAATTAATTTATTTTTTTGTACTTAAATACGTTTTTTTTAACACATTATTTCATGAAATTCGAGTCATTTGTCTTTCATCTTCTTTTTTCTTTTTGTTATTTTAGGAGCTTTTCCGGCCGGTAGTTTAAAAAAGCAAAAACAAGTTTCCTTTTTTCCTCCTACGCGTTTCGGCGTTGTTTTTCGCCTTCTTCAGGGAGTATGTTTTTATTTATTTGGAAAAGAAAACATAAACAAGTAAGAAAGTCTAAGTTCGGGCGGAGCCGAACATTAAATACCCGGCGCAAGTATTAAAGATATGTTTTCCACCTTGCCGAAAGCTACCGCTACATGATAAGCCGGTGTGTATACATTTTAAGTAAATTAGCGTCCTTAAATTTCGACATATTGAAATCTCAAGCATTTCTGAAATTTATTGTTATATGAAAAGCGGCCGCAATTTAAGACCGATTTCAACAATTTTCAACGGTTTGCTTTTATGTGGCAAGCACAATAACCATACCGAGTTTGGTACAAATTGCTAGAACGGTTAGCGAGATACATATATGTAATCACAAGTGGGCGGTGCCACGCCCATTTTCCAAAATTTTATCATAAACGTTGTTGAGCTACTAAGCCTTTTTAGCAGCTATTAAAATAAAACAAACGATGTATGCATAAGTTAAGCAACTGTATTTAACAAGATTTGGTCCGCGACTAACTAACAGAAAGTTCACCTTGAACTATTTAAGTAACTATGTCCTAATTACATTGGATAACTGCAAATTCATCACCAACAATAGAAATCCAGTTTTCTTAAATGCATGAGAATTTACATATATATATTTATGCACGTATGCACCCGCGCACACAATATTGCTTACATACATATGTACTATTTTTCGCTTGCTTGCATACGAATGTATCCAACTGAGCGCGGGTGGTACGTATGCACATACATCTATGTATGTATGTATATACGTATGCTTTATACATAGTATAAAGGGGAAACAAAATTAGCACAGTTTAAATACATACAAGTAAATATGCAGCTCAATTGAGTATGAAAATTTCAGTGTGATCAGATAACGTTATTCATATTGATTTTGATAAACATATTTTATGTTGCTGGCTTATCCGCTGCTGCTCCGAACAAACGTATTTCTTGGTAAAGAATTGTTGCAACCATCAATTTTGAATAAATTAGCTTTGGTATTTACTGATTTATCGAAGATTTTGTATTTCTCGAAATTACCGTTTTATGGAATGTGGGCGTGGTTATTGTCCGATTTTAAAAAGTTTCAGCCATTTGGTATGCTGTACCAGGACCAACAACTGTGCCAAGTTTGGAAGAAATTTGTGCAGCGGTTACCAAGATATACACATGTAACCATAAGTGGGCGTGGCTACGCCCATTTGCCAAAATTTTAAAATATTCTTATTTTTCGTCTAAAACTCATTGTAAATATCAATTTTGAGTGAATTATCTTCAGTAGTTACTAAAATATCGCAGTTTTCGTATTTCAGAAAATTACCGTTATATGGCGTGGTTATTGTCCGATTTTTTAAATTTTCGGCCATTTAGTATGATGTATCAAGGCCAACAACTGTGCCGAGTTTGGAAGAAATTGGTGCAGCGGCTACCAAGATATACACATGTAACCATAGGTGGGCGTGGCTACGCCCATTTGCCAAAATTTTAAAATATTCTTATTTTTCGTCTAAAACTCATTGTAAGTATCAATTTTGAGTGAATAATCTTGAGTAGTTACTAAAATATCGCAGTTTTCGTATTTCTAAAAATTACCGTTATATGGGAGGTAGGCGTGGTTATTGTCCGATTTCGCACATTTTCAATACCGTCCGTCCTACGCCCAAAAGAAGTTCACGTACCAAGTTTCATTAAGATATCTCAATTTTTACTCGAGTTATCGTGTGCACAGACGGACGGACAGACGGACCAACGGACGGACGGACGGACAGACAGTCACCGCTTAATCGATTTCTCTTTTCATTCTGATCATTTATGTATACATTTGTCTATATCTATCTCGATTCGTTTTGCCTGTTACAAACAACCGTTATGTGAACAAAGTTATAATACCCTTGTGCACAAGAGCGCTCGGGTATAAAAACACAACCATTAGATACAATGTTAGATATTGCAGTATGGAAACAACACACATACACATATACAAATACAATTCTTCGACGGTAACACTTACATCTGTACATTTACATCACATTTGACACAATAATTATTTTAACATATTTAACTTTGACATCACTAATAAATAACTATAAATAAAAATAAAAATATCACAGCCTAATGTTTATTATCGCTCATCTGCTCGTCGAATGTGTCCAATTGCTGCCCCATATCCGCAATTTATGTTATCCACGTCTTCTTTGAAGTTCATCGCGTCCTGTATTCTTTGCTGTATTCGCAGACCTTCTAATGTTAATCTTGTCCTCTCCCTCCTTTCTACGTCTAATATTTTTTTGTTTTCGAAGTCTGCTGCGTGTCCGCTAATTGTTAAGTGTTGGGCTAGTGCCGTCGTTGTCTTTTTGTGCTTTGCGTCAGCTTGGTGTTCGTTGATTCTAACGCCCAGTGCTCGCTTTGTCGTGCCTACGTATACTTTATTGCAGGTTTCGCCAACCTTTCCTTTGCATGTAACTTCGTAAACAACATTGTGTTGTTGTTCCTTGTTGATCTTGTCTTTTGTTTTGCTGAAAATTGTGCTAAGTGTGTAGTTTGGTTTGTGTGCAAAGGTTATATTTTCGCTTCGAATGTTTTTGTATAATGGTTTATTATCCGTTAATCCATTATTTACGGCTTCAATGCCCATGCCTGCCGACTTTCGTTTTTTTGTTGTTGTTTCTATAAGCTGGTTTATAATATTATTAGGGTACCCGTTTTTGTGTAGTATGTTCTTTATCTTTCTGTTGTTTGCATTGCTGGACTCCTGGTCACTCAACGCGTGAATTTTTTTTATGAGGTTGATAGCGTTGAGTGACCAGGAGAAAAAAAAATTATTTTTGCCTAAAAATTAATTTTTTTTTTTAATTCATAAAAAATCCAAAACGGAAAAAAGTGTCATGTAAAGTCACATAACCTATGAACAAAATGAGACATACATCAAGAAATTTAATATTTTAGGCAAAAAATGTTTTTTTTCTTCATACATTTATTTTTACCGGCAAAACTGTTGATTATATAGAAAAACGTTATATGAACAGATTAAAGGAATTGTAATTTTTAATTTTTTTAAATTTGTTTGAGCAAAATCGCACTAGTGGTTCTCGAGTTATGTCAAAAAAAAGACCACCAAATGTCACAATTTCCCCTATATGATAGTTACTAACTTCAAATCGATATATTTCGATTCCTAGACGTGACCCAGCGAAACGCCGGGACACGTTAACTTCTTTTTTACTGATATAACTTTCCCCGGTAGTTTGAACCCTTCCCGATCACTGACTCCTACCATTTGTCTCACAGTGTTATTGTGTCAAATGTGATGTAAATGTACAGATGTAAGTGTTACCGTCGAAGAATTGTATTTGTATACATATGTGTGTTGTTTCCATACTGCAATATCTTACATTGTATCTAATGGTAATAAAAACAGACACCCTGAAGAAGGCGAAAAACAACGCCGAAACGCGTAGGAGGAAAAAATAAAACTTGTTTTTGCTTTTTTAAACTACCGGCCGGAAAAGCTCCTAAAATAACAAAAAGATATTTTGAAAACTGGCCCGAAAAATAAATAAATTGATTCGTTCGGAGAGCATATACCGAAACCAATATAAAACATAAAACACACAACATGAAGCATTTTTTCCAACATATTAGATTCAAGTACGATGATGACACCTGCTATACAATTAAGCAGTACAATAAGAACCATAAGAAACTTTCTAAACAACAACAAAGACTAAAATTTCTACTAAAATGCAAAGATTTCGGCATCACACCACCACATCTAAAGAACAAAACACACAAAATCAAACATGGGTTCAAAATGGATACAACAAAAATGGAAATGATAAAAATTGAGAAACAGTTTACAATGAAAATACTGAACTTAGAGATTAAAGAGGCAAACGAAATACTAATATCTTTTGATGTAGTGTCCCTATTTACTAATATTCCAATACAATTAGCAGTGAATATAATGACCGTCCTTGAAAAATCATACAAGCTTCACAAGGAAACAATTTTTAAGTTCTTTGGAATTCTGCTTACGGGACAATAACTACTTTGTTTATGATGGTACGTATTAACAGCAGGTACATGGAATGCCAATGAGAAACCCCCTATCACCAACTGTAGCCGATATTGTTTTGCACAAAATACTAGACGACAGCATCGCTGAATTGAAAACCAAAGACATATATATTAAATACGTCAATAAGTATGTAGATGATATATTTGCTATTGTAAACAAAAATGACGTGGAAGAAATAGTTAAAACTTTAAATGCCCAACATAGGAAAATCCAGTTCACGACTGAAGTTGAAGACATGGAAATATACAACATAAACAAGAAATTGTCAACAAACTGGTATACTAAAGATATATCTTCCTCCTTCCACTCGAATCACCCCTGGACGCAAAAGAGGAACACTGCTATCAACCTCATAAAAAAAATTCACGCGTTGAGTGACCAGGAGTTCAGCAATGCAAACAACAGAAAGATAAAGAACATACTACACAAAAACGGGTACCCTAGTAATATTATAAACAAGCTTATAGAAACAACAACAAACAAACGAAAGTCGGCAGACGTGGGCATTGAAGCTGTAAATAAACATGAACACAAAAAATTCGCAGGAGTCACATATATACATTAATCCATATATAATCCATGTACGGATAATAAAATATTATACAAAAACATTCGAAGCGAAAATATAACCTTTGCACACAAACAAAACTACACACTTAGCACAATTTTCAGCAAAACAAAAGACAAGATCAACAAGGAACAACAACACAATGTTGTTTACGAAGTTAAATGCAAAGGAAAGGTTGGCGAAACCTGCAATAAAGTATACGTAGGCACGACAAAGCGAGCACTGGGCGTTAGAATCAACGAACACCAAGCTGACGCAAAGCACAAAAAGACAACAACGGCACTAGCCCAACACTTAACAATTAGCGGACACGCAGCAGACTTCGAAAACACCAAAATATTAGACGTAGAAAGGAGGGAGAGCAGATGAGCGATAATAAACATTAGGCTGTGATATTTTTATTTTTATTTATAGTTATTTATTAGTGATGTCAAAGTTAAATATGTTAAAATAATTATTGTGTCAAATGTGATGTAAATGTACAGATGTAAGTGTTACCGTCGAAGAATTGTATTTGTATATGTGTATGTGTGTTGTTTTCATACTGCAATATCCAACATTGTATCTAATGGTTGTGTTTTTTATGTTTTCTTTTCCAAATAAATAAAAACAGACTCCCTGAAGAAGGCGAAAAACAACGCCGAAACGCGTAGGAGGAAAAAAGGAAACTTGTTTTTGCTTTTTCAAACTACCGGCCGGAAAAGCTCCTAAAATAACAAAAAGATATTTTGAAAACTGGCCCGAAAAATAAATAAATCTTCTTTTTTCATTTCACATAATTTTCTTTTTTTTCAAATTTATTTTATTTATTTTCAAATTATCATTTTTTTACTCCTCAGTATTTCTATTGTTTGTGTTACTTGTTCCTATCAAAAAATATCTGACCTTACTTATTTATGCCGTAGATTTTAAAATGAACAAGATATAATGCAATATTTTGAGATTACCGCTTGTTTCAAGTTTATTTCAAAAAATATCAGTCTTAGAAGAAAAAATATTAGGACCAAACTTGTATGGAATTGAATTTCCTTACAACTTTTGTTTTTATGATTTTTCTTAAAAATTAAAAATAGCCAAGTTATTCAATGAAAACCATTTTTTTTCGAAAAAAAAAACAAAATTCGGACATGCGCAATCGCTGGATTTGGTCGCCACTTTCCCTCTACACGGAGACTGATACCCCCGAGGGCATAAGATCCAGAAAGAATTCGAGAAGTAATTTTAGCGAGCTCAAAAGTGTATTATGACTGGACAAGAAGGGCGACTTTCAAACGCTGCAGCAGCCATGTCCACCACTGTTTGGAAAATGCAGCAGTGGTTTTTCTTGCACAGTTTTTGATGCTCTTTCAGATTAGCACTGGTTTTTGGAGGACCTCGATGATACTCGGATCCTACAGACGAGGCGTCGCTTATCTCGCTGCAGCAACTGCCACGGCTAATCAGGGGGACTTGCAGCACTACCTTTTCGTATTGCCCAATCCCTCCCCTGTCTCGAGGAACAACCAGAATACGAGACTCCTGACATACTCGACATATATTTTTTATTTATATTTTTTTGGGTCCTGACTGGCCTTAGGCGAGGCAGCAGGCCTATTTCGTGTTCCCTCATGCATGAAGTCACCAAATATATGTATGGCCTCTAGGACCCCTACTCTACTCTATTTAGTTTGATGGGCTCTTCTACTATAATGTTAGTTCAATTTTACACAATGAGGTATCAAATTAAAGGGCTTGGCCTGTAGGTGTGCAATAGCTTCTTATTTTTTCAAAAATGGTTGCCATCTGATAAAAAAATAATAATTCAAGTTATTTTTAAGTTAAATATATTATTACACTATGAGTATCGATCGGAATGGTTTTGAAAAGGCTTTATTTCTTAATAACACATATGTAGGAGGGTTGCTACCTGTTTCAAAAAGCAAGTTCGACTTAAATAAAGGCAGAAAATTGAAATGTATATCCTGATATGCAGGCCCGTCGAGAGGGAGGGGGGAAAGGGGTGAACCACCCGCGCCCGGGCTTCTTAAGGGGCCCGAACTATCAGAACCGTAACTTCTTATTATTTTTACAATGTAATTGCTCCTTCGTTAAGGGCTTTTATTATAAATATTACATTTATATTCCCATTCGTGCTGATTGCTTCTGACTCTATAAATTAAAGAAAATGATCATATGGGCCAAAATGCGTACTGCTACAATACGTTTTGGCTCACAGAGCTTTTCAAATATCGCTGATACTTGCTCCATATACAACTTTTGGATAGTTTTTCTTCTTGCATCTGAAAGCATAAGTATGTGGCAATATTTAATATGTGCCTAAAATATATTGTGCCTCCTGTTGTTAAGGAGTTATAAATGTTTCAACAGCGGACTGGTAATTACAATTTTTGGAAGTACTTTTAAAAGCTGCTTTATATTATTGAGAAAGTCTGCTCTCCCTACATAACTCAAGAACTACGTATTTAATGAACAGGTAAAATTAATTTTTAGGTCAATATTTGCAAAAAATAGTCGGACTGTTGCGTTACAAATTCGACGAATATGTTAACTTTTAACAATTTTTCGCTATTTGGAGCGACATTTTTATACCCGAGCGCACTTGTGCACAAGGGTATTATAACTTTGTTCACATAACGGTTGTTTGTAACAGGCAAACCGATCAGGATGAAAAGAGAAATCGATTAAGCGGTGACTGTCTGTCCGTCCGTCCGTCCGTCTGTGCACACGATAACTCGAGTAAAAATTGATATATCTTAACGAAACTTTGTACGTGGACTTCTTTTGGGCGTAGGACGGATGGTATTGAAAATGGGCAAAATCGGACAATAACCACGCTTACCTCCCATATAACGGTAATTTTCAGAAATACGAAAAGTGCGATATTTTAGTAACTACTAAAGATAATTCACTCAAAATTGATATTTACAATGAGTTTTAGACAAAATATAAGAATATTATAAATTTTTGGAAAATGGGCGTAGCCACGCCCACTTATGGTTACATGTGTATATCTTGGTAACCGCTGCACCAATTTCTTTCAAACTTGGCACAGTTGTTGCCCTTGATATAACCTACGAAATGGCCGAATTTTTAAAATCGAACAATAACCACGCCCACATCCCATATAACGGTAATTTAGAGAAATACGAAATCTTTGATAAATCAGTAAATATTAAAGCTAATTTATTCAAAATTAATGCTTGAAACATTTCTTTACCAAGAAATGCGTTTGTGATAAAGTTTTGGAAAATGGGCATGGCACCGCCCACTTATGATCATATATATATATCTCGATAACCGTTTTACCAATTTGTACCAAACTCGGTGTGGTTATTGTACTTGCCACATAGAAGCCAAACGCTGAAAATTATTGAAATCGGATTAAAATTACGGCCGCTTTTCATATAACGGTAAATTTCAGAAATGCTTGAAACTTCAATATTTCGAAATTTAAAGACGCTAATTTACTCAAAATTGATCCACCCCGGCTTACCATGTAGCGGTAGCTTTTGTAAAGGTGAAAAACATATATTTAAAACTTGCGCCGGGTATTTAATGTTCGGCTCCGCCCGAACTTAGACTTTCTTACTTGTATCAATTTGAATCGTAATATCTCCACAACAAGAGTTTTCCCAGATATAAGCTATATACCAAATGAAAGCTAAGGGTTTGGGCTAGACTTGAGGAAACCTAGAATAAAATCGACGGACAAAGTTTTGAGAAAATTCTCGAAATCTATATTTTCAGCAGCACGATTTTTAGTTTTAAGGCGATAACGTTATGACATATTTATATTTCATAAACGCAAAAGACAGAATTAGATAGCTTGTTTTAAGGCCCTTCTACTGATATCGCCGTGATTGGTATGGAATGAGTAGTGCGGCCTCAGTGGTAGTATAAAAAACTGCCTTTTTTCGAATATCATTCTCCAGCCACGCCCACAAAGGCATACGAATCGAAACATCCTGGAACAAGACCTTCCTAGTTTTTTTGGTACTTTAATTTCTGAAAGTTTGACAAAAATTAAATGAAGGTACGTACAGACGCCACATACATACCAAGGCATCTCGTAGTGGAGACACATTTAGCTCTATATCTTTCCACATAGTAGCCGGAACTCAGTATATAAGGTATCGTTTGAAAGGTATCGACCTATAAAATAACACTAAATATGTCGGGTGTACCCTCAAACCCCTTAAACCGGCAAAAGCAAAAACAATATTTTGATTCGCAACACTTTAGCCCAATTTTTAAGAATTCGGATACTCAATTATGAAATTTGAATACATTTTCTGGACACACTCTACAAGACCTTTTCAACGATATCTCAAATATGTCGATCGGACGTCTGGATAAAAACTTCCAAATCTCGTGTATATATAAGCGAGTCATTTCAGCATGCTACTGTGGCTGCTTTCGTCACTCGCGCGTACTGCCGTGCGCTGTGATATTGTATTTCTGTTGAACAAGGATACCATTCAGTGGCGTAGCCAGGTTTTGGCGTAGGGCCGCCCCCCCTTTGCATCGATAACTTAAAGTTGTGATACACAATGGCTAGAGGCGTCGCACTATAGGCAAAACACGAGTTTTTTTTCAAAATCGTAGATCTTTGCTTAGAAAAGAGATAATGGAATGAAATTTTTTTTATCGTGAAGATAAATGATCATATAATATAGGAAAACTATAGAGAAGTTACAACAACAATAACTTAAGCCTCAAAATACCGTTCAAAATGTCACTTTTTTTAATTTTGGATTTAGGCTCCCATTCCACTAGATGGCACTATATTTAATACCCCGTTAGCACTGTTTCTGAAAGATTTCTCTTTATTTTATCTTAAGACTCGATTCTTGGGACACTGGATGCTGTACCCGAGTGCCTAGATTGGAAAATAGAAAAGCTACCTTTAAACTCTAATAACTCGTAAAATATCAGCTTTCACAAAAAATTTTTATAACAAAAATGGTTATACTGGTCGATATCTTCAAGAAACTGCAGCATTTAGCCCTTTAATGCAGAGTCTGTCATATATGAAACGCTTTTTAACCCTTTCAAGGCAGAGGCATAATGGTTCTCAATATGTTTTCAACGTACTTTATATTTATTTTTATTTTTTTATTTATTTTTATTTTTATTTTTAATATTTTTATTTTTTCATTTTATTTATTTTTATTTTTTTTTTTATTATTATTTTACTATGGAAAAATTTTCTACGATTAATATCTACGTCAACATGAGAAATAGCACGTTCAAAAGCATATTGAGAACCTTTTGCTCTGCCTTGAAAGGGTTAAAAAGCATTTCATATATGACAGACTGCATTAAGGGGTTAAATGCTGCATTCCTTTATCTCTTTTCTAAGCGAAGATCTACGATTTTGAAAAAAACTCGTGCTTTGCCTATAGCGCGTCGCCTGTGGGGCATTCTTTAATATATGTATGTATGTGTCATTTCTACCGTTATATATTTTTTGTCTACTCGGTTATTCCCTGGGGAATTCATGCTTTATTTAAATTTAAAAAATTAAATTATTCCAGTTTGGTTTTGTAGAAGTTTCGTTAATATAGACTTCAGTTTTTACACATTGAATATATCTGCATATTTATATATTTCCGCGTATCTATTTACATTTATTTATGTACAAGTCTACAAAATCATATTACTTATAAAGCGATTTTAATCTTCGTTGCCTAACACACATTTTTTCAATTACTTCTGTTGTTGTAATCGGCACATCATTATGTACCGCTAACATCGTTAAACCATTCAGCCGCTCCTTAATTGTATAAAAAGAAGGGACAAATAAGATAGCATATTCAACAATTGAGTAGTCCACTCGCAAAGTGCGCTATGTAAATTTTTTTTAGATTTTTAGTTTTTGGTGGGTTTCATGTCCACTAACAGCAGAGTGAAAAATTTTCTATATTCTGAAAAAAATAGCATGAAATGTTAACTAATCTTGCAAAAGTCGCTATAATACTTATTTATACACTTTCAAATGTCTCCTCTTCGTATGAACTTAGAAAACTGCAAGAAAACGTGGTAGTTTCGGTGCCTGGTGGAAGAGGTCGCAAAAAATAAGCAAACCAATCTTCCTAGAGGAGAGAACGCGAAAAGCTAAAAAAAGCTAGCTATGTAAAAGTTACTGCTTCAAAACTTGCAATATTAAATATAAAATTTACAAATCTACCATACTGCAATTTTATTTTTTTTAATGGTATTAGGCTCTTATTTATCCAAATTTTCAGGTAATAAAAAAAGATACAGTTGGGATGTTACATGTTGTCGTAGACATTTTTTTTTAATTTATGGTTTACTTTTATAAAATCACATAACGCTGTTTGCAAGTGGACTACTCATATATTCATTAAAAGGTAATTTGTCATCCGTTTGAAATAAAAAAATTTAAATCAGAAGGATAAAATAGTATTGTGTTATTAATTCAAAAGTAAATAATTGTAGTTCAATGACGAAGAGGGGAGGGGGGAACTATCCCCCCATATCCCCCCTGGCTACGCCACTGATACCATTCATTTTGAAATTGCCACCAACTATAAGATAGAGTTTCTAGGGCACATTCACTATAGATCCGGATCATTTTTGCCACCAGGGAACTTCTCATGAACATAACACTTTCGTTCGGTTATTTAAGGCGGCAGACGACCACCAAACCATAGCCTTTGCCGATGAATGTGCCAGTACAAATCGTAAATGTGGATTGTTGGACCAAAGGACTAAAATGTTTAAATTAAAAACCTAATTTTGGGCGGGACGAAGTTCGCCGGGTCTGCTGGGCAAGGTATAAACGTTGTGATATTTAGCCCAACATTTTTCTTTATAATGTTTTAAAAATTAAATACCTACTCTTCTAATGCTGGATTTCCACTAGGCATTAAATGGCAAACATTTTAATGACAAGGTTGGGCATTAAAAAATATTCGTGTCATTACTTTAAAAATAGTCATTAAGTTAATTTCCGCATGTCATTTTTAAAATGGCCTACGTCGCCCTAAGTAGGGTTGGTTATTGGGGGCTATTTATGATTTTTTCAAAAATAAAAAATTTATTTGTATGTTATAAGACTTATCAAAGAAACAATGAAACATTTTCTATCTTTCCCACAGTGTCATACTACATGTGCTATGTACGAGTATGTAATGAATATTTTTATTATTAATTTTTTGCCCATCCCTAGACTCAAGAAATTATGCATTTT
The DNA here is from genome assembly GCF_013731165.1 of Rhagoletis pomonella. Taxonomy (NCBI): domain Eukaryota; kingdom Metazoa; phylum Arthropoda; class Insecta; order Diptera; family Tephritidae; genus Rhagoletis; species Rhagoletis pomonella. The sequence continues at coordinate 10,398,727 of NW_023458563.1, forward strand.
CATCTTTTTATTTATTGGCGCTATAACCGCCTAAGCGATTTGCAGGCCCGTCGAGAGGGAGGAGGATAAGGGGTAAATCCCCCGGGCCCGGGCTTCTTAAGGGGCCCGAACTATCAGAACCGTAACTTCTTATTATTTTTTACAATGTAATTGCTCCTTCGTTAAAGGCTTTTATTATAAATATTACATTTATATTCCCATTCGTGCTGATTGCTTCTGACTCTATAAATTGAAGAAAATGATCATATGGGCCAAAACGCGAACTGTTACAATATGTTTTGGCTCACAGTGCTTTTCAAATGTCGCTAATACTTGCTCCATATACAACTTTTGGACAGTTTTTCTTCTTGCATATGAAAGCATAAATATCTATGTGGCAATATTTAATATGTGCCTAAATTATATTGTGCCTCCTGTTGTTAAGGAGTTATAAATGTTTCAACAGCGGACTGGTAATTACAATTTTTGGAAGTACTTTTAAAAGCTGCTTTATATTATTGAGAAAGTCTGCTCTCCTTATATAACTCAAGAAGTACGTATTTAATGAACAGGTAAAATTCATTTTTAGGTCAATATTTGCAAAAAATAGTTGGACTGTTACGTTACAGAAAAAGAAAAAATCGTAGTGCATTTGGAAGGATAATAATAGTACTGGGAAAATACTTAAAATAATTCTAACAGTTTGACTAAGTCCTGGTAGCTAGGGCGACTATCTTAATAATAATAATAATTCTAACGGATTGTTATTATTTAATAAGATAATCCTCTTCTTCTTTCAGCTTCTTATTTTGCTTCTTTTGGCCTCGTTCCTTTTTTAAATAAAATAATTCGCGCGTTTTTTTTTATTTTTCTACGAAACTTTTATTTTCTGAGCCCATTTGAATAAGAAAGAATATAAAGTTTATCTATGGGTGAATAGCACGTTGAATAGCTTACAATGCTGCTTTTTCTCTAACTAAATTAAAAATAATTTTACCTGAAAATTCAATTAGTAAAAAGACTTACGTTACAAATAGTTTTGCAACGAAAACACATGGATAATGAGGATAACCGTTTTATTGGGAAGAAGGCCGAAAACGTGCGAAGAAAGCTGGATTTTTCCATTTGTTAGCCTGGTGGATTCCACGCCAAAAAACTTTTTGATATTTTAGACATAACCTTAAAAAATCATACCGACTTTATTTTCATTAACAGCCGCACTCAGAAACGTTCCTTAAATTAGCTCTAACGGGCACTTAACTAATGATCGTTAAATCTGTTAATTAATGTTTCCTCTCAGAGTTAAAAATTATGAAATACAAAATTTAAGTATGGCCCCAGTTTCGGCCTTTTAATTTTTGTGGCATCACTCACTTTTTTCGTTCAGTTTGAAATAAAATATAATAAAATTATAGTTTGAAAAACTAAAACCTCCCTATTGTAATTGCCAGTCGTACTGTCATCAGGTATGTAACTTGAGAACAGAAATCGCTGCATCTTTTAGGCGCATCAATATTATATAGTTACATCCCGAGCTAATAAAAGGAAGGTAATTATAAAAATAAGTATTTATATCATTTTGCGTGCACTGGATCAACAGACGCGAAGGCTGAGTGAGCAGAGCACTGCGTGCCATTCGAGTTCGAGTGCTAGGGCAGGAACATTTTTTTTCCTTTTTTTGGTTTTATTTTTTTTTCTTGTTAAATTTTTATAAACTGTCCTTATTGATTTTTTTTTGCTTTTTTGATCTTATTTTCTCTTGATTTATAGATTTTGTTGCTTTAAAAACGAAAAATTTTTTTAATCTAATTACATTTGTAGAAACTGTTTGCTGAAAGAAACAACAAGACCAATAACTGGTATCTGTGTTTCAACTCACCTCAGTCTTTCGAGAGACAACTATCTTGAAAGCTGTTTTCTGTATTTCGAATGAGTAATTGAAAGATGTGCTAATAGTGTTATTATATTTATCGTTTAGCAATAAGTTTTCCAAAAACTAAACGAAATGAAAAAAATATTTTTTTGTAACAGGAAAAACTAAAAATTTGAGAAACTGAAATTAAAAGAAAAAAGATGAATCAAAAAAGTTTCCAAACGTTAAATAAAATAAAAATATGAATTTTTTAAGCAATAAAACTTAAAAACAATTTTATTAAAAAAAATTGTTGCCGAGGATTGAACTCGGATCTCTTGAATGACACGAAAGTGCTCTGCTCACTGGGCCATTACCACTGTTACAGCGACGATATCGAAATTGAAATTTATTGAAAACAAACAAAAAATTTCAAAATCATTCGTTAAAAAGTTAAGTAAAGGTTTTTGTTTACTTAAATTTAATGTACATTAAACGCTGTTAATGAATCATTAACTGACTCTGAGAGGGAATTTTTTCAAATCGTTACTGAGGGACACCTGAAGTAATCATTAAACGACTCTGAGTGCGGCTGTAAGAAAGTTAATCACTGATTGTTTTGTCGAATACTTTTTGATTAACTTCAATGTAATACAAGGCAATCGAAGAGAAGCAAGTATAATCCCAAAAATGGTGGCCCTTAAATATGATATGCTTTTTTAATTTTCATAAATTTAAAGGTGTTTCAGGATTAAGTGAATTTTCATGGCTTCAAAAATCTGTGAAACCTGATAAAAAAAATTGTTCCTCTCGGTTTCGTTTTCGGCGATTTGGGCCATATGCTTTTAATTCTATACACTTTATATATAGGGGCCCGTGATATTTTAGTTCCGGGCCCTAGTTTTCTCTCGACGGCCCTGCTGATATAGATGTCAGACGGAAGAGGTTGTGGTTTGAAAATATTTTGAATAGGTTGCCACCTGTTTCAAAATTAGAATTTAACCCTAGAACACTAACGTTCGCCTGTGAGGCGGAACGAATTCTGTTTTCTCGCGATATTTCAGGAACGCTTTTTATGATCAAAGTAAGCGTTCACGCCAACTAAGTTTAGCGTTGTTCGAGGTTGTTAGCAGACGCACATTGTACAGTGGGCCTTGCGCGGCTGAGTTCCACGCCCTCTTGACGCCTGACAGGCGAAAGTTAGTAGTAAACGTAATTTTGTTTGCTGTACTTTTTTCAGTTTTTAACATGTTTGTTGGATATTTTCTGTTTTGAACTTAATATTTTTTTTACTTTTCGAGAGGGGTACCTATGAAGAACAAGTTCTAAAATGGTTGGAAGAAATATCGTTGAATGGAAGCGATAGTGAGGACAATTTGGAAGAAGATTTCAGTGAATGGGCCATATAAATAAAAAAACTAAGCAGTTGATTTTTCTTGAAATTTCAAACCTTTTGCTTGATTTATTCAATAAATTTACATAAAAGGTCTGAAATTTTAAGAAAAATCAATTGCTTAGTTTTTATTCATAAGGCTCAATGTGATACAAAAAAGTCGATTTCATTTGTAGGTACAAGTCACAATAGAAAAGATAAACAATGAATTCCTTTTAAGTGTGAAAGTAAATACGAATACGTTTAGGATAATTTTTGAAATGTTTGAGTTCGTTCGTTTTAAAATATTTTTTTTTTAAATTACCCCTCTCAAAAACATGATAAAATATGTGTTAAATTTTAAAATGAATTATTTTTATTAATATTAAAACAATTATTTTGATTTTTTACTGTAGAAACGTATGAAATATGTTTACATCCATTCTTTAAATAAATTTAAGGTTTTAAAAATACAAAATTTGTACTTTTTTCAAAGTAGCCTCGCAGGCGAACATTAGTATTAAAGGAATAAACAACCCAGCAAAAAATCGGTAATCGCTTTTAGTGGTAACGTGTTCTAGAAGGCATAGCGTTGTAATGCCTTCGAATTTTTTCACTTCTTTTAGGCATTGTAGGTAATGCAAAGTAGAATGTCATACAATATTTTATTTATTTCGCTTCTTTGTTTCATTTTGGGGAATGCAAAGTAGAATGTCCTATAATATTTCTTTTTTAATTCGCTTCTTTGCTTCATTTCAGGGAATGCAAAGTATAATGTCCTACAACATTTTATTTTTTTTCGCTTCTTTGCTTCATTTCAGGGCATGCAAAGTAGAATGTCCTACAATATTTTTTTTTTATTTCGCTTCTTTGCTTCATTTCAGGGAATGCAAAGTAGAATGCTACATCGTAGCCAGCTGAAAAATAGAATGGATATCCAAAAAATCTTTTTCTACCGTTAGTTTCTGTGGAAATTTGTCTCGCATAAAAATCATGTTTTGCTTTGTTCAATTTGCAGCGAAGTTGAAGTCAGTCAATGAAGTCAAGTACATGAGTGAGGAAGTACAATTTTAAGCTTAATTAAATATGCATGTATGTACATACCGATTTTTAAGTAAAATCTAAATACCCAAATACATACATATGTATGTATAAAAACTGATTTATATAAATTTTAATTAATTTTAATCTTTTAACACATTTTCTGATTTAATATATGTAAATAAGTATGTACTCATCTGGGCATTCTACATTAGTTTCTCTGTAAGGCATTCTTTGTTCGCTTCTCTGGATTCTGTTTATGCATGCGTTCTCCCTTCGTTTGAAGGTAATGCTGCGGGTAAGGGCTTACCGCCAATGACATGCCCATGTTAAAATAAGGCCTTCCTGAAGCGAAAGGGTAAGCGATTCTCATCGCCTAGCTCGTTTCCACTTTCGCTTCTGTGGTAATCGTGTTTTTTGCTGGGAAGTAAAAGCAGCGCTGTCACTGTAAACTATCTGTTGATAATGAGTGAAAATAGTGCGAAATATCATGCTTCTAGCTGCATTATGGGGAAGTTATAACAAAGAATCTCATATCTGAACAATCAGTTGTATGGGAGCTATATGTAAAAGTGACCCGATCTTTGTTATTTTCACTGTAAGAATTCTGTTGATAATAGTTGGAAGTATTGCAAAATTTCATGTTCCTAGCTGCATAAATCGAGGAGCTATAACGAAAATTCTCATAACTGAACAATCAGTTGAATGGGAGATATATATTATAGTGACCCGATTTTTATTATTTTCACTGTAAATATTCTGTTAATAATGAGTGAAAATGGTGAGAACTTTCATGTGTAGCTGCATAAATGGAGAAGTTATGGCAAAAAATCTCATATATGAGCAATCAGTTGTATGGAGGCTATAGGTTATAGCGACCCGATCTTCGCCATTTTCATTTAAAGTATTCTTTTGATAATGAGTGACAACAGTGCAAAATTTCATATTACTAGCTCCTTAAATGGAGGAGTTATAACGAAAAATCTTATATCTGAACAATCAGTAGTATGGGAGCTATAGGTTATAGTTACCCGATCTTTGTAATTTTCGCTCTAAGTTTTCGGTTAACAATGGGTGGAGGTATTGCAAAATTTCATGTTCTTAGCTGCATAAATGGAGAAGTTATAACGAAAATTCTCATATCTGAACAATCAGTTGTAAGGGAGCTATATGTTATAGTGGTCCGATTCCTCTGGTTCCGACAAATGATTAATACAATATAAAAATACACCCACCTACCAAATTTCATTGCATACAAACAGACGGACAGACATACAGACAGACAGACAGACGGACAGACGGACATGGCTAAATCGACTCAGCTCGTCGTTCTGATCATTTAGGTATACATTTTAATGGGTCTACCTTTTCTTATTCTGGTACTTACAAACATCGGACCAAAGTTATAATACCATTTCATGCTCATGAAAGGTATAAAAATAAGGTTAGTGTTAGGAATGTTAAGCCCGGAATCCCAGACTTTTTAAGGTATCGAAAATCCCGGGATTCTTGGCAAGTAGTCCCGGGATTTTCGGGATTTGTAATTTTCACTGATGGCAATAATAGAAACTCCTTTTCTTGACCAGTATTGGCTATATTTCTTTTTTTATTTAATAATTAATATTTTTTTATAAATGTCTAGCTCATTACACATATATCAACGCCCGATAGTAAATTTTAAACACAAATATCAATATATTCGTGAAACCATGGGCCAAATATAGTAAAATTGCGTTTTTAGTTTTTCACTCTGACGTCAGTAATTTAAAAATGATTTAAAAAATTCTGAGAAATGCGCTCAGAGAAGAAGTATGGGTATAAAACTAAAAGCCTGTATGCAGCTCTCAAGAAAAGCAAAAACTCCATATAAAATGACGTACAAGAAATGGCTAAGAAATTTTCTTGAGTCAAATTTCCTTAAGGCAGTACGCAGTTCTTAAGAAATTTACTACACAGAGAAATTTTCGTTTTCCAATTTGCAAGGAACGTTTTACTTTTAAAAACGTTTTGACCCAGGTTTTGCACCTACAATATTTATTTAAATTTTGAGAACGAAAATTTTCAATTCAATTTTCAAAATCCATGTTTTTGTTTTTGATACGAAAATTTTTAAATCGTTTTTAAAAACGATTGTTTGATAATTGAATATGCGCATGTTGAAATTAAATCCTGAAATTTTTTTCTTCATTTTAAAAACATGCGTTTTCAAATATGATATTCAAATTTTATTTTTATTAAATCACAACAAGTCGTTTGGTACATACATTGTCAAAAATATATTGATATACATATACTTATAAATAAGTTACAACATTTAATAAATGAAATACAGATGTTTTAATATTACTATATACATACATACAGATGTTCATGCCTTACTTCCAAGCTGGGCCTGCTAATTTTGCTTCACGCTGGTCAAATTCTGTAATTTAAATAAAGAAAGTTTGAAATTATTATTTAATAGCCCATAAGAATTTGTTTTTGTAAGTTACTCTTACCAAAGCTTTTTTCGTTCAAAGAAGTCCAACAATTCCCCTTTTATGTAGTGGGGGGTTAGAATGGCAGTATTGTTTATATAAACTCCATCGCCTTTTCTAAAGATTGAAGTAACATTTATCTGAATACAATTTTTCCGACAAATGATGTAAGCATATGAAAGTTTTTCATTATAGCTAGGTACCTTTTTAAATTCTAATGGAAAACATTTTAGTTTTAAACATTTTTCATGCCTAATTGACTGAAAATAATATAACATTTTTATTTTAAAAATGTCTAGTTTTATTTTGCTTGTTGAAAATTGTATCGCACTACAACTTGTTGGGACAATATTCTAAAATGTTTCATTTTAGTTTTTAAAATACGCATTTTTGACGCTATTTCTTTAATGTCGTTTGTTTTCCTCAGTAAAAAAGTAAATATATTATTACGATCGTTTTTGTTTTGCGAATGTATCGTTTTAAAGTCGTAAGTACAAATACTGTATTTTTTATTTTGTATGAAGTAAAATTATATCAAAAAATTTAATTTTACAATTTCTTTTAAAAACTTGCGTTTTACCTGTATCATTTTCTCTGTGTACGCTTTCTACTACGGTTTTCTAAAGTTTTTTGTGAAAAAAGAGCACAAGGCAACTCAGGTTTGCAACAGAAATATATGCCCGTTCCATTATTTCTTGAGGAAAGAGTGAGGCAACAGGTTGTGAGGTATCAAAAATGTCAAAATTCCTTGGACACACACGCGAAATAATGGCAATTTTTTCTTGACCGTTTTCTTGAGAGCTGCATACAGGGCTTAATGCGGAAATCCTGTAGAATTCAAACAGATTCAAGTTTCTGGTGCAGAAGGGCTGGTAAATATTGAAAATGTCAATTTAAAATTATGGTCGCGCCAATTTACTCAAAACTAGTTTTTCGCAGATTACCGTTAAAAATACTCTCTCGTATCATAAGTTCGCCAAATTTCTCAATTTCCATCAGTTTTCGGACATTAACCTAAGCTCACAAGTAAGTAGTGAGTGGAAAAACGTTTTAAGTGCAGGTGACCATGGCCAATTTAGAATTAACAAGCGTAATCCAAAAGTGCAATAATGGTAAAAAACGTAAAGTACATTTCAAAAATTGGAATGATATGAAAAATAAGAGGCTAATAAATAGTGGGGAAGAATATTCAGGAAGAAATATGAAAGGGGTATTAAAAAAAATTACCAGAAGCGGTAATGTGGAAAAACGTTGTAAGTGAAGGGGCTGTGTTAATATCAATTTTGGTTTTTTATTCCCCAAATTTTCAACTGCGCTTGTTCTCTTCACTGCTCAAGCTTCATTGTGAGGACTATTCAAAAGTATTTCTCCAATGTTTATAAAATGAAATATGATGTACAATCAAAGAAACCTTGTTTTATATTTATTACATTAATTTGTCGAAAAAGGGTGTAAGCGCCACCAGCAAAGATGCTAGGCTTACTGGAAAAACGTATTATCATCCATTGGGATTTAGATATAAAACGTTTTTCCATAATTAAAATTTTGTCATTCTTTATGGGTATACATTTTAATTCACGGGCAAGTTTCTTGGATACTACTGCACCGAAAAATGGAAAACTAAATCAAATGACTTTGTGTGCGTCGTCAAAAACGTTGTTTTCCATTCCTGAAAACTTACATATAATTATGTCGCTTACAACGTTATTCGCGGCGACCACTCATTTGTTTTTGAAAAAAATATATGCTAAGGGCTTATATAAACTCGATAACATCCTCGAGTTTCGTTCTTCTAACTTTGTCAGCTTAAAAATTACCTATTGGCCCTTGTGAATCCAAAAGATTTAAATTTTTTAAATTCTAAAGAAATATCCTATTGCATTTGTTACCCATATTTTTATTCTACATTGCATTAAATTTTTTTAACATTTTTGGAATTACTCATATCTTTGAAATTACAAAGTCCTTCAAAATAAATCCTGCGGTCAGAGAGAAAAAATAAAAACGCCATTTTAAATAAAAAAGTAGGTTTCAAACCCATTTATTATTATTTATTTCATGGTAGAAGAGTTTCTCAAACAATATAGAAGCAATTATTCGATTCAAGTTGTTGAAAAGTAATGAATATTTAATCCCGGAACTAATCCCGGGATCCCGGGATTATGACAATGTTGTCCCAAAAATCCTGGGATCAGGGTTAAATAAAGTATGCATAAAAGATTTGCACCGTTCGTTTGATTTCCAAAAATTGGGGTGTCAAATTAAAGCGCTTGGGCTGTAGATGTGCGAACTGGTTTTAGTTTTTCAAACGGAGTTGCCACCTATAAAATAATTAAACTCAAGCTATTTACTAATCAATGCCCCCAGATCCACACCGTTCGTTTAATTTGCAAAAGTGAGGTATCAAATTAAAAGGCTTAGGGTGTGGATGTTCAAGAAGGTTTTACTTTTTGAAAAGAATTGCCACCTGTTAAGATATTAAGCTCAAATTAATTAATCGAAATGGTTTTGAAAAGGCTTTATAACTTAACTACGTATAGAGGGTTACCACATGCTAAAAAAATGTAATTCAATTTAGTTAAAGGAATTTGGTAAGTGAATAAGGTATCGCTATATAGGTGTCAGACAAAAGAGGTTTAAGAAGGTAGTAGTTTGGAAATATGTTGAACAGGGTTGCCACCTGTCATATACACACACAAATGTAATGAAATGTCAATCTAAGTAAATATGAAATAAACGCATTGCAGTCAGTCAACAAATGAACTCAGCACAATTCGGGTGTATATAACAATTCTCGCGACGAGAAGTACGAAAAGACACTCATACGTGGTTTCACATATAATAGCAGAATCGGTGAAGACAGCAGTCTAAATGGCAAGTATATCGTTTACTTTTGACTCATTCGATGAAAAAATTACTACTTGGAGTCGTTGGGTCAAGAGGTTTGAAACGGCGTTAGAAATATTTGAAGCAGATGCCGCAAAAAAATGAAAATTTTTGGTGCACTATATGGGTACAGCAGTGTATGATATACCGTGTGATAAAGCATTGCCGAATACACCGGAAAATATGGAATACGAGACGATCGTGAAGTTGCTAGAAGAGCACTTCAATCCCAAGCACAATGAAATCCTAGAAAATTATAGATTTCACTCGCGCAAACAAAAAGTCGAGGGGAAGTTCAGAGTTTTTGGTGGCGCTGCGCCGATTAGCAATGGGATGTAATTTTGGTATGTATGCGGATACCGCATTATGGCCGGTTTTCACTATGTCAAATTTAGTGACAAATTCAAATGACTAAATTGTCAGCAACGCCACTTAGGGTAATTTGCGTTTTCACTACATTACAAAAAATGGCATAAAAAATGCATGGCAACTCTTGTCAATCTTTGACACAAAATTTGCTGTCAAAATAATGCTGTTCTGTTTTCACCATCGCGGTCAAATTGAGAAGTGTCAAAAATTTATCGAGCGCAAAAAACAAATATTTTCCACCAATTTATTTATTAATTAACAAGAAATGAAAAAGAAAAACCGAATTGCTTTGGCAGTAGCTAAGTTGCTTTGGCAGTAGCTAACAACTCTTCAGGTTTGGAGGAAGAAAAGGAAATCAAAGAAATGGTGGGTAAGGCCAGGATTGAGAAGCAGATCCTCCAGCGGATTTTATTCCACATTGCACGAAAAGCTGCGGCAGCAGGATACAAATTGGTTCAAAAATTTTGTGCGAATGGATGTAGATGATTTCGATTTTCTAGTGAAGCGTCTGACTCCACATATTCAGAAGCAAGACACCTCTTTTCGAGACGCTATTTCCGTTGGAGAGAGATTGGCCGTAACCTTGCGTTATTTAGCGTCTGGTGATAGCTTTTCGAGTTTGATGGCTCTTTTTCTCATAGGTAAAACAACAATATGTCATATTATACATGAGACATGCCAAGCTCTTTATAATATTTTAAAAAATGAGTATTTGAAGGTTTGTATGCAACTACCCAACTCTGTTTTTAAGACCTAGGAAGTAAATCGTTAATATTTAATTAAAGGTTCCAAATACTCCTGAAGAGTGGATCGAAATTGCAAAAAAATTCGATGAGCGCTGGAACTTCCCGAATTGCTGCGGCGCTTTGAATGGAAAACACGTCATGATTCAAGCGCCTGCTAATTGTGGATCCGAGTACTTCAACTATAAAAAGCACAATAGTATTCTTCTAATGGCCTTGGTGGATGCCTTGCGGAATATAAGTTCTTATTTGTTGAAGTTGGAGCGTACGGACGCGAATCAGATGGTGGCGTTTTTGCGCGGTAAAATATTACTTTAAATAAATAACTCTTAAACATTTCTATATTTAAAATATTATCAGGTGTCCGCTCTCAACTGCCCTTGCAGAAAATACATTAAATATTCCGCCACCAAGGCCATTGCCAAACGAAGAAAATCCGACACCATTCGTCATTGTTGCCGACGACGCGTTTCCCCTAAAAACTTATTTGCTAAAACCATATTGTTATCGTCAACAAATCATGTCTCATGAAATTTTCAATTACCGACTATCACGAGCAAGCAGAGTTGTCGAAAACGTTTTCGGGATATGTGCGGCTCCATTCCGAATTCTTAGGAGACCAATTGATGTTAGACCTGAAAACGCAAAAATCATT
>NW_023458563.1:10410500-10431785 GCF_013731165.1 Rhagoletis pomonella
GCATGAGTTCCATGAGAAGAGTTAGGTGTGGTGAGTTGAGGCGAGTTGCGTTAAGATGAGTTTAGGTAAGTTAAGGTGAGTTGAGGTGTGGTGAGTTGAGGTGAGGTAAGTTAGGGTGAGTTGAGATGAATTGAGGTGAGGTAAGTTAAGGTGTGGTGAGTTGAGTTTAGGCGAAGTGAGACGTTTTGAGTTTTACGATCTGCAAAAAAAAAATAAAACTCAAAAACGCTCAAGAAATGAGTTTTATTTTCGATCAAAATAATAAAACTCAAAAAATAATCATTATTTTTGATGAAAGAAATAAAACTCAAAAAATGATGATTATTTCTGATCAAAACTATAAAACTCATAATATAATGATTATTATTGATCAAAAAGAAAACAACTCACAAAATAATTATTACTTCAGAGCAAAAAAATAACGCTAGAAAAATGAGTTTTATTTTTGATCAAAAAAATATAACTCAATAAATGATTGTATTTTCTGAGCAATACAATAAAACTCAAAATGTGATTATTATGATTGATCGCAAGTATTAAAATCTCAAAATAATGATTAAAAGTTAATTTTTTTGATAAAACTCATAATGATTACGGTCCCTGTTAAAATGTACTAAAAGGTTTTAAAAACTTTGTTTTACTATCCACGTGCCAACTAATTGTTTAAAATTTAACGTGAAATTTCTAACAATGTAATTATATCGTACTATCAATAATTTATATTACAAAAACACTTGAGTTTACATGCAAGTACATTAGGCTGGTCCAAAACAAGTAAAGTCGGAATTTTAATGCACTCAGCCCCTAGGATTGTTCTAAATCGAAAAAAATACACCCCTATTTTTTTATTTTGGAATCAAAAAATATTTAGAGGTCGCCCAAAGTTTTCCATGTATTTTATATGAAAAAAAGCAACTCCGTAGAAATGGTATAGAATTCCCGAAAAACAATATTTTTCGATCGGAAAACTCTGGTTCTCTTCAGAAGACTTTCAATAATAATACCCAATTGTTTACTTAACCATTTTTTTATTCTAACGATTTTTTATTGGCCCAACCATTACATTTTTCTGAGTTTTTGGCGGGCCTATAAATTATAGATACTATGGAAAAATGGTTAAATAAACAATTGGATATTATTATTGAAAGTCTTCTAAAGAAAATCAGAGTTTTCCAATCGAAAAATATTGATTTTCAGGAATTCTATACCATTTCTATGAAAAGTTGTTTTTTTCCCATATAAAATACATGGAAAACATTGAGCGGTCTCTAAATATTTTTTGATTTCAAAATAAAAAATAGGGGTATACTTTTTTCGATATAGAACAATCCTAGGGGCTGAGTGCATTAAAAGCATTTTTGGATCCCCCGAATGTACAGCGTACTACAAAAGATCACACCTCAACATTTTTACCGATTTTGGCTATATTTTTTCTCTTGAATGTTTATTATCTTTTTGGTAAAAGTATAAGTATATATAAGTAAGTATCATCTAACAAAATGCCATAAATCCAAATTTCAAACTGTACACAAAAATTAGAAAAATTTCACAAACTTGTCATCACAATTCCAATGTTTTTATAAAAGCCGGTTTCACCAGATTCATTTAACTGGAAATTAACTTTAATCTAATTTTTTTTTATTATTTATTTAATTTAAACTTTTAGCAACTAGATTTAAACTTTGGGCAAATAATATTAATCTTAAAGCAAATAAAATTATACTCTACTGTAGTACTTAACAGTGTTTGAAAAACTGAAAAATACACTAAATAAAGCAATTATTAGTTTTTCAAACACTGTTTAATACTGCAGTAGAATTAAATTTTATTTTCCTAAAGATTAATTTTATTTGCCCAAAGTTTAAATCTAGTTGCTGAAGGTTAAAATCCGTTTACTTAATGTGACAATGCTATAATTACAATTTCTTTGGTATGCTATACTTTTATCAAAAATTAATAATATTAATTTGTCTGAAACTATATATTTACATAATGCTAGTGGCGTTGAATTTGCCCATATCTATGTATATATGTATAATTAGTATGCACATTTGGGAATTTGTATTTTCCATTAAAACTTACATACATACATGTTTTCAAAGCTGTAATAAATAAAAACTGAAATACAATAGAAATGAACGCATTTTAAAAATTTTAATTTTAAAAATTGTTTAATTCTCATTTATTTTTTTTGCTGTTGGAAAGCTGTGTACGTATTTTGCATTTGACATTTTATATACATACATACAGTCATGTGAAAAACAATAGCTTCCGGGCAGTTTCTTGTATTTTTCTTTTGTTTGTTTCATGTTTATTATTTTTTTTTAAATACAGCTAATTATCTAACAAAAACCATAAGTCCAAATTTCAAACTTTGTAGAAAAATTATAAAAATTCAACCAATTTTTGCAACAAAAACTAAACTTTGTATTAGGAACTTTTAGAAAAACTCTAAATATGCAGCTTTATAGGCCATTAAATTCTAGCTTAACAAAGTGCAAGTTTCAAGTGTCTAGAACTCGCGTTGATCTTAGATAATTTTTTTGCCGGTGGTATTATTTTCCGCCATACAAACAAAATTTTTGAACATACATACATACTTTGTATGGAAGAAAATGCCTGATACCCTCAGCAAAAAAGATTATAAAAAATCAACGCGAATTATTCGTCACTTCAAGTCTGCATTTTATTGAGCAAAAATTTAATGGGGTATAAAACTGCATATTAAAAAATTTTCTAGAAATTCTTAATAAAAAGTTTTTTTTTGTTGTAAACATTTGTTGAATTTTTCTAATTTTTCTACAAAGCTTAAAATTAGGACTTCTGGTTTTTGTTAGATAATTAGCTGTATTTTTATAAAAAATAATAAGCATGAAACAAACAAAAGAAAAATAGTAGAAACTGGTCAAAATGTCGTGTACCTATTATTTTTCACTCAATTTACTCAACAAAACTCTCAAATATCAAAAATGGAGTTATCATTTGTATACATATGTATGTATGTACCTAGCAGCACACATACATAATATGTACATATACACACACATATCGTGATCAGTACCGTTACATAAGTTCAAGTGCTTTGGTACTTACAAATATTGCTTTGCTTCTTACAAAATAAGTAACGTCAGTACTAAAATACTACTACTTCGGATTATAAAGGTATAACTACGGTGATTACAATTACTTTTGAAATACTGTATATTATATCATAAAATTTGTCGTTTGCGTTTTTAAAAATAATTGCAAGTAATCTTTTTGTAGTTTGAGTAAAAATTGTAAGTACCAATACATCAGTATGGCTGTATTCTTAAACGCATCAATGCAAAGCATCAGTCTTATTTTTATTTCCATACCAGATGAGAGAAAAGTATCCAAATTGCATAACTTTATTTCAAATTGGTATTTCTGCATGGTTCCGCTTATTGAACTTTACTTTTGCAATGATTTAGAAATGCAAGATAATGATGCTTTGAATTAATGTGTTTAAAAAGACAGCCGTAATGATGTACTTTTACTTGCACACAATATTGAAACGAAATATTTTTGAAAACACCAACGACAAAAAAAGGAAATAGAAGGACCGTAAATATACTTTCAAAATCGGAAGTGCGAGTGTTTTATTTCTACCCCTTGCACATATTTTGGAAGTACATATGTTTGTCTGTAAATACATATGTACATATGAACATAAATATGCATTACTTGAAAAAATAATATTATCAAAATGATTTTACGAGTATGAAGTTCAGTAATGAATGGAAAAATAAAAATATCGAAAGAAAGTTGAATTAATAAGAACTTATACACATGCATGTGTTGCTACAGCATTATAAAAATTGTATTTCTGCTTCTGTTTCCTTCTCTTGGAATCTGAGTACAAGTTTATATACTTCTGTCTTAAATTCGACAGCTAATGCAGGGAACTTTGTGTGCCACTCGCGTCCATTTGTTGTAATGAAACTGCCTATGTCATCCCAAATATCCGACTTGGAAGCTTCCTCCATGGTCTCCAAAGCGCGTTCTACTACTTTAATATACGACGAATCGTCATTACGGCGTCGTTTCGCGACAATAGTTGGTGTCTGAATGTTCTCATTTTCATCAGTGGTATCCAAAGTACCCAAGTCCTACAAGGAAACGAAATTAATAATACAATAGAACAAAATATGTGTACTGTAAATTATGCATACATACTTCTGATAAATTTGAGATTGTTGGTGCCTCCAATCGCAAAGTCGGTTCTAGAAACTTTAACAAATGGAAGATTTGTGGTGGTTGCTGGTAGAAGCTCCTTGTCCACTCTTTGTTGAATTCATTTTGTTTAAAGTTGTCTGTAATAAACATAGATAGCATGTATGCATTTAAACAATGAAATATAAAATGTCTCCGACCGTGGATACATACCCGGAAGGAGCAACGCAAACTGTTCCACTTGTTTTTTATTTCGGACGGTGCCATCTTCATTTCGCCAGCTATCTCCTTCCAGAGCGCCTCCCGTAACTTTCGATCCTTATAAGTTGTAGTAAGAATATTCCAGGTTCCTTCTCTTAGCTGTACGTGCTCGATCAATTTCTCCGTCTCCGCGCTTGTCCATTTTTCTTCGAGTTTCCGGATTCTCTTCTTTGCTGGTCTGCTATCTTGGGATGCAGATGCGATGATTTCGTAGCTTTCTTCCTTTACTGGTAATTACAGTATTGCAATTCAAACAGCAGATATAGTTTTTATTAAAAGAACAAACTCTTACCAATGTATTGCAAAAATAGCACAATTAGTATCTCACCGCTGCTTTGTATGTTTATTCTTAAAAAATGCGGGAAAATGTCAACAGGTTGTCAATTTGATTTGTGATGCCATTTGACAATATTTTGATTGACAAGCACAAACTGTGGTGTTTTCACTGAGTTGCCATTCTGTTATTAAAACTTTTGTCATCGATTGACAAAAGATGGCAATGGCACCGAATTGCAAGCGTTTCCATTAATTTGACAAAATGTGGCATTGAATTTGACATAGTGAAAACCGGCCATTACGGAATCAATTTGTTTTTGGTTTGCAAAACCCGAAGATCCAAAGCAGATTGCTGGAAAAAAAGTTGTAACCTTGGTTGACGCAATTCAAATAGCATGTGCATATGAATTAGCAGAAAGAGAAGGAGGTGAACTGCAAAAACAGGTACCTCTAGGTGAAGTTAATAAGCTTAACTACAAGAAGGAGGAGAAGCAAAGCAAAGACAGAACACAAAACTGCGCAAATAAAGAGAAACCAAAATCAGAAGGTAAAGAGAAGAGTTGTTTTCGATGTGGGAACACTTCCCACGAGGCAAACGAATGTAGATATAAAGAGGCAATTTGTCATTGCTGTAAGAAGAAAGGTCATTTGAGGAAAATGTGCTTTAAAAGAAAGAGAACGCTAAATCAAATAACACAAGAAAAAGTTGTGGAGGAGTTGTTCAAAGTGAGCGGGGGCGGTAATGGAGATGCGGAATCGAAACGAAAGAAAATAATGAGCATGGTAGCCGTAAATGGCCTGATGATTTTGTTCGAAATCGACACCGGCGCTCCGGTAACAATAATAAGTTTGGCCGACGCCAAAAAGCATTTTGGGCACTGTAAAGTAAAACCGACTGATACATAATTTGTTAGCTATTGTAAAACTCCGTTGGACTGTTTGGGTTTCGTGTGGGTCACGGTGGTATCAAAGCGGGTGAAAATGTACATCGTTCGAGGTGATCGCAATCCCCTCCTTGGTAGAGAATGGCTTCCAGAGATTCCATTGAATTGGCCGCAAATAATAAAAGAACAATTAAGGACTTCGGCAAACGTAAATGCTATAATGCAGGTCAGCGAGGAGGGCAACTAAAAAACATTATTGATAAGTTTTCACGACTGTTCTGGCCAACAGCGGGTAAGATTACAGGGCACCAAGCCCGATTGTATTTAAAGCAGAGCGCCACGCCGAAATTTATTAAGCCCAGGCGGGTGGCATTTCCATTGATGAGCGCATTTGAAAGGGAATTAGAAAATCAAGTGGAGGAAGGTTTGTTGGTTAAGGTAGAAAAAAGCGAGTGGGCTACACCGATTGTGGTTGTTCCCAAAAAAGATGGGACTGTAAGATTATCACTTTAAATCCTGAGTTGGTTGTAGATGAACACCCGCTCCCGACAATCGATGAGTTATTTTGCTCAATGGCGGGGGGAAACAAATTTTCTAAAATAGACTTATCGAAAGCGTATCTGCAATTAGAGATCCATCCACACGATAGACACTTGTTAACCCTCAATACACACAAAGGCTTGTATCAACCGACAATAATGATGTTTGGTATCGCGTCGGCGCCAGCAAAGTGGTAGCGGTTTATGGAACAGCTGTTAGGCGACTTGCCGGGAGTTAAAGTCTTTTTGGATGACATCAGAATCACTGCCAAGGACAACGTTACGCACCTACAAAGAATAGAAGAAGTGTTGCGCAGACTCGATCAGCATAACATGCGAGTGAATCTGCAAAAGTCGGAATTTTTACAAGATAGCATTAAGTATTGCGGTTATGTTATCGATAAAGGTGGAATACGTAAGACGAGTAGCAAGGTAGATGCCATTCGCAATATGAAACAGCCAACGACTAAAGATGAGGTAAAATCATTTCTAGGTATTGTAAATTATTATGGGCGATTCATAAGAAACTTGAGCACGGTGATGTACCCGCTCAATAGATTACTACGCAAAGACATACCGTTTCATTATGACGCGGATTGTAAGAAATCATTCAGCCCGATTAAACAGCTAATGGAATCCGATATAGTGTTAACACACTATGATCCGCAGTTACCCATTGTGCTAGCTGTGGATGCGAGCCCGATTGGGGTGGGGGCAGTACTTAGCCACGTTTATAAAGACGGTACAGAGAAACCTATACAGTTCGCGTCGCAGACGTTGAATCAGACTCAACAACGTTATAGCCAAGTGGATCGAGAGGCGTACGCCATTACATTTGGTGTGCGAAAATTCTACCAATATTTATTTGGCCGGAAATTTATCTTAGTCACCGACAACAAAGCTATAGCTCAGATATTTTCGCCACATAAGGGACTGCCAACCCTGTCTGCCACAAGAATGCAGCATTACGCAATTTACTTAGGATCATTTGAGTACGAAAAACCCGTAAAGAAAAGTAGCGAAAATGCGAATGCTGATGCACTATCGCGCCTGCCGTGCGCCAATGTCAACGAAAACATCGATGAGGTGGACGTCATCGAGACGCAGGTAATTGAAAACTTGCCGGTAACAGTAACCGAATTAAGTGGGGAAACTAAGAAGGCGGATGAAGTGAAAAGGCTCATAGAATGTTTATAATATGGCCGCGATTGTGAACCGTCATTTCGTTTCGGTATAGCCCAGTCAGAATTTTCTTTGCAAAGGGGTTGCTTGTTTCGAGGGATGAGAGTGTTCATTCCGAAGGGACTGCGCAAGAGGGTATTAGGGGAATTACACACGGGACATTTTGGCATAACCAAAATGAAAATATTAGCACGCGCATATTGCTGGTGGAACCCATTCGACAAGGACATAGAGGACTTGGTATCAAATTGTACGACATGTCAATCAAATCGTCCCGATCCAACTGCGGTGCCAGTACATTGTTGGTTGCTACCAAATAAAGTTTTTGAAAGAGTTCACGCAGATTATGCTGGCCCGTTCATGGGAAAATACCTTTTTGTGCTGGTGGACGCACTAAGCAAGTGGCCTGAAGTTCACATCGTCAATAACATGACGGCGGAGACAACAGTAAGGCTATGTGAAGAAATATTTTCAAGATTTGGGTTACCAAGAGTGTTCGTCAGCGATTATGGCACACAGTTCACTTCAAGAGAGTTTAAGCAGTTTTTAAAAAACAATGGCATTGTCCACAAGCAGGGTGCGCCTTACCACCCAGCAACACATGGGCAGGCAGAGCGATTTGTACAAACGGTTAAAAACAAGTTAAAAGCCAAGGGATGTCAGCAAAAGTCGTTGCACCATATACTTTCTACAATCTTAATGGCTTATCGCCGAGCGATGCATCCAGCAACTAAAGAGTCACCAGCAATGATGATGTTCGGGCGCCAAATCCAATCGCGCCTAGACTTGATGCTTCCACTAACTACTACAGAGAATACGGAATATGTGCGTACCATTAAATCATTTGCAGTGGGAGAGAGAGTTGCTGTACGGGATTATTTAGCCAGCGATAAAAGGCGATTTGGTAAGGTAGTTGAGCCGCAGGCGAATTGCACTATAACGTGGTGTTAGACGACAATCGGTTGTGGAAAAGACACGTTGATCAAATGCGAAAAGTAGGTTCACAACTGCCAAGGCAAGCAAATGTAGACGAGTCAATTCAGCAACAAAAACCATGTTCAGATGATCCGCGAATTCCTCATAAACCTGCGGAGATTGGTAGGCCAGCAGTAACAAATGCTAATACCGAAAGTACAACCCCACAACCACAAACGACAAACGCCACAAATCCACAACAACTAAATGAAAGCAGAGTAGGAAAACACATTGCTATAGAGAGTGATCCCGCCAACGAAGAAGCGATTCGTCGTTCCAAACGTACACGGAAACCTCCTGAGAGATTAAATTTATAACTCATAAGTATATAAAGTAAATACATATGTATCTACGTACCTTTGCACATATATGTAATGTACTAAATGGAATATTCGATTCTCATATTGTATTTAGATTAAGTCTTCTAATACTATTTCATTTAAATAAGTCCGGGAGAGGTGTCATATACACACACAAATGTAATGAAATGTCAATCTAAGTGAATATGAAATAAACGCATTGCAGTCAGTCTGCAAATCAACTCAGCACAATTCGGGCCTATATAACACCACCTATTTGAGAAGTCAAATTGAACTATTTTATACCCAAGTTATATGATATTTTAACAATGGATGTCATATGAAAGAGCTTCAAGAAAGACTTAGTTTGACAATTTAGAACAGTGCTTAAAAAAATTAAATTCAACTTAATTCATCAATTAATTGAAATATATATAACAATGCCAGGCGAAAGATTTTAGTTTGAAAATACTTTTAAAGGTGTTGCCACCGGTTTGAAAAGTCGAATTAGTTTTACTTATACGCAAGATACATGGATGAAATATAGAAATATTAGTGTCAAACGAAAGAGTTTTAAGAAAACCTTAGGCAGATAATATCTTTAATTAGGGTTGTCATCTATTTTTTTGAAGGTTATCACATCTGCGCCGTTATTTCGAATTTCCAAAGAGAGAAGTGAAATTAAAGATCTGTAATTCTATATAGATGTGCACAAGTTTTATTTTTTGAAGTTATAACCTTTTCAGCGGTACAGGGAGATTTGAAATTTGATGAAATGAATACCGACACCATGCGAGACCTCTCATTACTTAGAAATGGTTTAGATTAATCATAAGGAATATTTTTAGAGGTTTTTGGATCGGGTTTCACCTCTTTAAAAAATTTAATTAACTGTTGGCGTTTTGACGCCATGCGGGTTTACTAGTATTATAAAAATATTACGTAAAGATATCCTTGGTTTAAATATTTAGATTATTGCCACCTGGAAAAAACGTAAACTCAAAATATTTAATAAGTTAAAGCAGTTATTAGAAATATGGGTATCAAATGAAATGGGTTTAAAAAGGCTTTATTTCTGAACTGTATTTAGGAGCGTTGTCACATATTTAAAAAATCAAATTTAACTTAATTCATCAGGCACTTGAAATATTTATGTAGGTATCACAATATCAGATTTGAGATTTGTTTATTTCTTAACTATATTTAGGAGAGTTGCCAGCTATTTCAGAAGTCTTAGCTAACTTGTGCACAAATCCGAAGACGAAGATAATGCGAAGACGAGCATGAACTCGAAGAAGAATACTAATACGGGGACCTAAGCTAATATAAAAAGTAATACAAATTTCTCCAGTATGAAAGAATATAAAAATGAATCGAAATAATGATACTAGGGGAGTGCGATTATTCGATTACTCGAGCAAGTTAGTTAACCAATTATTCGGTTAATCAATTACTCGAGTAATCAAGATTTTGATTACTCAAAACGATGATTAATCGAGTTACTTAACATATGGTTACTCAAAAAAATTAATTTTGCTCGTTAAAAGAGTTTGCTTTGGAAAATGCTTATTTGCTTTTTGCTTTTTGTATATGAAAAAAAAAATTCATTTCAAATTTTTGAAAACAGAAACGTTGTTTTCAAGGAATCAAAGAACTTCAACTACTTTATATGTAAAGAGTAGTTTGAAATGTTGATTACTCATTTTACTCAAAATGTTGATTAATCATAAAGCAAGTTACTCAAATATCAAATCTGGATTACTCGAGTAACTGAACTTTTGAGTAATCATAATTTCCAATTAATCGAATAATTGAGTTATTTACTTTGTGATTAATTAAAATTTTGAATAATCAATTAATCGCACAGCCCTAAATGATACACGTCATTGCATATTGTATCTGTTTATATGCTGATGGTACATATGGTTGAAGTTCATGTGGATCTGCTTTTCTATTGCTAAGAATTAGTATTTTGTAAATTCAATTCAATACAATCAAACCGAATATTTCATGTACCGTTTTTAACGTGAATGTGATCTTAATAATATCACGTATTCTACGTTTAAGTTCAGTGGCCGTGACTCCGACACAGCATGCAGGTCAAGACGAAGGCGCTGGACTGATCCTTTTTTTATTTAAATTGATTTTGTTGTGCTTTGACTTCGGCATGTATGATATTGAAAGAAAAAAGAATAGAACAGAATAGAAGAAATAAGAAAAAAGTGAATGATTTGGCTGCCGTTTTTCCAGTGTTGCCAACTTTTAATTTTTCAAAAAGCGCCAAAAACTTGGAAAAAAGCGTTTTACCATACTAAAAGCACCAAATGGCTTTGAATCAATGGATGCTTTTTTCATAACAGTTTGTATGTATTTAACAAAATCGAGTCCCAACAAACGAAAATCATGCCCTAAGTAGAAATGAGCAAAAAAAATTTATGTTTTCATTATATATCCTCAAATATCATCGGAGTAATTTTAGTTCAGAAAAAGCACTAAAAACGGCACTAGGCACTAAATAATTTTTTTTTGGCGTTTTAATTTTCAAAAAGCACTAAATCTAGTGCTTAAAGCACCAAGTTGGCAACTATGCGTTTTGCTATCAAATTATAAAAGCAACCAGACAGTTTTAAAGCAATTTGTGAAAGCACAACGACAGCGCGGCATCAGCAAAGCAGCAGCAATTTGACTATCACTTTGCTGTGAAGCCTTCAAATTTGCAGAAATAGTGGGTATTATTAGTATGCATGCACAAATTCACTAGTGGCTTACACTGATAAGCTTTGCATTCAGAGCTGCCATCTTGGCTCAAACCGTGCCATATTATACATTTTTGTTAAATCCTTTGTGTGGAATTATTTTTCTCAACTAGAATTTTCTAATTTCTATAGTGTATACATGTGGTTGGCATTTGACTTTTGTTTTAGGAATGTGTTTCTAATTTTAATGGTAAATGAGAAGAACTAAAAATAATGGCACCTTTAATGGCCGTTTTATTTTTCTCAATATGGCAGTTCATAGCTAAGTATAACTGGCAGAGCCCTGTTAGTATTGGTGGCAGCGTCGACACATGTTCATTAAGGCGCTGGCCCAATGAAGGCTTGCTGTGCACGCCTTACTTACTTTAATTTGCTTTGATTTCCTTCAAAAACTCGTTTGGCCAAATGGCGGCTTGGAACGCTGTCAAAGCTTTTTAAATTGATGCGAATTAATTTTTGCATTTCAAAGGAATGATAATAATTAAACATATATAACTATAGGTACATTTATTAAAGAAAAAAAAAAAAAAACAATTTTTCAAGAGACGACTGACCAGTAGTTTGACATCATAAATATCGCTAGCTTTGTGTGAAAAGTTGCTAAGTCCACAATTTGTGAAACCTCATGATATAGGAAGCAAGAGAAATTAAAGATTAAGGTACTTGTTTTATTTTTTCTCGTTTATATTCAATTAAAGGCAAATTATCTAAGTCCAGAAGAGGCCCCGAAAATCCGATAAGGCCAAAATAATATGAAATCTTTTAATAAAGATAGAAATTTTTGATTCGTATGGAGTTTTGCTTTGCTTTAAACACGCAAAATGTCGTATTCAAAGTTCCTGTAAAATTTGTAAAAATGGACTTAGCAACTTTTCAGCCTGCGATATGTTAAATATAAATATGGAAACATATGATCATTTTTATTAAACTTCGAATTACTTATATTATATATATTTTTTTTAATTACGTAAGCAAGTTTTTGTTCATAAAAGGGTGCAGCAGTTTGAATTTATTTAGAACGGGAACATACCTTTATATCAAAAGCCTACAAAACGCTTTCAAATAAAATATTTGCCTATTTGAAACTTTGAGGCGATTAAAGCAAGTGCAGCAAAGCTGCCATTTGGCCAGCCTTCATGCATTTCAGTATATTCCAAATAACTTTTGACAGTTCTCAAAGCGCGGCAAGCAAAGCAAGCCCGCATTGGGCCAATACCTTTATATATACATACATAGATAGTATACCATGCAGCACAGCTCTCAAACCAGTTTACAAAGAATTTTAAATTTCCTCTGTCAAAATTACAATTTATTTGGACATTCATTTGAATAAGACGTTTTTGGGTCGGAAATGACGTTTTTTCAGACCAAGAGGGACGTTTTCTCATGCCGAAGACCTGGAAACACTGGATACAACTGTAAATACCGAAGACATGACGAAAAGTGTAACCCAACCTTCGTCAAAAAAATAAAATAGAAATTGTCTTCGAATCAAAATACTTAGCAAACGTTTGAAGATAAGTACTAGAACTAGTTACTTGGGATCAATGAACTTTGCAACAAAAAAAAATTATCTGAGATACAAGAGCATCGATACACCTTGCTTTAAGATTCGACTATGGTTCTACATCCCATACAATTTTATTATAATAAAGTGCAAATTTGAAGTGACTAAGGGCCAGTTTTTCAATGCTGGTTTATATGAACTCAGTTTAAAATTCAACTACTGACCAGTTTTTCAGTTCGTGTTTAAGACCGCACTGTTTTTACATTATGCAGATTACAAGACTGTTAGGATTGATTTTAATTTTTGATACGATCGAGTGTTAAAGTTCTGAAAAGTTATAGACAGAAATTTAAGGAATTTGATAGGTGCTTCATGAGTTGCACAACCAAAATGACCTATGCTAGTAAATTCCAAATCAATTTGCGTTTGTTAATGCTCTTGTGCACAATTTTCATTTTTCGTATGAAAATTTCGCTTATTTATGTGTCACTATACAAATTTTCCCTAACTGAATCTATTTTCTAGTATTTCGCAAATAATTTTAATTTTCTCCTTCCTCTTTTATCCAAATTTTGGCAGCTGACGGCAAATATAATACATACATAAGAGCGAATGGTTTAAACTCGGCCTAGCCCAGCCAGAGAGGATGTTTAAACTTAATTGAAGTAAGTTTAAATTTAGTTTGAGCGACAAACATAATTAAACTCACACTGAAAACCTAGCCGTAAGAGTTCGCGTTGATTTTTAATAGGTTTTTTCTGGATTATTAAAAATCAACGCGAATCCCTTCTGCTTTAAGCATTCACCTTATTATATTAATTTTGTAAATTTGTTGAATTTTTATAAATTTTGTAAAAAGCTTGATACAATGCTATTTTGGTCCGAAAGAGGCCATTCGCATGAATTTAACACTGCACACTAGCTTGTTACGACAGTGCGAATTGGACTAGATTCGTGCGGACGTCATCCGCCTGAATGAATATTTTTATAAAAAAATTTAAAATTACTGAAAAAATTTCAACGTGAAAAGTATTGTGAATATAAAAAAAAGCACCATGTGAACGCTTCTTTGAGTCACTGTAAGTATGTATGTACTAGGGATGCTAATTTTTTCGATTTTGACGATCCCGGGATTTTCGGGATGTCGTTAGTTCAATCTCGGGATCCCGGAATCAATCCCGGGATTTAGATATTTATTATTTTTCAACAACTTAACATGAAAAAATTGTATCAATATGGTTTGAGAATCTCTCCTGCCATATAATAAATAATAAGTAAATGTGTTTGGAACGTACTTTTTTATTTAAAGTGAAAATTATTTCATAACAAACAAAACGAAATACAGTAATTAAATTTATATGCATTTAATAATACTTTAGCGTGTAAATATCTGATAAAGTAATTTAAGGTATGTCGAAAAAAGCTCGATGCTAAAAAAAAATGAGTCAAAAAATTTATTTTCTGGTTGAAAGAAGTTCATAATACCAGTGGCAGAAATAAAAGAAGCGCCTTAATTCGACCAGTTTTGTCTATATTCCTTTTGTTATTTCAAAATTTAAATTTTTTTTATAAAAGTCTACCTCATATTACATAAATTTAACTGCATATAAATGGGCATTTCTCTGACGTCATGATTTTTTTTAAAAGACTATAATTTAATTTATTTTTTAAGCTAATAAAGTTAGTCCTTAACATATAATTTTTTTTTTTCAAAAATAAAAAATGCAAAATTTCCAGGATATTCAAGGATAAAATAATAAAAGGGTATTTTCAATAACTACTCGTCCCTTAAGCACCAAAAAATGGAATCTGTTTTAACTCTACAGTATCTTCTCTTTTATTTGATACCCATACTGTTTTTTAAATATATTGCACTGAAATTTTTGAATCAAATTTAAAATTCAAAGTTCTTTAAAAGAATCCTGACGCCAGAGAGAAAAATTAAGAACGCAATTTTAATGTATTTGGCCCTTGGTTTCGCGAATATATTGATTTTGTTTGTGTGCAAAATTGCCTGTCGCAAGATATTATATGTACATATATTGAGCTACACATTTATAAAAAAAATATTAAATATTAAATAAACAAAAGAAATATAGCCAAAACTGGTCAGCATATAGCGTTTCTATTATTGCCACCAGTATAAATTACAAATCCCGAAAATACCGGGATTCTAGGCGAAAAATCCCGGGATTTTCAGGACTTAAAAAAGACCGGGATCCCGGGACATTCCTAGTATGTACATGTATGAGCATACGTACATATGTATATTTACATGCATTCATACATAACTGTGTTTGTATGGAATAGTAGCTTATGTCGAAAGGCTGGCTTTAGTATAATGCGGCATTTGCAGCATACGATTGCGAATGACTCACTGCCGAGCCGTTGAAGAACTTTTGGCAAAAAAACGTGCAAGAAATAGTTGCGATACTAGAAAATCAATATTCTTATTAACTACCATCAAAAAATTCCTTGTCGTTTAAAGAATAAAGGGAATGCCGCATTATACTAAAGCCAGCTTCCCAACATAAGCTACTATTCCATACGAACACAGATATATAATGTACGTATGTACATACATATACCCTGTGGGGAAAATCTGGTGCATTTAGAACCACTACTAGTTCGTGATAAATCTCTTTTGCATGCAAGCAACTGGCGAATTTTACACAGCGATGTCATAGGAATTGGAAATTGTCCCCCGCTGCATTACCTTTTCTATAGTTCGGAACCAGTCCTAAATTCGACATAAGGGATCTAGTTCGCTTTGCACCCCATTTTCTATAGTTTCGAACCAGTTGTAAACGAAAAAAGTAACAAGATGTTTTCTTTTTGGGTTACCATGGTAGCAATTTTTAATTATTTGCAGAGAAATGTATTTTCAATCTGAAAGCAAACTTGTTTGAATGAATGTAAATTAAATTGTGCATTTGAAAACACGTTTACATACCTTTGGCTGTAGCTGAATTTGCAGAGGTGCTGACTGTTATTGGTTATATTCCAGAAGGTCCCAAAATGTTAAGATGTTAACACAAATTTTTGTTTTGTATTACCAAACTATGAAAAAGCATCTACGACGTTCAGACTGAAAGCGTATTTGAACGAAAAACCCGCCAAGCAAAAATCTATTTAAAGTAAACAAGCCCCGCGCTGCATCCCTTTTTCAGTAGTTTCGAACTAGTTCAAAATTCGCCAGATGAGATCTAGTTCGTTCTGCATCCCTTTTTCTAAAGTTTTGGATCAGTCATTTCGATATAGATTTCTAAAATTGTTTTTTAAAAGTACCACATATCGCTGCTTTTGAACTGGTGGCCTGTTATTATCGGACTGGTTCGTTTTTGGCGATAAAGATTTAGTACGGAACTACAAATTTGGTTCACCAGTTCGGGGTTTCCCTACAGGGTATTTAAATGTTCTAATGCATGTATGTACATTGTGGTTGTCACAAATATTTGCATTCGCATAATTTTTAACATTCGCATCGACATCCGAATGCGCATCAAATGATGCGAATATTTTGCGATTGCGAATGCATATGTTACCGGCCAAACCCGATCTTAGGACTAACTAGTTTTGCCTAGGCTACACTAGATCAGTCGCCACAGTATTTTTGCGTAGAACACCTTTTCGAGTAGGCGGCCTTCGGCCGCGCTTTAAAAAAATAGCCCCCATCAGTCCAACTCCAAGTAGGCAGTGCACAATATTGTTGCGTCCAACTTGTTTCCGCGTTCGCCGGATGTATCGGAGCTGGGAAGAACTAGTTTAGCCTAGGAAAAACTAGTTTGTCCTAAGATCGGGTTTGGCCTAACAGGTCTATTCTGGACGTTACCGAAGATTTTGTAACCGGAACATTTTCTTACCGAAAAAGTTACCATTCTTGTCACCGCGGTTCTAGGTACGTTGGTAATGCAGTTTTATTACCAGCTTATGAGATGGTAACAAAATTTGCCGGTTACAAGAGTACACAAACTGCGAAAAGGGTTTAAAAATTTACAGAACTTTACCGTTTAAAAAAATTGTATTACCAGCGCAAAATGGGCCTGTAAGGCTGCCTAACCGAGATGGTAACAATAATTGGCGTTTAGCTTCAGGTTGAGCAGTATAACAAGCGACATTGGTGAGACTTAAACAGTTCTGCTAAAAGTCTTATAAGGGTAGGGCTGCCAGACGTCCCAGTTTTCCCGGACATGTCCCGGTTTTAGACTATTTGTCCCGGTGTCCCGGTCCAACCTTAAAATGTCCCGGGTTTCATTTTAGTGTCCCGGTTTTTGATTTGATTGCACAAATTTGCATAAAAGTTAAAAAATCACTACACTAAGAGAAAAAACGAGTTGTAATATTCAGAAAAATGTTATGAATTCATTGAGGGAAATAACGCATAGTAAACATGAATATTTTCTATTTGATTATCGTTTAAAAATGTTCGTATTTAAAAATAATACTTTCATAACACGCATGCGCGGTGTTGATTCAAACTCAACATTTGAATGCACATTTACATGTCTGGCTGTAGCTAAGTGCACGAGGATGCTTGCCACAATTTGCTAATTTCCAGAGGGTCGGGGTTGAATTCCCATTACAACCAGTATGGAATTTAAATATTTTTTTAACTTAATTATGAAAAAGCAATCGGTAATTGCAAATCGCTTCATTTTAATATGGGCCTATTTGAATTGAATATTTCTATACTAAATACTAAAATTTTTATACTTAAATGTATTACGAGTTGGGTTGGTGCTCTTTCATATGCGTATTTTTTTAATTTAGCACGCTTTTTTAATTCTAAAGTTCTTTCTCTCAGTGCACCGGTTTAATTTGTGAAATAGTTACAATTCGAGATAGTTGAACTTTGCACAAGCAATAGTTGATGATTAGTATACGAACCTAAATACGTTCAAAATGACGTGCACATAGTTATACAATTATATTAAGGAAAATACAGAAGTTTTGAAACAAGTTCACAGCAACGAAAAATATGACTGATATTTTAATGTTATCTTGTACTTAAATTCTTTTCTTTCATGAAACGTAGAGTACTTATAAGTACAGTGCCGTACAAAATTATTGGCTCAGAGGCTCTTTCATCAGATCACAATTTCTAATCAGATCTTTTAGAAAAATTTTGAAAATGTCGCTTTTGAGCCAATTAATAAAGTGCAAGTCCGAAGTTGCCAGCAAATTTCGCTGATTCTTAGCATTTATATTTTTTGCTGACAGTGTCTTCAATATAAAAAGAATTATCGAACATAGTTTGTATGGAAGAAACTCTCAGTAAAAACAATACCAAAAATCAAATAAAATTTAATGGGCTCCAAAACTTCAAAATTTTTTATAAAAAGTTTGATTGGAATGTTGCAAATTTGTATGCAAATTTGGTGAATTGAAGGGAGCGAGAGGCCCTCCCTAAAGTGTCCCGGTTTGGCAACAGAGATATCTGGCAGCCCTATATAAGGGCCACTCTATTGTGTGTGAGGCATTTTACTCCAGAATGTGATCAATTGTGAATTTATGCAACAGCGAACGATATGTTTTAAAACAGAGCGATAACTAATGTATAAATTTCCTTTCAAAAAAAATACCAAATGATTTCTTAGTTCCATGTAACTATCATTGGAACGAATGTGACTGGTGGGACATTAAAAGGAACTTTATTTTACCTTTGTGCTCGCAAAGAGAAACTTTAGCCAAAGTTGTGCTGTAAAATATTAACTATACGCTTGCGTTTTAAATAAAAATAAGGCTTATATACCTTTCATAGAAATATTTAAAAAAATGTAAAGTTGTCTGGTGGGAGAAATCCTTGTGACTGGTGTAAAGTAATTATTAGAGAGATATTTTTATGCATTTGCATAATGCATATGCATTTTGCATATTTCGTGCGTTTGCGCATATTTGCGTGTTTGCGCATATTTTACGGGTGTATTGCAATGATAACTCTTAAAACATTCAATCAACTTTTACAAAATGCCGAAAGAAAAAGCTTCGAGCAAAGAAACTTTGTTTTGCTCTTTAAAATGAGCATAAGCAGCCGAACAAATACACGAAATTTTTGGGAATTAACTCGGGTCCGGAGAATTTTCGATGACAACACTGATAAAAATGGCCAGTTTTCTTTTGTACAAGTAAACAAACGAAGCAGTCGAGTTTCGCGTACGCGGTAGCGGAGTGGTGAGAGTTGCGGGCTACAAGCCTGTAGCTGCCGGGTTGGAGCGATTGCGAAAATTTTTTTATTTTTATTATTTATTTTATATTTTTTTTACTTTATTTTATTTATATATTTAATTTTACTTTGTTTTGTTTTCATTTGCATTATTTTATATCACATTTCTCATGTAATTAAAATATTTTATAACGTATTCTATCTCCTCATGCGATGCGCGTAAACATTACCCACTGAACACATATTAACTTTTTTAATAGTATTGAAATTATCTGGTGATTTTAAATACATACATATGTATGTACTATATTGTAAGGGAAAAGCTGAAAATCCTTAAAAAAAAATCTCAAAAAGCTTCATTACCTGTTTCCCGCAATTTCTCATTTCCTGCCGCTAAATGGACTTCGAAAAAGCCAGATTTGACGAGAAAAGAGCCAAACTGACAGCCCTGGTTTACAAGCATTAAAAAAGTAAAGGAAGTTATAAGCAGAGGAGTCCCATTATCGGATCCTGTCGTAAACAAGTTTTCACTTAAAGAACTTTCACTTTTTAAATAGTTCCTAGTCACATCTTTAGATTTCTATTTATTATTCTTTCTATTTATAAATTTTTTTTGACAATCCTTTTTGTTTGAAAATGTTAAACAACATCTTATTGTTAACTGTTTCCGAATTAGCTCCGAATAAAACGCAGTATCTTAAAATGCATATTCTAATGCATATTTTTTAGTTTTTGAAGTTTATTTTAAACGCTCTTTTTTGTTGCATAAAAATATCCGCTCTAGTATTTATGTAAGAAGTAAAAGTTCCAAAAATTTCAGCTTCTTTTTGTTTTTTAATCTTTTTCAACGGATTAATGAAATTTAATCATTTAGAAAGACTTAAATACAGAAAATTAGGGCTGCTTAAAATTTATGGCGTTTTCCTATTACGGAATGACCCACAAGCCACCTAGCACGTTTTCTATATTCCTCGAGTGGGTGTAGAATTTGGAGACATTAAAAAATGTGAAATTAAAGAAAAACTAGCCACTCTTGATGAAAACCCACTCGATTTGTGGAAAACTAAATTGAAACACCACAAATTTACAGATTCTTGAGCGCTCCACCCGCCAGCATTCCGAGTGACAGAGCTGTGTTACTGTGAAATCATTTAAAATTTTAATCATGGATTTCATTCTTTTTCCTTTTGTCTGGTAGTGTGACTTATATTTTTTTTAATCTTCAATCATTAAAAAAAATTGATTTCACACAACAAGATCGTAAATACCTGAATGAAAAACTGACAATGCTGAAGTAAACAGAATTCAATACTGAATTAGCTTCCAGATGAATGAACACTTTACTATGTGTGCATTCTCTAATCCCATCCAATAAAATTTTATACACTAAGAAAAATGTAAGTTTAGATAATGGAATAATGAGGTGTATGAGCATTACAACGATATTGACATAGTGTCGCGTATCAATGCACAGCGAACACGTGGGCTAAGCAATGTCCTACAAATAATTCACATGAACATATTGTACAAATTTATCGTTTTGGTTGTTTAAAAACTGAGTGCAAAGTGTTCCAAGACAATTAGTATCTATAATCTTTTTCTATTCAACAATTTTTATTGAGCTTGAGGCCGTTTTTAATGAAAAACTTATTGTGGAAAAGCAACAATAATTCGAAAAAATGGTAGGAGTGATAGCTATTTCGGAAATCACCACATTTCCTCATCAGACTTCTTTCAGTAGGATTCGAACCGACGATCCCACTGACTCAGCCAGTTGCCTACGCACTGTGCTAAGTTCGCCTTGTAAATTATCGTTGCTTTTTCCCACTTTTTCATTTTGTTAAGCAAACACAATCAAGCGCAGCTATTCCGCTGCAATTTACACTTGATCATGTGGTTGTTGGTTTTTGTTGATAATTCTATTTTTAAAATGTTTAACTTTTAGGTGTGATCGTCCTTAAGTTATTTGTTTTTGTTATTTTATGGCCTTATAGCAATTATATTCAACAATTTTTATTGAGCTTGAGGCCGTTTTTATAAAAAACATACAAATTGTGTAAGTTTCAATATAAACAATTACTTATTAGAATATTGAACCAGTGTTATACTTATGCAGTGTTTTAATCGAATAGCCAAAGTTCAAAATAGACATTTTATATCTTAGAATGAAGTAATTTTGGCGCATTTTCGTTCATTAAGAATTGCTCACTCGGCACAGCTGTAAAATGACTGAATCAGTGGGATCTGCA
>NW_023458563.1:10436785-10459458 GCF_013731165.1 Rhagoletis pomonella
ACGAAGCCAACACACAGTAATTCAAAATTGGAACTCAATGTTCATAATCCACTCCAGCCTTAATTTTTCATCCAATTTTTGCTAAAAAAAAATAAAAATAATTTTTTTTTGGAGAACATGTTTTTATAACATTTTTTTTGTGTATTTTTTGTTTTGGGAGAACCATAAAATTGTTTTCAGCTAGCTTTTGTTATGTAACATTTATTAACTGGAACAGGAGAATACATTTTCTTCAAAATTGCTACCTTTTCTGCATTTTGCACTAAAAAATTTAATATAATCAAATTAAAATTCAGAAATCAGGCTCAACTGGTCTCTTGTAAATATTGTAAGCTTTCATAAAAAAAATAAAAATTACTCAAATTAAGTGAAAAATGAAGTGAATTAGTGCCAGTTGTGAACCACTGTGCTTCATAGATTGTACAAAGATTACCCATTAAATAGAAACCCTTAAGTGGGGTGCGAAACAAACTGGGGAAAGTTTTCTTTATATATTATAAGGGACATTTTTATTTTTCATATTCTGCGTTTAAAAATTTACATCTGAAAAATGCAAAGCCGATTTAAAGGACAGTTTAAGAAATAAAGGACAATAGGCGTCCTTTATTTTGAAAAAAATTATAAAGGACAGGGGGTTAAAATAAAGGACTGTCCTTTAAAATAAAGGACGGATGGTCACCGTAAATATATTGCACAAATTTGAGGTAACCCTAATAGCTACCCAAAACAACTTTTGAATATTTTTTTTTTTACTTTTGGTATTGTGAGGCTTTATGAACCCTGTAATTAAGAGGAACAATTTTTATATTCATCAGGGACGGATTTGACCGGAAAGGGTTAGCTATTCCCAACTGATAGGAGCCAATTGCTAAAAACCGGAGTGTTGCTGCCAGTTGTGTTTCGGTGAAATAAAACGATGTCTCTGGGCTAAACTATTTTAAAAACATCTTTATTTATGCGATAAGATCCTATAAACCTAAAAGGTATCTACAGATCGAGTTAGATTAAGAAAATAACATTGAAGGGTTGCTTGGAGTCCAACTTTTGGAATATGTCCACATGCATCCTTAGCTGATGATTGGCACTGGCATTTTTTCAGTTTCATGCAGATTTTAATTAATTTTTACACAAATAACTGACAACAGCTGTTGCAACTTATTACCGAATCGAAATAAAAACGATGCGAAAACGATTTCTAACTTGTTCGAACTCACTCGGAATTGAGAACACCACTACAATAATGAGTCGGAATGTGTGTCGTTTTACTTTTCAAGTCGAGTCGAAATGCAGAACAGGGCTGATAGTTTTCTGTTCAAATGTGCAAGGCCTTGTTCTGGAATGGAAATTAGTGTTTCTGAAAAGCAGCCAATTGAATGATGTCTTTTATAGACAGTTGTCATCGAACCCTTAGTGTGTTTTCGCCAACACACAAAGTCCCGTAAATCTTTCGCAAAATCTTTCTCCCGAGAAGTCTAGGGTTCGCCTCATCATATAGAGGGTGAGAGAAAACTCTCAATGGCCTACTCAACTCAAAGTAGCACTTGTTGGAAAAAATTAGTATCCGTGGGAATTTAAGGCTGATATTTCATTGGCGTCAGTGCTGGTTCCTAAATAAAATACGATATAAAAAAAATAAGATATTTTTCAAATTGGTAACTGTCAACAGTGACCTGAATGCTGAGACACTTATGCTCTGACCGTATGTTTGATGACAGGAGATACTTCCCTACCAGATTCACGCGCTTTGATTTCCGAGAAGGCCCTGGTTTTTACCGACGACGTCGAGGTCGTCGAGATACGCCAGCAATTGGACGCTCTTGTAAATAATTGTGAATGAACGGTTCAGTTCTGCGGCTGTTATAATCTTCTCTAATATCATATTAAATAAATCACAAGAAAGGGAGTCGCCTTGGCCTTCTCAATTTTGACAACGCATTTTTGTGGTTCATGGTTATTAGAAAGGTCGAAACTTGAGATTTATCAAGCGCTGAGTGTATGAAATTTTTGCGTGCTACATTGAGTAAAATTTATTTCAAGAAATCTCAATTCAAAAACAGGAGGTTTAAAATTTGTTTAACCATCTTCAAAATATTTTCAAACTAAAACTTTCTTAAACTTCTCACTTGTCATACTTTTTCAACCCAATTGAGATTTTAAACATATGGAAACACTTTACATGTAGTTCTGAAATTAAGCCCTTTTAAACTCGTTTTGATTGATTCCAATCCTTACTAATATTATAAATCCGAAAGTGAGTTTGTTTGTTTGCTACGCATTCACGCTTTAACTATTCAACCGATCATCATAAAATTTTGTACACTTCTGTTATTTAGCCCAACTTAAAATATAGGATACATTTAATCTCGATTAGGCTCGAGGGCGTGGCACCTCCCATACAAACGGAATTTTTCATACTGCATTTTTTAGGAAATATTTTTGGTAGATTACTGGAACTTGGTATAGAGGTATGTATATAAAATCATTGTCTACTGATGGATGAGGGCTGCCACCTTTAAAAAAAATCTAATTCAACTTCAATTAAGGGAGTTATTTATTTGAAAATTATTTAAAAAAAATGGATGTCAAGAGGCTTAAAAAAGCTGTAGTTTAATATATTGTGAAAAAGGTTGCCACCTGTTTGAAAAGTAAAATTTAAATTAATTATACGCAAGCCACCCAGCAAAAAATCGGTAATTGCTTTTAGTGGTAACGTGTTCTAGAAGGCATAGCGTTATAATGCCTTCGCATTTTTTCGCTTCTTTTAGGCATTGTCGGTAATGCAAAGTAGAATGTCCTACAATATTTTATTTATTTCGCTTCATTGTTTCATTTTGGGGAATGCAAAGTAGAATGTCCTATAATATTTCTTTCTTAATTCGCTTCTTTGCTTCATTTCAGGGAATGCAAAGTAGAATGTCCTACAATATTTTATTTTTTTCACTTCTTTGCTTCATTTCAGGGCATGCAAAGTAGAATGTCCTACAACATTTTTTTTATTTCGCTTCTTTGCTTCATTTCGGGGAATGCAACGTAGAATGCTGCATCGTAGTCAGCTGAAAAATAGAATGAATATCCAAAAAATCTTTTCCTACCGTTAGTTTCTGTGGAAATTTGTCTCGCATAAAAATCATGTTTTGCTTTGTTCAACTTGCAGCGAAGTTGAAGTCAGTCAATGAAGTGAAGTACATGAGTGAGAAAGTAGAATTTTAAGCTTTATTAAATATGCATGTATGTACATACCGATTTTTAAGTAAAATCTAAATACCCAAATACATAAATATGTTTGTATAAAAACTGATTTATAAAAATTTTAATTAAATTTAATCTTTTAAGACATTTTCTGATATAATATATGTACTCATCTGGGCATTCTACATTAGTTTCTCTGTAAGGCATTCTTTTTTCGCTTCTCTGGATTCTGTTTATCCATGCGTTCTCGTTTCGTTTGAAGGTAATGCTGCGGGTAAGGGCTTACCGCCAATGACATGCCCATGTTAAAATAAGGCCTTCCTGAAGCGAAAGGGTAAGCGATTCCCATCGCCTAGCATCTGTAGAATTAAAATATTAAACCAAATATTGTTAAGAAACCTTTATTTTTAAAGTTGTGAATAATATTGAAGTCTTTCACAAGGGTCGCCACCTTTTTAAAAATTCAACTTAATTAGTTTAAATGAAATATTATAATACTAGCATACCCGGCGAACTTCGTCCCGCACAAAATAATTTTTTTTTTATTGAAACTTTTTGGTCCAACATTTTCACTAACAATTCACGTTTACGATTTCCATTGGCACGATCATCGGCTAAGATTATGATTTGGTGGTCGTTTTCCGCCTTAGAGAACCTAACGAAAGCGTTATGTCGTGATGAAGTTCTTTAAATTCTCTAATTGTGTAACATTTCATAGAACGGTTAATCTCACAAAGAAATGAATTTGAAGAACACTTTCTCTCCACTCCCTGGCGGCAACAATGATTCTAGTATTCTACTGCAAACTCCTCTTCATATGCAGTATGAAAAATTCAGTTTGTATGGGAGCTGCCACGTCCCGATGACATATCCTAATTATGTTTAGTCTATAACCATGCTTGGAAAGTCGGAAATAGGTGTCCAAAACTTCGAAAATTCGGTACGGCTGTTCTCAAGCTTTTCGAACAGAAAACCCGGCTTTAAAAAAAATTGTATATATTCGTATAGATGTGCCCGTTGTACTAAAAAAAACGACAGCTAACGAAATAGCTGTATAAATCCATCAAATAACAAACCCTTATACCCACTGTTAGTAATTTGATAAATTTACTCTTTTTCCACTTTATAATAGCGGATAATTTAAGGCAAAGTGCAATAATTTGAGAAAAACTCGCAGCTTTTTCATGTGGACCACTTCTAATGTGAAAAGTCGATTTGTAAGTGTCCAAATCCGGTATCCCCAGTTATACCTATTTATCTTTTATTCTATCTGAAGTGAAATTAATACCAATAGGTGCAAACATATTAAAGCAATTTCGTTCTAATAATAATAGTAAACTTTTAGACGTGGGTTGAATTGGTGTCGTTTATACAGGGTGTCCCAGAAGTAACCTGCCAAACTTTAGGGGAAGGTAAGTGGGGGCGTGAGCTCTATGATAAACAAAAAATTTTCAGGTAAAAGTGTCACCGTTTTTGAAATATTTACATTTTTTTGAATAAAAAAAAATCGTGCCTTTTCATGTATTTTCTTTAACTGCATCTACAACCCAGGCTATACTTAGTAAATTTTTTATGTAAAATTCTTCCAGATAGTTCCTTCTCCATATTCAAATGCAATGTAGTTAAAATATATTAAGGAACCATCATAAAATTAGGACTATTTTGGGATTTTTAACTTTTTGATATTTTCTTCCCCAACTTTGACTATATCTGGTAAAAAAAAATGTACTTAGCTATAATTTTACATTACATAAAAAAATTGCTCATTTAATAAAGATTTCAGAAAGGTGGCACTCTTACTGTTTTGAATAGAAAAAAAGTTATAGCCGCTTTTGTGGGCAAAGGACTTAAACACGCTAGAATGTATTTAATAGATTTAAATTTAAGTTGCTCTTGTTACCGACCAATGACATGCTAAATAGTACAAAGGTACATTATT
Source organism: Rhagoletis pomonella (assembly GCF_013731165.1). Taxonomy (NCBI): domain Eukaryota; kingdom Metazoa; phylum Arthropoda; class Insecta; order Diptera; family Tephritidae; genus Rhagoletis; species Rhagoletis pomonella. Next base: position 10,441,914 of record NW_023458563.1, read on the forward strand.
TCCGTCTCCTGACATTATTTTATGTTACTTACCGGAATTAGTAAAAGTGGATTTTGTGAAATTGGACCCTTCGAACATTGTGTTATTAATACTATGACAGAGAACACGCAGTATACGTCGCATGAATATGTGGATATTCACCTAATTTACGGTGAAGCTTGCTGTAATGCCAGAGCTGCTCAAAGACTCTATGCAGAGCGATACCCCAATCGTCGGAATCCGGGTCGTGAAGTATTCGCCCGGACCCATAGAGAAGTATATGAAGGTAAGTGATTTTTACACCTTTATTGTTTGGTTGCTTGTTAACTATCATTTTTCACTTTTTTAAGGTCGCATACCTGGAAAGCGTGGCGGCGAAACAGGACGTCCTACTTATAAAGATTTGTTATCACTACTACCCAGTGGCGTAGCCAGGGGAGGGATTTAGGGGGGGATAGATTCTCCCCCTTCGTCGGTGAAATTAAACTTTTTTTTGAATTAACAACACAATACTATTTTACCCCTCCGATTTATAATTTTTTTATATCAGACTGATGACAAATTATCTTTTAATGAATATATAAAATTATCGGTTGGTGGATTATGTATTTGAATATTTGCGAAATCCACTATTTTGCTTAGTTCCCCACAGTATTGGGAAATAATCTATAATCTATACAAAAAACTGTACTTTTCGACTGTAAATTGTATCGACTTTTAATTTGCTCATATGCATGTATGCATACATAGATTCCCTTCAAGACCAATGATTTGATGGTATTCACGGGAAAGTTCATGTAGGTACATTTACATATTTTACACTTTTAACATAAATGTCAGGCAGATATTTTAAGATACACTTCTTAACAAACAAATTTTTTTAAGTTATTATGAATGGATGAAAGAGACATCTTCTTTGAATTCAGTACTAAAACTTGACATATCAAGTGCTTATCAAAACTTTGTACATGTTAACTAGATTCGCCATTTATTTTAAAATTATATAATTTTAATTCTTTGTTTTGTTTTTAAAAATGCAGTTTACACTTTAACAAAACCCGTATAAATCCAAAGTTTAATCTTTGCGCAACATTAAAAAGATCAACAAACTTTCGTAAAGCTTTTTAATTAGATTTCCTATAAATACATATTTTGAGTATGCAGTTTTGTAGCCCGATCAATTCAAATAAAGTGCAAGTTTAAAATACATACATAGCTGCGCTTATCGTTGATTTTTATTTATTTATTTATTTTTTATTTTTTGATGAAGGCTGTGCCTATTTTCTTCATTAAAAAAATCGTCGAACATACTTAGATAATATGGAAGAAAGTTACCGACATCGTCAAAAATATGCTATACATCAACTGTAAATCACAGCTACTTTAAATTTGCACTTTATTGGACTAAAATTGAATGAACTAAAAAACTGCAAAATATTAAGAGATAAAATTGAAATAAAAAGTCCGAAATTTTTACGAAAGTTTGTCGATTTTTTTTAATGTTGTTCACAGATTAAACTTATTTTCATTTAGTGTTTGTTAAGGAATAAAATATATTTTTATAAACAAATAATTCAAATTAAAATATAATAAAATAAATAGTCAAATCTAGTCAATATGTGAGTGTCGTAAAGTTATGATATTAAAGAATATCTCTTTCTTAATTAACGATGACACGGTTTCTATATGAAGCTGATTTCGACATTTTGTTTTAATAAAATTTAGTATCGAAAATATTCTTTCAAAACTTGCCTAGGATTGTGATATAATGGTTCGTTCAAAACCTTTTTTGTGCGCCCGGAGTGCTTAAAATATTGGGAATGACGATACTTTGTGTTTCAACACCACGCTTAGCTGTATCAATAACGTCCAAGATTGCATTTGGATCTAATCCCCTATCGCGCAATTGTGACTCTAGATTTAAAATAACCTCAGATGCGATTTTAAATTTCTCAGTTCGCAGTTCATTATCTTCATAAACGTCATTCTCTTTAAGATTTTTTAAATTGGTGCTCACATATTTCGAGTAATCCAGGGCATTAGGGTTAAACGGAAACAAGCCGGATTTACGAAAACCATTTCGTATGGTTTGAGCCAAATTTTCAGAAGTTTTAAGTCTTTTCTAACATTGGACAAAAATGTTTCTTTGGGAGAATCTCGCTTAAATTTTCTATTTGCCATTGCCGTAGATATTGTTTCCAATTCAACTTGAGCGGTTTAAATACACTTACATCCGCTGGTTGCATAATATGCGTTGTATTTGGTGGTAGTGCATAGAGTACAATTTGGTGCTCATTGCAAAATTCAATTAACTCCATTGTTAAGTGCGACTTATGTCCATCGATAAACAAAATCACCGGCCTTTTGATGTTTTTAATATTCAGGTAGTTATGGAATCCATTACCCACATATTCAAAAAATGTCTCGCTTCGCATCCATCCGCTTTCAGACCGGCCGAGGATCCAGTTTTCAGGCATACTATTTATTATATCTCTTGGTGGTCTTAAATATGGAAAAATTACCATGGGAAGCATTTCTCCATTGGCACAAATTACCTCCAGCACGGTTATCGTTTCTTTCTCAGATGCCATTTTTATTTCATAGACATTTTTGAAGCCTTTCGGAGCGATGACTTTGCCAGATTTGGGACACATTGAGAAACCGCTTTCGTCACCATTAAATATGCGCGATGGATCATCCAAAATGTCTTCCATATCATTATTCAAAAGGTACTCCTGTAATTCTTTGGACCATTTTCGTATATACGCTTACGTGACCAAAGCTCTTCCTTTGGAGATACTCTCAGCTTCTTTTCTACTAAACAACTGTTTCTTTTGAAAAAAAGCTTAAGCCAAGTTCTGCCTGGTCTACCGTCTTTGAATGGGGTTTTTCGCTTGGAATCGACAATAATCTTTTGAACTGTATTCAAGAGATCAGCCCTATTCAACGGAAACCCGCATTTGCAAATGTTCATGATCCAATTCGTTATTTTCAGTTCTTCCACTTCTGATAAATACGACTCGTGCCCTAATTTTACAACACCTTCAGGAACTCTTCCAGTAATCCTATCATGAAGTGTGGACTTTGGTATTCCATATTTTTAAGCGGCAGCTCTCAAACATAGGATCCTGTTTCGGATTTCGCAAAGAGCCTTCTCTAATTTTTCCTTGTGAGGAATGCTTACAGATCTTTTACTCATCTGTTGAAAATCAAAACCAAACTTTCTAACTTTAATCTCTTATAAATTTCTAAATAATGTTTAATACATTAGAAAAAAAACCGCGATGTGTCCGATTATTAAATTACGCGGTGGTTGTATTGCTTTAATACTCGGACGACATGTCCGATTATTGAAAGCACTAAAAAAAATGACATTAATGTTCGGATAAGTTTTATTAAGTATTTATTTTATTACTTCGACTTTAGTTTTTAAATTATTGTTCTTTATCACATAACACAATAAATCACAAAACTTTTGACATTTGAAACTATTTTACTGTCAAATACTTACCATTTAAGTTAGTCGCCAAAGCAAAAGAAAAATTTGCAAAATAGATACTGCGAATAACTTTTCATAAGATCACAGTCTGAATTGTGTAAACAATGGCTCATTCAAAACAATTTTTTTTGTTATTGACAACGACAGTGGGCCTGCTTAAAACGGCACTTCAAAGTAAATCATGCGATATTTCGTTTGCTTGCTTTTGCAAGTAAAACCCAATCCAAGCAACGCAGCTCAGCGCAAGTTGACATACTTAATCCAACAACCCGTACATTGACTCAAACGGGTATTGATAGGTATATACAAGTCAAACGAAAATTAAGCCCACAGCAGCAAAAAATTGCAAACCCATCAAAACTTGCAAAAACGAAAACCACTGGCATTAACCCTCTACTGGGAAATAAGTTTGCGATTCTGGACAATGAATGTGACAAAGAGCCGAATGAAGTTTCTAAAGCCAAACCCAAACCGCCCCCAATTTATTTACGAGAGCAAAACTGTAGTGAGCTCGTGAATAAATTAACTCAACTTATTGGAGACAATACGTTCCACGTAACATCAGTTACCAAGGGCAATATTAAAGAGACCAAACTTCAGATTCTAACTGAAGAAAATTACCGGTTGGTAACCAAACACCTTAACGAAGATAAGAAAAACTTCTATACGTACCAGCTCAAAAGCAGCAAAGGACTGCAAGTAGTAATAAAAGGTATAGAATCAAGTGTACCCATTGCTGATATTGCTCATGCTCTAGAGAAGGCATTATCAACAGAGCAAAAATCGCTCAGGCTATGTTTAAGGTAGAACTTAAGCCAGAAACAAAGCCAATGAATAAAAACGCAGTTCACCCAATCTACAATCTACGATATCTTCTACACCGAAGAATAACAGTGGAGGAGCCGCACAAGCGAAACGGTCCCGTACAGTGCACAAATTGTCAAGAATTTGGGCACACCAGAACATACTGTACCTTGCGCCCAGTGTGTGTTGCCTGTGGCGACCTTCACGCTTCCGCTTCTTGCAAGGCTATCAAAGATTATGTGGCTGTAAAGAAATGCAGTAATTGCGCAGGTAACCACACCGCCAATTATAGGGGATGCCCTGTGTACAAAGACTTAAAGTCTCGCATGAATCAGCGCAACACAGCCGTACGCTCTTCCACCACTCCAATTAGCTCTTATAAATACCAACACCTCACGCCATCAACCACTACACCAGGAGCCTTTTTTGCCAATGCGCAGCGAGTTCCCAACGTTTCTTTTGCCGACGCGTTAAAACTACAAACGCAGCCAAGCACGGCGAAATCAAACTCCAATCAAGAAACATTTGCAAATATTCAAAGGAATACTGAGCAAATGCAGCCGAACCCCCCTACTTGTGGCATAGAAGGAATGATATTCAATCTTACTCATTGTATGACTCAATTCATGTCTACTATGCGAAATATGATTCAAGACCTCATAAAGGCTCAAAACTAATTGTTGCAAATTTTAGTGAGTAAAAAATGAGTGAATTGAAAATTTGCTTATGGAATGCTAACGGTGTAAACCAGCGTAGATTAGAACTCAGTCAATTTCTCACTGAATACAACATAGATGTTATGCTACTGTCCGAGACACATTTAACAAATAAATATAATTTCTCCATACCTGGGTACAAATTCTATGCCACAAATTACCCAGATGGTAAAGCTCATGGAGGCACAGCGGTGCTTATTAGAAATCGTCTAAAGCACAATATTCTAGAGTCAAAAGCAACAGCCTGTCTGCAAGCAACTACCATATGCTTACGAAACCGCGACCGAGACTTCAATCTATCGGCTATTTATTGCCCACCGCGATTTTTAATTTCTGAAAATGACTTTAAAGATTTCTTTGATAGCCTGGGTAATAGATTCCTGGCAGGAGGCGACTTCAACGCAAAGCATACGTACTGGGGATCACGCCTTATTAACCCAAAAGGGCGGCAGCTATACAATACCATTATAAACAGGCACAATAGACTAGAGGTCACATCTCCGGGTAAACCTACTTACTAGCCTACCGATATAAAGAAGATACCAGACCTAATAGATTTCGCAATTACAAGAAACATATACAGAAATAACATAACAGCAGAAACTCTACCTGAACTATCATCCGATCACTCCCCTATATTAATAAAACTATATGAACAGACCCAAAATATCGAAATTGAGCCTCGCCTAACTTCAAATAACACCAACTGGCTTAAATATAAAAAGTACATCAGTAGTCACCTTAAACTAAACGCTGCACTTAACAGCGAGCGTGATATAGACTCCCTTGTTGAACATTTTAAATAAACCTTTACTACAGCCGCTGGCCTGGCAACACCAAATCAAGTCCAAGTACCACCTACACATACATACATCAGTTACAAATACCGAAATAGAAAAACTTGTGGCAGAAAAGCGGCGCCTAAGAAGACAATGGCAGAGCCATCGCTCACCAACCTCACAGCTACTGTATAAAGCTGCCAGTAGAAAACTGAAACAAGCACTCAAACGTGCAGAGGATCGCAACTTGCAAAGGTACATTAAGAAGCTTTCCCCGAATTCTACTGGAAGATACTCTCTATGGAAACCAGTGGCTACATAAATGCCAATTAGGAACCAATGTGGAACCTGGGCTCGTAGTGAGCAGGAGAGAGCCGAGTGTTTTTCACACCATTTAAAGAATGTGTTTCAGCCAAACTGTCCAACGAACAACTTCAGGCTGCCACGGCTAACCAAAAATACAAATGAGCTATACACACCTAGCAAGACGATCTCTTTAGAAGTAAAAGCTATAGTAAAGTAGCTTAATCCAAAGAAATCGCCGGGTGCTGATTTTATAACTCCGAAAATGCTAATAGAGCTACCGAATGTTGCACTAGCAATTCTTTCTGACCTTTTCAACGCTATCCCCAAATTCGGTTACTTTCCGAAATCATGGAAAAGGTCGAAGATAATCATGATAGCCAAACCTGGAAAAGACGCAACACAGCCGTCCTCATACAGACCAATAAGCTTACTGCCCTGTCTTTCCAAAGTATTCGAAAAAGTACTCCTATCAAAGATATCTTCCCTTTGTCCATGAACGCAATTTAATACCAGCACACCAATTTGGCTTCCGAGAAAAACATGGTACAATTGAACAAGTTAATCGAATTACAAATGAAATCAGAAGGGCATTTGAGCTCAGAGAGTACTGCTCTGCAATTTTCCTCGATGTGGCACAAGCATTCGACAAAGTGTGGCACGACGGTCTTATATATAAAATTAAAAAATTGTTGCCGCCGGAATTCCACAAAATATTTGAATCATACATAACTAACAGATTATAAAGTACTTGTATATAATACAGTGATTAAGCCTATATGGATGTATGGTATTCAACTGTGGGTTACGACCTGTGCAACCAACATTCCAATCTAAAACGCTAAGGGCCTTAACGGGAGCACCGTGGTATGTCCGCAATGAAAATATACATAGAGACCATGGTATACCGATGGTTAAATCTGTAATCGACAGCAGCAGAGAAAAATACAAAATAAAACTGCGTAACCACCCAAATCCACTGGCAAGTGGCCTGTGCAACACAACAAATATAACACGCCTGCGAAGAAGAGATCTACCAGCCTTTAATTGAGCGACGTTAAACCAAGAGGGCTCAACCGTAGGGTTTGAGCTACATTATTGTAAAATTAGACGTAAGATTTTTAAACTTGTTGTTAGGCTTAATAGATGTAAAATAAGCAGATCCAACAAATAAATGCACGAATAATAAAAAAAAAATATAATTTTATAAAAGCAAATATAAAATATATATAAGTATAAGGAACTTATCAGCGATGCTGAATATAATTTCAAAAATATTGGATTCGATATGTATGTATTATTTTACTCTGCTATGTATGTATATTAGACTGCATCACTCCTCATACAAAAAAAAAATCGGTACTATTTTTCCATTGGAATTATAAAATCTGTTATATTTTAAGACGTCCACCAAAATATTTCGAAAAAATATTAAGATTTAAGTGAGCTGGACCAATTTCAAAATACCTCCAAAAATGGAGTTTTTTATTTCATTTCATTTATTATAAAATATAACATTAGCACAATAAGATCCCAATGATATTTTATAGTACAACTGCAACTTATAATAAAGAATTACAATATGTTAATGTTTAAAATTAAGTAATATATAGGGTCTATGAAATAACTCCCACGAAATAAGTCCCACTTTTAAAAACGAAATAAGTCCCACCAAAAATTGCTATTTTGAAAGTGGGAGTTATTTCGTTTTTAAAAGTAGGACTTATTTCGTCAATTGGTGGGACTTATTTCGTTACGCGTTTTTATTTTAAGTGGGACTTATTTCGTTTTGAATGGGAATAAATTCGTTTTGTAAAGTGGGAGTTATTTCATACCCCTAAATTTATATTTTGGGTGGGATTTATTTCGTTTTAAGAGGGACTTATTTCATTTTCATAATTTTGCATTTTAAGTGAATGCTTAATAATTTTTGCCGTTATTTGTTGCTCTTCACGTTGTTTCTCATTGAATTTCATAATGTTCTTTTTGTTGCTTTTTAAAAAAAATTTATTGTATTGTAGAATATGCTTTCGAAAAGTTCCGTTATTTCTTGCTCTTTACGAAATGAATGGTATTGTTTCAAATTTGTTGTTAAGTGTGCTAGTTTACAAGACCTTATCATTATATTGATTAGTTAAGTTTGTGAATTTCAATAGTGAACATGAGTGTGACATACGAAATAATTGCAGGGAAGAGGAGTAACAGCAAGCTTTTTTATATTTTTTTTGAGAAACAATTATATATTAAAAAGTGCACTAAATTAGAAAAACATTTTTATGTTTGTTATGTAAAGGATTGTCCATCACGAATAATGTTATTTAGCAGCGAGTGCATTAAAGCAAAAAATTGTAAAGCGCACAATCACGATAATCAAGAGGCTCTGTACAAAGAACTAAAATTTTTAAGTAATGTCAAAAACAAAATGCGCACGTCTTAATGAAAAGCCAACTGAAAACAATTGCGGTGGAAGTATTCGCAATATTTTTGTGAATACTAGCATGGAGTAAGTACCACCCACATGATAATTATTATTTATTAAGTAAGTACTTAATAAAGTCTTTGCAGAAATCAAAAGGAAAGCAAAAATATTGTCTTTGATAAAATACAGCGGTGTTTGCAGTATATTGCGAATAAAAATTTTAAAAATTCTCCCAAAACACCGGCAGATGTGCAGGAAGTTTTCCAAGACGCAGCAGTTTATGATAAATTCGGTTATTCCAAATTAAATGGAAATAAACAATGGCAGTTTTTCAACATATGCTACCAAGAAGGAGACTTTGCATATTGCGTTTTTTGTTCCGAAAGAACTGTTGAACTGATGAAAGAATGCATTCCTGTTAATTCGAAAAGAAACATTTTAATTGATGGTACTTTTTCTGTACTTCCTCTAGGAAGCTTTAAACAACTATTAATCTTACATTGTGAATACTTTGGTTCGGTAATTAATTTCATTCATAACTATATATGATTTATATTATGTATACATATGTATATATTTATTATTTTTTCTATTTTAGTTATTCCCCTTTCTTTTCGTACTGATGACCAAAAAGTCTCTAAAAGCATATCAGCATTTATTTAGTTATATACAAAGGAGCATTATTGATTTGTCACAAGCAACTTTTATAACAGATTATGAAACAGGATTGAGAAGCGCAATTGAAAAAAGTTTCCCTGATTCAAAAATGTTTGGTTGCTGGTTCCATTATTGCCAGGCATTGCGTCGATTCATAACCATGAAGGACAAAAGGCTCGCTCAATATATTCGGCAAAATAAAGAAGCGTCTAGAATTTATCACAAATTTCTATCTCTTCCATTATTACCTGGAATGCACATTTCGGATAGCTTCCAACTACTAACCGAAGATCTAGGAAAATTGAACGCTTTAGATAGATTCAAATCATTTATAAAATATTTTGAGAATCAATGGATGCAAAATGTACAATATTGCCTTTTACAGAATATTTACAAAAAGATGTTATGATTTCATTATTACAGATCGGTCCACATAACTTTTCAGTTTTCGATTCTGAAATCCGCACTACGTCTGCAATAGAAGCTTACAATGGCGTCATAGGAAAAAGCATTCCAAAGAAGGCTACTTTTTTCAAATTTGTAGCATTTTTACAGATGCAAGAATTTGAAAAAGTAAGAAAATTTGAACTATTGCTGAATACCAATGGTAGTGTGGGAAAAAAAGCGTATTAAAAAGTCCTGTGTTTTGAAAGCAGATATGATTTCGAAATTCAAGAATGATCTCTTACAAGGTACTATAACTCCTTCTAAATTCCTTGACCAACTGGTGTTATCAAAAAATAATTTAATTGTACAAATGGAGCCTGATGAAGATCTTTTTGAAGAATTATCATATTTGGAAGAGGACATTGAAGACGAGTCGTTAAACCATATTGAAACCAACCAGAATACAATTAATAATAATATGTGTGTGGTTTGTTTCATAAAGCAGCCAAATATCTTATTTTTTCCTTGTAAGCACTTGAAAATTTGCAGTGAATGCTGTCTTACAATGCAAACTCACAAAATTGATCAAACCAGTAAACTAGTATGTCCATACTGTCGTGCAGAAGTTCATGAAACCCTTCAAATATTTATCTGATAAATAAATGATTTTTTTATGGAGGGGTACCTAACTAGAGCCATGAAATATAAGGCCATTATGGCTTTATTTCTCATTTTTTTCTTATGCAAAAAGTTATATATTGGACATTTCGTAAAAGGGACAACCATAATTTTTTGTCCTTATCTCTCATGGCTCTCCTTTTTTTGTTATAAACTACTTTATACTTACTATAATAAAAAAACTTTAAAGAAATGTGTACAAATAGGTACCGAACTTAACTACTGGAAAAACAATATTAAAAAAAATTGTTGATGAATTACGTATGTATGTATGTGTTTTATTATATTTTTAGTAGGAATTTGGAATTCGTGTTCCATGTTTTCTAATATCACCATTACAAAATACAACTAATCCCAATACCACGTTAAAACTATAATACCGTCTACCATGCACTGGATCTTCAAGCCATTTATAAAGGTCGATAATTTTAATCTGATGGTCCTTCCGAAACGGTTTCCATCTTAATAATAAGAACAATTGATCTGTACTTAATCCATTTACGAATCCAAACGTTGTTACTAGTAGGCGTTCTCTATACGTTCCTTGACCGAAAAAAGAATTAATAATAAATTCTGGAACTCTATCAAAATTCGTAATATCCATTCCATTAAGAAGCCTTCTGCGAGCTTGCATACGATTTTTCTTTATTATTTCTCTGCTTTGATTATTCATATTATTCGACGTGTGTTTTTTTTCGAAGAGCCAAATACTTCTTATTTGAAATCGCATTAAACAGTGAAAAAGTGGGACTTATTTCGTTTATGAAAGTGGGACTTATTTCATTTTGAGTGGGAGTTATTTCATTTCAAGTAAATTTTTAAATCATTTCATTTTGGTGGGGCTTATTTCGTTTTCAAAAGTGGGACTTATTTCGTGGGAGTTATTTCATTTTTTTAAGCAATTTTTGGTGGGACTTATTTCGCTTTAAAAAGTGGGACTTATTTCGTGGGAGTTATTTCATAGACCCAATATATAAGTCAAAAACAGGAACAACAAAAACTTACAAAACTCTATAGAGAATCACAGGTGGAGCATAAGGAAAAACATAATAATGTATTGATTAGCCTGTACCTAACTAGATAGCGAGCCTCAGAGGAAAGGGTATAACTTTGGATATGAAATAGCATTTTAACGAAAATAAGAATACAAAACACTCTTAAAGTTGCTTATGTTCAAACTATTACGAATATGAGATGGAATCGAGTTCCAGGTGCGAATAGCATTAACAAAAAATAGTCTTGCAGATGTTAGATAATTATAGTTGGGCACGATCAATTCCGTTAGGCGCGCAGATTTCGGGAAATACAATTTTTCAAACAGATAGCTAGGTTCCTTATCCATCATAAGGCGAAATAGAAAAATGCAATTTCTAGCCTTCAAGTATTCAAAAATACCGCATCCTAGGAGCAGTGACTTCCATTCAGATATATGATCGTATTTCGCCAACCCAAAAACATACCGCGTAACGTGATTGAATACCACATCAATTTTATGAGCAGATTGTGAGTGTGTGAATAAAAATAGTTTCTTAAACATTTTTTTTGAAAAAATCACCTCAAATGACAAAACGGTTTAAACTTAAAAAATTTGCATAATAATATTTTAAAAAAAGTTGAACGGAATTGTAATGATCAGATTTTTGATGCTGTTTTTTAACTTCTTTCAAAGATTGGTATAAGAAAAACTTGAATAACTGAGCCTAAACTCTTCTGATTTAGACTTAAGAGGTGTCGGTGGAAAGCTATTTTTTCACCCTTTTTATTTATTTGCTAATAAACTCATTCAGGGGATGAAAGAGAAAGGTAGGATGAACGAACGTCATTCAAAGTTGAATTAAGATGTGTTGGTATTTGAAAAAAAAAAATTGGGACACGAATGATTTTTTTTGGACAGAAATAAAAACAGTGTGAAAATACCTTTCTACTGAGATCCCATAAGTCTAAATCAGAATAGTTTTGGCCCAGTTATTCAAGTTTTTCGTAAATCAATCTTTGAAAAAAGTAAAAAAAAACAGCATCAAAAATCTCATTCTTACGATTCCGTTGAAAAAACTTTTAAATATTTTTATGCAGATTTTTCAAGCGTAATCTATTTTGTCATCTGAGGGGACCTTTTTCAAAAAGTTCTTTACGAAGCTATTTTTATTCATAATTTCGAATCGGTCCAGCTCACTTAAATCTTAATATTTTCCCCAAATATTTTGGTGAACGCCTTAGAATATAATAAATTTTGTAATCCCGGCGGAAAAACCGCAACTTTTTTTGGTGATGCAGTAGGTGTATATATATCAGTTATAAGTAGAAATTATTTTTGAAAAAACATATTTCCGTGCAGTTTTGCTTATTTACGACAATTGTAATTAGTAATTTCTTATATGTAATTTGATTCCTTATTTTATTGTATATATTAGTTAGAAGTAGAACTCATTTTTAAGTTTTTGGTCGCTTAACAAATTAAAATAAATTTATAAAAAAATAATTTCATGCAGTTTTGCCTATGTCCGACAATTAGAGTACGCTGCGTCCGATAATTGAAAAATCTTGTCCGACTAATAGTACAACAGAACTTTTTTAATTTTTTTTTAATAACAACAAGACGGAAATATTCATCAAAAAAATTATTTTTGATCACAAGTTGTAACTAACAGAAGCGCTTTAATCAATTCACTTCAATTTGTTATTATCAGTAGGCTTAAAATGGTCGCTTAAGAAAATTAAAAAAACACCTAAACTGTCCGACGATTGATGCACCTACCCTATATTGCGAGGTTTACAAAAGCTTGTGTGGGGAGTTGTGGAGTATCGCCCTTATGAATAACCAAGACTTGTAAACGCCGTATTAGTAGTATAAATAAACAAGAAGTGTAAACGCCGTTTTAGCATTAATAACAAAATGTAAAGGAGAATGAACGTTGTGTCTGAAATGAATAAAACAGTTTATCTTTGACTAGCAAATCCAATTCGTCTGATGGATTCTAGCTCATGTCGATGTATTGAGTAGAAAGGGGCGAAAAATAAAAAAAAATAAAACTAAGTAAAAAACACTAGCGAAGAACATGGCGTGCGATTCTACCAGGACATAGCCACTATGGAGAAGTGGTATGATAGGACATCAAACCTCCACATGCTTGCTGACTATCTCTGGACCTTTAAAAGCGATGATAATGCGATCCACAAAAAAATGTTTGAGGAGTGCATTCCAGAACGCGGAAAGTGTTAAGAGACAAAAGACCGGCTAATGATGAATCTGGGATAACGATTTTTTAATGTGGATTTGTTAATGAAATCACTTTGTTTTTAAAGTAATTTCATAGACTGAGATGTTCGTGCCTGTGGGAAAACAAGTGCATGCTATTTAAGAACTGAGACTTTTTTTAATATTTCACTCATTTCGAATTAGCTCATCGACATGAGGTAAAATCCATCAGACGGATTGGATTTTCATTAATACGTGTTTTTTTTCTTCGGAAAAACTACCTGCAAAACCTAGTTAAATTTTTTTTTTAATTTTCCATTTTTCGAAATTTCAACAGCTTTTTTCTCAAAAACTGGACGTGCTAGAAAAATTTTGCAAATTCACTTAAAACCAGCATAAAAAAATCTATAAGACGAGGTCAGTGCCGTTTTTGAGAAAACATACGACCAAATTTTGTTGAGCCGTGTTATTAGCCGTCAAATTTGTTGTGCTTCACATCTCAAGGAAAAGTAAAGTTTCTTCTCCGTACCACCGTGATCACTCTTTTCTGCAATTTATATTTATTTTAACTTAATATTTTATTAAAAATACCTTCACAAACCTCTTTTCTTCCATCCATTTTTGCTTACTTTAACATATGACATTTCTCCCCTTCTTCGTAGAAATAATCGATAACGCTAGGTTGGACACCGAAAAGTTATCGGTTTGATCGGAGATTATCTTATAGTTACTGATTAACGAGGGACGAATTTTGTTTGGCTAATCTCCCTTTCTAATTGCAGATTAGGGAATTAAGTTCAAATGAGATTTTTTCAAATTCTTATTCGAATATTTGTGTGGTATATTTTGCGCATTAAACTCATAGCTGAATAGAGCGCTGATAGCCTGAGAAACGCTGAACGCCTGAAAAGCTTGTTGTGGATTGTACTCTAAGCTTGGTTGTATTGCCACCCGCGTAAGTATACGCTAGTTCGAACTGGGGATGACTAAGAAGTTTGAATAGCTGTCCTAAACTTATTTCGGAAGTCTCACTGTGTGGTGTCATGACCATCGAACCATCGTGGCTCTGCAGTAAAATTGAAACGAAGATACTTAAAAATTTAATGTATTGTTTATGTTATCCTTACTAATATTATAAATCCGAAAGTGAGTTTGTTTGTTTTCATAAAATAATTTTTTTTTATTGAAACTTTTTGGTCCAACATTTTCACCAACAATTCACGTTTACGATTTTCATTGGCACATTCATCTGCCAAGATTATGGTTCGATGGTCATTTGCCGCTTTAAATAACCTAACGAAAGCGTTATGTCCGTGATGAAGTTCTTTAAATTCTCTAATTGTGTAACATTTCATATAACGGTTAATCTCACAACGAAATAAATTTGAAGAACGTTTCTCCCTGGCGGCAACAATGATCCGGTTCTATAGTAAATATGTCCAAGAAACTTTATAGTAAGTATAGTTGGTGGCAATTTCAAAATGGACGCGTATACATAATTGTTCTACAGAGATCCAATATAATATAATAATAATAATAGATTGGCGCTTACACATACGTTAGTGTTTGGCCGAGCTTCTCCTCCGATCTGTGGCGTGCGCCTTGATGTTGTCACACAAAGACACACCTACACTTTTACGCCGACTCCGAACGGCGATTGTATTTTTAGGAGAAGCTGTTTTTCATGGCAGAAATACACTCTGAGGTTTGCCATTGCCTGCCGAGGGACGACCGCTGTTAAGAAAAACCTTTTTTTTATATTTTTTTTGCGATGTTGCTTTGACCAGAGCTCGAACCCAGGTGCTGTGGAGTGGAAGCGCGCACTGCTTGCCACTACACCACAGCGGCCGACAGCGAAATCCAATATACATAGCGAAATCCATATAGCAAAATTCCGTTAAAAATAGGGCTATAAAAGAGCTAAAAAAGTCGTTGTGGCTAAAAATGGTTTTTTTACTTACATATACGTATATAAGTATATGCGCAAACAGTTTCAATAAGTAATGGTATAGAAAATCACTGAACTCTGGAAAAAAGCTCATATTTTTTCCAACCAAAAACGTTTTGTATAAAGGGGGAAATATACGACACCAACTTGCTGACTCCATCAAGTGATTGTACCATCAAGCTCGAATCATATAACTTACCAGCATGCTGGTACAACATTTATTTCTTTACAAATGCGGTCGAGGAAAGATCGAAATAACTAAAGCCGAAATTTCATAATTTTCCTACCATTTTGTTCAACATTTTTTTTTTGTTTTTTTAATTCACAACTGCAATATCGTGAACTTATTCTTCCACAAACACGGCTTTGACCCATATAATGCAAGAAATTTCCGCCAAAATATTTTTTACTTAGAAAATTGAGCTAATTTCAGCACTCACGACACCAGCATGCTGGTACAATCCAAGGTGAATTTATATAAGGTGGTGTTGTTTCATCAGCTGTGAGTAGCGTTTGATTGTCAAAATTTTGTATTTCGTTAGTGAGTGAGTAAAACGTGAGAGTGTTTGTATTTTCTGTCGCCCTTTATCATTCGGAGAAGAATAGCTGAAATTTGACAATGGCCAAACAAAATACAAGTAATTGTTGTATTTGTTCAATCGATACCACCTTATATGTATTCGCCTTGGTACAATCATAAAATTTTCAAATAGATTTCAAGTCGCACCAGCAGCTGGTACAATCACACTACAAGAACATACACGGTCAATCGACTTTATGGGCCATTTAACAAATGAAGCATATTAAGGACCAGTTTTTCAGTGCACGGCCGTGGCTTAAACTAAGTTTAAACGCCCGATCTGGCTGGTTTAAACTAAGAGCAGCCAATCAAATGTCAGCCAGCTGTTCAATTTAAACTCAGTTTACTTAATCTGAGTTTCAACTGGCACTGAAAAAATGGCCCTAAGGGCCGTAAACTTATCTATTTTAAACTATAGTTACATCGTTAATAGATAGGTTAAAAAACAGCCCTATTACTTTTACAGATGTATGTATAAAAACGTAAGGAACATACAATACATATATGTATATATATAAGTCTTTCTTAGTTTAAAAATTCATCTCTTAATAAATGCAAAAAAATAGATCAATTCAATTCAATTCAATAAATTCTCCAAAGGGCTAAAAAAAGTGCTAGGGGCAATTTTAAATTGATGTGGCCAAAAAAAGTATGTCGTAGCTAAATCTAGCCACCAAAGGGCTAAAACGGCAACACTGATCGTAACATATAAAAATTCGATATACTCAATGTTGCAACAGGTTTATTTATTCTGACATTCACGGCACCTTTTCTAACTTGGCGATTATTCGTAATGACTCCAGCGCCACGTAGCAGATTATTTTGCAATTGTATTGCCTTTACCGTTAAAAATACATATTTTGAATATTGGCTAAAGTGGATCATCAATAAGATTTTTAGTAATAACTTAACTCCAGTGCCAAATGGCGAGTGAATTTGTGAAATCTACACTATCCAGAGAGTCACTCAAAAACACACAAAAAATTTCGTTAAAATCCGTCCGAGTATTTAGGAGGATTTCACTCACAAACACACCTACAGATGAATTATATATACGTTTGTAATGCGCCACGCCCTCTTTTCAAATAGACCGTTTTTCTCCATGAGTATAAGATTGATTTCACATATCTCCACAGCAAGTTCCAGTACTCCAGAGATATTCGGTATAAAAAATTCGGTTTTTATGGGAGGTTCCACACCCCCTCTATATATGTAACGTTTGTTTAGCTTATAATAATCCTGGCGATGTCTGAATCAGGTGTCGCAAATTTCAAAAAATCGGTTCGGCCGTTTTCGAGCTTTGCGAACACAAAAAAACGGCTTTCAAAACGTATATTGGTATAGATTGGTATGAATCGAAATAGTTTTGAATATGTATCACAATATGAGTGTTAGACGAAAGAGGTTTAAAAAGGTTGGCAACCGTCTGAAAGGTTAAGTTCAAACTATTCAATAATTTAAATGAATTATTACAAGATGGGAATCAATCAAAATGATTTTAAAAGGGCTTAATTTCAAAACTACATGTAAGGGGTTTCCATCTGTTTAAAATCTCAATTGAGTTGAAAAAGTATGACAAGTGAGAAGTTTGAGAAAGTTT
>NW_023458563.1:10459468-10483302 GCF_013731165.1 Rhagoletis pomonella
AGGTCTGGTATAATTGAATACGTACTCAATTTAACGGTTTACGATATGCCCAAAAAAAGTTATATTATTTTGTGTACTTTATTGTATTAAACTGTCGTAGTCAAATAATACAGGGTATGAATAAATCGTTTGTACTTGGTACAACTCTGGTCATTTTCGAACTAGTTCGGTTTCTGTTAAGAAATTCTAGTTGTAAACTAATATTTTTCCTGACTAGTTTGGGATTTCACTGCAGGGATGGTATGGAGATATATAAAACCATTCTCAACTCATGGATGAGGGCTGCCACCTTTTAAAAAAATCTAATTCAACTTCAATTAAGCGAGTTATTTATTTGAAAATTATATTAAAAAAATGGATGTCAAGAGACTTAAAAAAGCTGTAGTTTGATATATTTTGAAAAGGGTTGCCATCTGTTTGAAAAGTAAAATTTAAATTAATTATACGTAAGCCATCTGAAGAATTAAAATATGGTTGTCAAACAAAATATTGTTAAAAAACCTTTAGTTTTAAAGTTTTGAATAATATTGAAGTCTTTCATAAGGGTTGCCACCTTTTTAAAAATTCAACTTAATTAGTTTAAATGAAATATTATAATACTAGCAGACCGGGCGAACTTCGTCCCACGCAAAATATTTTTTTATTGAAACTTTTTGGTCCAGCATTTTCACTAACAATTCACGTTTACGATTTCCATTGGCACGCTCATCGGCTAAGATTATGGTTTGGTGGTCGTTTTCCGCCTTAGAGAACCTAACGAAAGCGTTATGTCGTGATGAAGTTCTTGACAGTCTCTAATTGTGTAACATTTCATATAACGGTTAATCTCACAAAGAAATAAATTTGAAGAACATTTCCTCTTCACTCCCTGGCGGCAACAATGATCCGGTTCTATAGTAAATCAAGCAGCTTTATAGTATAGTTGGTGGCGATTTCAAAATGCATGCATATAATTGTTCTACACAAATCCTATATACATAGACTTATTTCAGACGAAATACCTTAAAAGTAAGTTTCACGAAAGCAGATTAAGTGAAAATAATTGTTTTTTACTTGAATTTACTACGGTAAAAGGCGCGCGATGGTTTTTACGGTTGATTTATCGGTGGTGATTTGAGATTTACCCCTGCACAACTTAACCCTGAGGTATAGAATGAAGCTTTAAGGCATAACAATCAGGGTTGGGCACAATGCACTAAAAAATGAATGCAATACGCTTTTCACTAACACTGTCTATTCAGTGATAGTTAAAATGCAGAATCCATTATCACTGAAAATTTTAGTGATAGTGAAAAAAACTGCACTATCACTGAACATTTAGTGATAGTTAAAAACAAATTGCACTATCACTAAACCCTTAGTGATAGTGAAAAACAATTTGCACTACCACTTAATATTTAGTGATAGTGAAAACCTTTATTGATAATTAAAATTTTTCAGTAAAATGGCATTGCTTTTGTCTGTAAACAAGCATTATGTTTATGACATAGTTCTTCTTGAAGAATAAAGTAAGACTATATTAGCTGAAGCAGTGAAAAAAAAATATATTCAAAATAAACAATATTCTTGAGAAGAGACTTCTAATTATAGTACGTCGGTTCAAAAATATAAAAACATAATTCATTTTTTATTTGCCTTTTTAGTACCAACATTTCAAAGTTTTGGTCAGAAAGATTTTGCCTTGTCGATCGATTGAGAATCCCAGCAAAAGGAAAAAAGTCTTTCCACTGGCGCAGATGAAGGAAGAGGTGTATTATATTTTAAAAACATTTTTTTTTATAGTAGGAAAGCGATGCAAAGCTTCAATGCTCCTATCCTCGTCATTCAGGTACAAAACTACTTCAGTTGCTATAGCTCCGCCATGGCAACATGTATACCGATTTTCATCTAAAAAAGCAAATTATTTACAAAACTTTTGCAGGTGGGTTTGTTTTAATCAAATACCTGTAGACTCCTCATCGAATTCGAGCAATGCTGTAAATTATTATCTTCCCCTACCGGTTGTCTTTTAAACTCCATCGCATATTCTTTAAATTTATCCCGAACATCTTCTAGAGTGTATATCAGCACTTCCAGCAAAGTTTTGCAAAATTTTAGTTTGATATCGGGAATGAGAATGGCTGCAATAACTGCATCCCAAGAGTCAGAGTGCAAACTAAAATATTTTTCAAACCTTTGCATTAGCTTTGATTGCATTTGAATATTAGTTTCCGTCAAATATTTCATGTTTTCGGAAGCTAAACGCGTATTTTTATTTTGATGGACAGTAAAGTTGGAATAAAGTAACCAAGGAATATATTTTGCTCTCTTTGAAGGAAGTCGATAGCTTCTGCGATAGGTTGCATTACTTTTGCATATTCTTCCAAATACTCAATTTCATACTCATTGAAAGTAGAAATTTCCAGCTTATAGCGTAGTTCACCTAATCTGTTTTTGACTTCTATTAACTTCTGAACCGAATCGTACAATGAGTTCCATCTTGTAACGCAAGGCGTAACCAAATTCGAAGATATAACTGTTTTTATTATTTCCGCAGATTTCGGCCTATTACATTTATTCCATAATTTTGTACACCTGAGTTAGCAAAATGTAAAAAGTTAATATATGTACATGTTATTGATTTAACCTTACTTCTTTAGAGGGTCATTTTCGATGCTATTTTTTCGTTTATACTAAACTACCCTATAATAGGACCATATATGCAAGGTACAATCTCTGAAAATTTGACTGAAATCTATCCTGTAGTTTTTAAGTTAAGTGCAATCATGGAAACGGCTATTATTTTACATATGTAGATAATATATTAAATTCACAGTAAAGGTTGGATTAAAAATAAAGCTATGCCTAAAGTTGGGCATTTCTATTACCGGTTTTTTTGACGTATGTATGTTTCTTGGTTGTAAACCAATTTAAAACCTTTATTTTAGACATAATTATAAATTTTAATGCGACCTTTAAATATAAAGTAAAATTTAAAGTGACAGGTTACTTGAGAAAAAGGCCCTAAGAGTAACAGCGTTACACTTTTTTGCTTTTTTGGAGTTTTTATTATTTTAAAGTTAGGTACAAATAACGTAACTTTGGATTAGCGTTTTCCACTTTCATATGTAAATTGGCTATCTTCGCTTGGCTAGTTTCACTAAAAGTTTAGTGATGGTGATTTTTTTCTAACTATCACTAAAGTTTTAGTGATAACGCAATTTGTTTTTCACTATCACTAAACCTTCAGTGACAGTGAATTTTTTTTTTCACTATCACTAAATTTTCAGTGATAATGAATTCTGCATTTTAACTATCACTGAATAAACAGTGATAGTGCAATTCAGTGGTAGTGCAAAAACGCCCAACCCTGATAACAATATTGGCAAAATTCACATACATTGGGCCAATCGTAACACATAAAAATTCAATATACTCAGTGATGCAACAGGTTTATTTATTCTGACATTCACGGCACCTTTTCTAACTTGCTGTCTCCACAGGCAAAAGTTTTTATCTTGATAATGTTATCAGGCAAAATTTTGCCCATGGAGACCGCATATTGCTCTTGGCAAGCAATAATTATCAGAGCTTTTATCTTGATAAATATTGCCAGCAATTTGGTACTTTGACAGCTACATTTTCATTTGCGCGATAGCTTCGTGGAGACAACATTATCGATATTTCAATATAAAAGCAAAAATTGAACTGTTTTCTATTAAAATATGTGTTATTATTTGCTTGGGTGTGAAATAGCATATTTTTTAAACTTTTTAATTGATGAAATCCGGCTAAAATTGCCATCTAATAAATGCTTTTATCAAGATAAAAAATGCCCACGCACAAATATTGCCGCTGATAAAATTTTTATCAGGCAATAAAAATGACAGTTGGTAGGCAAAAACTTTTGCCTGTGGAGACGGGCCGTAACTTGGCGATTATTCGTAATGACTCCAGCGCCACGTGGCAGCTCTTTTTTGCAATAGTATTGCCTTTACCGTTACCAACACATGTTTTGAATATTAGCCAAAGTGAATCATCAAGAGGATTTTTAGTAATAACTTAACTCCAGTGCCAACTGGCGGGTCAATTTGTGAATCTATTATCCAGAGAGTTACTCAAAAACACAGAAAAAATTTCGTTAAAATCCGTTCGAGATTTTTAGTAATAACTTAACTCCAGTGCCAACTGGCGGGTCAATTTGTGGATCTGCACTATCCAGAGAGTTACTCAAAAACACACAAAAAATTTCGTTAAAATCCGTCCGAGAATTTAGGAAGATTTCACTCACAAACACACCTACAGATGAGTTATATACACGTTTCTACGGCGTCACGCCCTCTTTTCAAATAGCCCGTTTTCTCCATGAGTATAATGTTGATTTCATATATCTCCACACCAAGTTCCAGTACTCTACCATGAACATTTCCAGAGATATTCGTTATGAAAAATTCGGTTTTTATGGGAGGTCTCACGCCCCCTCTATATATCGAACTTTTTTTTTAGCCTATTTCGGAAATTTCAAGCTTCGAGCTTTGCGAACACAAAAAAACGGCTTTCAAAATATATATTGGTATAGATTGGTATGAATCGAAATGGTTTTGAATATGTATCACAATATGAGTGTTAGACGAAAGAGGTTTAAAAAGGTTGCCAACTGTTTAAAAGGTTAAATTCAAACTATTCAATAATTTAAATGAACTATTACAATATGGGAATCAATCAAAACGATTTTAAAAGGGCTTAATTTCAAAACTACATGTAAAGGGTTTCCATGTGTTGAAAATCTCAATTGAGTTGAAAAAGTATGACAAGTGAGAAGTTTAAGAAAATTTTAGTTTGAAAATATTTTGAAGATGGTTAAACAAATTTAAATTTTTTGGATTCACAAGGACGAATAGGTAGTTTTTAAGCTGACAAAGTTAGAAGAACGAAATTTGAGGATGTTATCGAGTTTATATAAGCTCTTAACATATAATTTTTTCAAAAGGTAGTATTACGAAATTTCAAGGATAAAATGTTAAAATGACATTTTCAATATTTACCTTCTACAGTATTTCCTCATTAATTTTATACCAAACTTCTTCTCTAAGCACATTTCTCTGAATTTTTTAAATCATTTTTGAATTACTGACGTCAGAGCGAAAAACTTAAAACGCAATTTTACTATATTTAAATTTTTTTATCCCGGGATTAACATTCCTAGCTGGTACATATGTATTTTGGTAGTAGCGACAACAGCTACTTTTAGGCTATCAACAGCCTCTTGTATGGGCGCAAATTTGGATTGAAAGATACAATCATTGTCAGGTAGACGGAAAGATAGTTGTATTCCCAATTATTCCCTCCTGTGGTTTGTTTTTCTAATTTGGAGCCCTCTGTTCCTCAAGAGCATGTTAAATGAAGGCCCTGCATTTGCACGAATTGCATCTTTGCAGGATAACAGAATAGGGGCTGAGAAGCTTGGAGTGGAGTTCTAACTTAAGACGAGATGTCGTTCTTAAATTCGTACCTAATTTACCAGAATAAAGTCGTTTCTAGGTAAATATTTAAGCTTGAGATCATGTCGGGTGTCGAGTATATGAGGAGATTGCTCGTACTACATTTTAAAACCCCCACTTGTTTCAAGTTGCACCCATAAGTACGGGTGGGCGTTTAAAATTATTGTTAATTTGTTACTGATGATGCTACGAACTCCGAATGACCTGACAAGACAATTAACCGACCGAAATACCAACCGCAATAAATGGAGTTAATAAAAGCCAAGCAAAAACGCAGTATAAAAAAGCGTAGGCGCCAATACAAAATAAACATGAAAACGAAATGTAAACGCACAAAAGTGAAAAGACAAGTCAGGGCTCGTGCTACAAACGAATTTATTGCCACCTTGCTACTGGGACTCGTGCCCAGTGCTCAGTGGCTGGTGGGAGTGGGTGTGTATGGAGCAGCTCGCAAAGTGTTTAATAAACCTGATTTATGGCGGTTTTGTGGCGTTGCCGCAAATGTGGCCGTCGTCAGCAACAGTAAACGAAAAAAGTATCGAAAAGAAAAAATTACCAACTCTCCCCTCCTCGTCATGCTGCTCGAAGCAGTTGGCGTGTGAGTATGTAAGTACATCAAGTGCATAAACAGAAACGTCAAGCACACAGAAAGAATTGAACGCTTGAAAGTGGGAAAAGCAAAAAAAATGGTCGCTTAAGGCAATCGCTACATGCGTGCGTGTGCGTATGTGTAACACCAGTGGCAGGCCGGCAAGGCTGGACCCACGTACATACATGCTGCTGTGGATGAAAACATTGAATCCTTTGCGGACGCTGTGTAGGGTGGGGCAGTGTATGTTAGTAACAAGCAACAGGCGGACATATGTTGGACGGACAGACCTCGGTCAGTGCAATGGCGCCGTTTCACATGCAACAATGTACGTACGAGATTCCGTTTTGTGGCTCTACTGGATTTTTTAAGTTAAGTTTTTTTTGTAAATTTTCGTTTTGTGCAACATTTTTTTCCTTACACTTATTCAATGAACCATTGCGGCTATATGCTAGCATAATAGTAAGGAGCGGGAGAAAATGCTTAATTGAATGAGTGGTGCCTTCCTGGGGTTGGCAATGTTGCTCACGGAAACTGTTGAAAAACGATGGACTGTGGAGCAAGATTAACCCTAGAATGCTTATGAATAGGCGATGTTTTTTGCTAGCCCATCCGGTGCGTAAAAGAATAAATCTATTGGTTATATACTTAGTATACAATGCGTTGAGATTATTTGTAATGTACAGGGAACGGATTTTTAGGACCTGAAAACCTATAAAAAAGGCAAAATAAAATAACGAAATAGGCTGGAAAAGGCAAAATAAAATAGCGAAAAAGGCAGGAAAATGCACTAGGTATTGCAAAAAAGGCAAAACAAAATAGCGAAAAAGGCACTAGGTATTGCAAAAAAAAAAGCAAAATAAAGTACTAAAAAAGACAGAAAATACAAAGAACAATAAAAAAATACACTTATTTTAGAAATGTTTATATTACAAGTAAAAAGAGAAAAACTAAACTAGTTTCATTATATGAAAAATTTGTACTTTGAATCTTTGACTATTATATTTTTTAGAGTTTCTAACTCATAAAACTTTAATCTGTATAGTTGTAGTAACATTGAACCACAAGATGCATTTTGAAGTTTTCTGGCAGCATTTTCATTCGATTTTCGCGAAGAAAAGCCTTGAATGTACTAAATGTGCGCTCGACGTAAGTTGATACAAGTGGAGCCCAATTTAAATATGGAACGTGTGACACGTTCATATTATCAGGAATAAGGGCGTTTTCCTCGCTCTTTACAATTTTATCCACACCCCTTATTGTCACAAGCCTACGTTAGCTGAGAAAACGGCTTTTCATTTTTCCAACACCAATATGGCAAGAGGTCCCTGCGCTTCTATAAGCCGCATGGGCATGTGTATATTTTTTTAATCTTTAAAAAAATATTGTAAATGCTCTAATGACTTTTTTAAAGGTAGAAAAGGCAAAAAAGGCAAATATCTTAAAAAAGGACACATCAAATGTGTATATATGGAATCAGGGAAAGCTAAATCGTGGACATTCTTAATCGAATATACTCTATCACTTTAGCAGAAAAAAAGGCAATTTCCATAAAATCCGTTCCCTGGTGATGTATATGTTATTAGAAATGTTAAAATATAGTTATTAAAAAATTTATAACAATTTATCTCATTTTTTTTTTCTCTTTTTAACCGACTTCAAAATAGGAGGAGGTTATCAATTCGTCGGAAATTTTTTTAATCTTCGAACCACGTTAACCGTTTTCTATAATTCTTTTTTTAAAAGGAAGGTGGTCCCATACTAATTTGGTTTAGATCCGATCATTGAACCATGAAGAAATAACGGGACTCTTAAATTTGTATATGAGAATTGAAGTCGATTTTGTTTTTTGCTAAAAAATTACTTGTTATTGTAACAGCTGAGGTGTACCGAGCCCTACAAGGGAATTGAAATTGTATGAAGTTTATTATAAACTTATCGAAGAGTTAAAATAAAAATGCGTCAATTACTTTGATGCGACTTCGTGTTTTACACAATAGTCTTCGAGGGTCTTCCGCAAATTGATTAATTGTTTCAGAGATGATTTCTTCTTTGTTTTTTTCGACAAAACCTCTGTGAAGGCTAAGCATACATAAACCTAAATTAGAAGTGCAAACTGAGTAGAAAATATTAAAAGACAATAATTAATTTACCATTTTTTTTAAGTAAATGAGCGATATGATAGTAAAAATCATTAAATTTTCTGTTAGGTTTTTTTTTGTATGGGAAAAAAGCATCAATCGGCTGGTGATAAACACAATATATCGGTCTTACAAAAGTAAGGACGTTCGCAGTTGATACAACTATCGAGTAACAACCAGAAGTTTACCAAAACTACCGAAATGGATATAAAGACCGCTAACTTTTTTGATTATTGCATTAATTTTTTGAATTGGAAATTGATTATGAAATGCATAGAATGAAACTTGCTTGCGTCCTCCCCCGCCCGTGACTGCGTACGCCCATGTACATGAGTAATATATGTTCTGTATTTTAATCAAATCATACTGTTAATATAACTCCAGCGACACATTTCGGGATATATTGCGAATTTTAATCAAGTCAAGCTGTAAATGAGGGTTGTAGAATTACATATCTCGACTCCGGTGCCACCAGTCGGGCCAGTTTTTAAGTCAAATATTTTTTTATGCGGCTACTATGTATGCATGTATGTATGTGCATGTTCTGTATTTGAAACAAATAGAACGGTAAATACTATTTTTAGAGGTATCTCGACGCCACACACTGGTCCCAAATCAAGAAATTATGGATTTAGGGTCAAAATTCAACGAATCGATCTGATTTTTTTCTGTGGACGGCTTACGCAATTACAAATAACTTAAATAATTAGCAATTTTGTAAAATATGGCCTCCTTTTTAAGAAAAAAATTATTTTTTTTTTTTTTTATATGGAGCAAAACCCATTTTTAGAATTTTAAAGCGCACTTACCGCGGATTCGAAATGCGGCTTATGGCACATTGTAGAGGGTATTACTGTCCACAATTTCACTGATGACACCTATTATATAAGTCTGCGACCCTAAAAAATACAGACCCCCTAAAAATACAGACAAAAAAAGTTGAACAGCAATATTAAAATTAAAGGCATTATAGGGTTAATTACATTTAATAACACAATCCTTACTAATATTATAAATCCGAAAGTGAGTTTGTTTGTTTGCTACGCTTTCACGCTTTAACTATTCAACCGATCATCATACTTAAAATATAGGATACATTTAAATTCCATTAGGAAAGAGGGCGTGGCACCTCCCACACAAACGGAATTTTTTATACTACATTCACAGGAAATATTTTTGATAGATTACTGGAACTTGGTATGGAGATATATAAAATCATTATCATGGATGAGGGCTACCACCTTTAAAAAAATCAAATTCAACTTCAATTAAGGGAGTTATTTATTTGAAAATTATATTAAAAAAGGGATGTCAAGGGCCTTAAAATGCGGTAGTTCCAATATATTTTGAAACGGGTTGCCACCTGTTTGAAAATTCAAATTTAAACGAATTATACGGAAGCTAAGTATCTGAAGAATTAAAATATGGTTGTCTAACGGAATATTATTAAGAAACCTTTGGTTTGAAAGTTTTGAATAATATTTAAGTCTTTCACAGGGGTTGCCGCCTTTTTAAAAATTTAATTCAATTATTTTAAATTAAATATTGTGGTAAAAGGCCCGCAATGGTTCTGGCGGTTAGTTTATCGGTGGTGATGTGAGATTTACCCCTGCACAATGCAACCCTGGTGTCTCCGAATGAAGTTTTAACAGGCAAATCACATCCATTGGGCCAGTCGTAACGCACAAGAGCTCGATATGAATGGTGAAACAGGTCGATTTAATTTGACATTCACGGCGCCTTTCTAATTGGTGATTATTCGTAGTGACTCCAATGCCACCTGGCAGCTCTTCTTGGAAAAGGTATTGCCTTTACCGTTACCAATACATATTTTGATCATAAATAAGATTTTTAGTAATAACTTAACTCCAGCGCTAACTGGCGGGTGAAATTATGAAACTACACTTCCCAGAGAGCCACTCAAAAGCACACAAAAAACTTCGTTAAAATCGGTCCGGGCATTTAAGAGGATTTCATTCACAAACACATATACAGAAGAGTTATATGTATATATATACTTTTTTCGGCGCCATGCCCTCTTTTCAAATAGCCCATTTTTTCCGTGAGTATACGATTGATTTCATATATCGCCGTGCCAAGCTCCGATATTCTACCATGAACACTTCCAGAGATATGCAGTAAGAAAAATTCAGCTTGCATGGGAGGTACCACGCCCTCTTAATATATCGAAAGTTTTTTTAGCCTATAACCATTCTTGGGACGTCTGAAGCAGATGTCCGAAATTTCAAAAAAATCGGTTCGGCCGTTCTAGATCTTTGCGAACACATAAAATACGGCTTTCAAAATATGTAGTGCTATAGAAGATTGGTATGAATCGAAATAGTTTTGAATATGTATTACAATATGAGTGTCAGACGAAAGAGGTTTAAAAAGATTTACAACTGTCTGAAAGGTTAAATTCAAACTATTCAATAATTTAAATGAAATATGGCTATCCATCGAAATGATTTTTAAACGGATTCATTTCAAAACTACATGTAAGAGGTTTGCATCTATTTAAAATCTCAAATTGAGTTCAGGAGATAAGTTAATTGAAAAAGTATGACAAGTGAGAAGTTCAAGAAAGTTTTAGTTTGAAAATATTTTGAGGATGGTTAAAAAAAATTTTAAACCTCCTGTTTTTTAATTGAGTATTCTTGAAATAAATTTTACTCAATGTAGCACGTAGAAATTTCATACAATCAGCGAATCGGGTGTGGGCGATCTAGTAAACTATAAATTTAGACTATCTTTGGATCTGAATCCGGTGGAGATTCGGTTTTTTTTGTATACGGATATTTCTCGTGGAGATTTTGAATTTTTTTTAACCGCTTAAGTTTCTTCCGTCAGACACATATGTATGCATTTTAAAATACAGCTGTTTATATGTAAGTCGGTATATCATAAAATACACTAAGTATAATATATTCTATGGCCTTCAAATAGTTACACAGATTAAAAAAAAAGTACCACTCGAGCCTTGGTTTCACAATTTCCTTGAACAGGGGAACAGATGCTTTTGTGTGGATGAAATTCTAGGAGTATGTTGAGATCTTGTAAAAGCGTAAAAGCTCTCTACCTACCCTTTGTTTATTTACTACTAATAATCGCTTAGTACATGCTAAAGGCATATTAATGAAAATAGAAAATACGGTGGCTTTGAAGGCGTTTCAAGTACCATAAATTTGCTAACTACTAGCTTTCTAACGAAAAGGAAAAAATAAACCATTACAGATCCCCATACGTTAGTATCGCCACACAAGACGCAGTGGCACATAACTGACCAAAAAAGCAGAAGACTCATTTATGATGCCACTTGTGACCTGCTTTTATTTATAACAGATCTGTGATGATGCACAATCCATCCCGTATTTGCCAACAAGTTTCATAACTTCACCGTTGTCATTTATAACTGCCACTCTCAAGATTTGTTAAGCTGTTTAATCCAAAATTGCTTGTAGTTTTATTCAGTGATAGTTACATCTTCTGATGGCGGATAGCATTCCTTCTTTTTCACAATTAACTTTTGATAAGAAGGAAAAAGGCACTATATCCTTGTCGCTAAAAAAGGTCCTTAACGTCAAGTAGTCAATTTCAATAAGTTTAACGCCGTCACAAGAGCCAGAGTGTCATCTTCAGGAACAGTTCTTTTTTTATTTAAGGATGTGAATAACAAATCGTTGACATCTTTTACTTTTCTGGAGTCCCTGGATAAGTATTCTATAATCTTAGCGAAATCGATTTTGTTGTTTCCCTTCAGCTTTCCGACGAACTCATACAGCAACTTTTCTTCATCATGTTCTACACGGTCAAAAATTTTGGTTTAATCTTTAAACCGCCTTGGGACTACTGCCTTTTTAAATCTTTATAGTCTACTTTTTAAACCAGTCAATAGTTTTAAGCAATTTTTAATATATTCTGGTTTAAATTTTAGTCAAAAAAGTTCGTGGTTTAAAAATCAAACCAAAATGTTTTAATTCTAGTTTCTAGGTTTCATATATAGAAAATTTGGTTTAAAATCGAAACCGAAATATATAATGTTTGCACACAGCGAAATGTGGTGTTGATTCAAACTCATTCATATGAAAGAAAGCACATTTACACGCGTGGCTGTAGCTGAGTGTGCAAAGATGCTTGATACAATTGGTTCCTACCAAGGCTGTCCGGGTTCAATCCCCATCAGACGGAGCACGAAATTTAAGATTGTTTTTTTTTATTCTTAATTATGAAAATGTTTGGGTTTGAAATTTAAACCGAACTATTTGGTCATATATGTAGTCCAAAAAATCTAAAATTAAAACCGATATTTTTAACCGTGTAGTAAGGGGACAGTTCCTATTTTCTTTTGTTTATTGCCCAAAACTGTAAAGGTTTTCCTTGGTCGTCGGGTATTAGTACTCATATCTGATGTAGACGATCCAACTTCTTAAGTAAGCGAACAACAACTAGTTCTTCAACGTCCATTATTTCCGGAATTAATATTGTAGCAAAGTCCAAAGTTTCACTTATTGGCCACGAAATATTGGCTTCGAGCCACGTCTGATTATTTTTTTTGAATCTGCTTTCCTTCCTGCTTGAATTTTGCCATCTTCTGTACAAGTGCGCGGTATAGTTACGGCAAAATTTTTGGATTATACCGAGTTTTTCAGATGTCACTGTAGCCGCACTTGGTATATGGCTTAGTAGAGCTTGGTACAAACAATCACTGTTTTTTATATCGCCACTAGCTCGTATGAAGACGAAAAGTCCAAATTAGTAACATAGGTCGTCATGTTTCCAGTAATAAAATCACTACATAATGGTTAGCTCAAGAGCAAACGATGCTTTATATTCAGTAAGAATGTCGTTCAATGTTTGCATATACCTTTGAAGGTTTCGAAGATTCTGGAAAGGTTTATTTTTTCCTTTTCGTTAGAATGCTAGTAGTTAGCAAACTTATCCTACCTGAAACGCATTTAAAACTACCGTATTGTCTATTTTCCTTAACATGCCTTTAACATGTACTAAGCGATTATTAGTGGTAAATAAACAAAGGGTAGGTAGATAGCTTTCAGAAGATCTAAACATACTCCTAGAACTTTATCCAAAAAGGGTATTAGCACACAAAAGCATTTCCTCGCCTTTTCAAGGAAATTGTGGACCCCAGGCTCGATTGGTAATTTTTTTTTTATTCTGTGTAACCATTTGAAGGCCATAGAATATATTATACTACATAAGTGTATTTTATGATATAAAAAATTTCAAAATCTCCGCGAGAAATATCCGTATACAAAGTAAAACGAATCTCCACCGGATTCAGATCCAAAGATAGTCTAAATTTATATTTTATTGTGTTATCAACTGTAATTAACCCAATAATACGATTCGTTTTAATATTGCTGTTAAATTTGTTTTAAGTGTTTGTATTTTTTAGGGTCGCAGACTTATATAATAGGGAGATATCTCGACTCCAGCGCCACCTTTATAGCCAATTTCCGAGAAAAAAATATTTTTATGTGGTTAATGGATGTCTTGATTTTGAGTAGAGTCGGCTTGTAAATACGGTTTTTAGAGATATCACGACACTAACGCCACCTATCGAAATTTATTGTTTTTTGTGCACCATAGGCTATATCTAGATACTATTTATTTGAGTTCAATCGGTTCAGTAGTTTTTGAGTGTATAAGGTATATAACGGTCCGGTACACAAACGGCCTTTTTATATATGTATGTATTAGATGTAATAAATTTGTATTTTCCCACAAATAATTAGGTGACAACTTCACCCAAAAATTATTTTGGACTAAAACTTTCTTAAACACGTTTCATTTGATATCCATAATTAATTAATGTTGTCTTGATTTAAAAATTAGGTATCCATTGCGAGTAAAATTATATTGATTACCAGTCCGGGGAAGAACCAATGCTATGCAAATATCATGATAAGGTTCAAAGATATCAGCGGCCAACACAGTTTTTCATGTTTATGTATGTACAGTAGGGAGTCAGAAAAGGTAAGACTCACAAAAGTTAAACTTTGCGGAAAAGTTAACTAGGTTTCTGCCACCACAGGAAACCCTAAAAAGTTAATTTTTGTGAGTTCTTTTGTTTACCCTTTTGTGTTTTTTTCTAACAACAATTTGATTTTGATCAAATGGAATAAGTACAATGAGAAAATCTCAAATAAATACATTTCACTGTTCCTCGAACTATGTACAGTAAAATATAGTAAAATCGCGTTTTGACAAATGCGTCACTAAAAAAACGGTGACAGATTATTTCACTGGTTCAACGACTAAAATAAAGTAAAACGTAGTGTAGGTTGCGGTTAGGGTCGAGTGCAACACGAAAATAGGTTTCTTATAGTTCCTGAAACCTCCATTTTATTATTTAAGACCCCCGTTATTTTCATTCTTGATGCACTTGTGTATCTGTTAACAGCTTGACTATTTTTCATCCGAGTTTAAAAATCATTAAAGCGCCTTTACAGGCCTTTGGCATGATGTCTAACAATATATTGTTAGACTTAGCTTGTTGGAAGTTTTCATCGGGTAAAGTTTAAAAAACCTCCTATTTTTCCTAATTTGTTCAACTTTGGCCACCGCTAATTCCAAAAATGGCTTTGAAAATTGCCAAACATGTAGTATTGGTTTGCATATATTTCCAAACAAATTGGTACTTTATTCAATGAAATCGGATAAAAATCGACGAAGTTAAGCATTTTAAGTGGAAATACGGCCTTGAACTTATATATATGTATGTATATACAAGACTTCCACATTTTTTGAGCATTAATATTATATACAATGGCTTTTCATCAAAAATGGATTTTTCATAGAATTTTAGAAAAATGGGCGTGGCAGCGTGTGTACCTTAAAACTGTTTCACCGAAATTTGGTATACATTTGGATTCTTATTTTACTAGAAAAGATCTACAAAAAATTTACATCACTTCCCAGGTATTTCCACTTCATTCTTTTTTGTAGCACGGTTTTATCAAAGTTCAAGACGTTAACGAAATGGTTGGATACCGAGTGAGCGTAGCAACAGCATTCCAACCTAACCTTATTATATTTGATAAAATTTTTGGTTTTAACATTATTTTATTTCATTTCATTTTTATTTTATTTAGGTATATAATTTGATTTGGTTTATTTTAATTTGATTTATTCAATTTTTTGATTTGATATCTGTCGCCATTTTTTTAAGGATCTCGCTCTGTTTCGAAATTTTTGAGCAGAGTTTATTTTGGGTTGGCTCATGGTTCTATATACCATGTCCTTGTGTGCTACGTGACGTATGACAACATGAGCATAAACATCAATTAACGCGTATAAATGTGTAAACAATAACGACAAAAGTCAGCGGCAGCCGACAGACAGACAGGAAAGCACGACGATGAGTGTACTGGCAGGCAATTGAACATTGGTAACTTCACGGTGGCTACGTTTTAGGCCCACTGGTGTGAGTGGTTTGGAATAATATGTAGTAGAATGTGGCGAATAAGTGCGCTTGCCGCCCGCTTAAATACCACTACACAAACGTTTGTTGGCATTTTCTGGGCACACATTCATGGACGTGAGCCACTCACCTAGTACCCAGTTTGCCACAGAACGCGGACGAGGTCTGCTGAACAGTGTTTCCGCGCCGTCTCAAGAAAAGGTATCCCTGACCAAGCCAAAAATGTATCCAAATGTATCCAATTTTCTTTTTTTACATATACATCTCATAACATGTAAGAAAACCAAACATTTTCATGAAAAAGACATAAGTTAACCCATCCCCATGTGCATAAAATCAAACATTTGTGATTTCAATTTATAAAGTACATTTTTTGTGCATAAGTATTTTGCAGAGTAAATGTAATAAATAGCAAGTACACTCTAAAAAGAGCATGTAAAACTACTACTGAAAAGTATCTATTTTTCAACAAGAATCTGTATAAATATACGTATAGGATGTTCAGGGCCGTTTTCTAATGTAAGCAGTAAAGTTGCCTTTACTAACAGGGCAGATAAATTGTTCCTCACTTAAAGTGTTTTCGTTTTCTTACCTTGAAGGTAAAAATAAATTTGTTATTCCGTAGAGTGAAACTTCACTACATTTCCGAGAGTGAAACTTCACTACATTCGTCATAAAATTTCAAAGGTTGGCAATGCAACATAAGCAAATATAGAGCAAGAGCAACTGTTAGCAAAAACCAAAACCTTGGTTGAAATATCTAATATATCTGACTCATGAACCAAAACAAACCAAAATTTAAAGTTAGGTACAAATTTTAAAGGTTGCATCGGGTGAGCAACAGTTTATCGATTCGAGAAATTAATGCGCTGATGAGAAAACGAAAACTCGTATATCGGGACGATAAAGTGGCCGGTAAACTAAAGGTTAGATGAGAAAACGGCCCTCAGTATTTGATTTTGAACTTGAGATCTTTAAAATATACACATAAATACACATATGTAGAATGTTTAAAATTGCAAAAATTTTCAAACTAATAATAAACATTACTTTATTTTAAACATTTTATGTGTAAAAGTAAACAGGCAATGATTAATTTTATTACATGGCTTGCACATTGGCATACATTAAAAGAGGAAACCGGTTACCTCTCAATATGCGCAAATAAACAAAAATTTTTAGAGTGTATTTAAAGTCCTTTCAGTTCAGTTTCACATTGAAATCTTCTTTCTTTTTGAATGAAAATATGTGATGTGAAAGAGATTACTACAGAAAGAGTATAATTTACTTTACATATATCGTCGTTTAAAGTACAAAACCGCGTATCGTCATTCTGCAAAACCGCGTAACTGACATTTGCTGCCAAAAATTGGATTTGCTCACACAAGCTCTTGGCTTCGTCCTGAAATATACTAGCCAGAAATGCGATTGCTTTATAAAAAAGAGAACCATTTTGAAATTTAAGTGTTTTTACTCTCTAGAAAATAAGTTAAGCAACGTCACATACGCAGTTTTGCATTATCTTGATACGCGGTTTTGCATTTTGTTGCGGTTTTGTACTTTAAACGACGATATGTATCTATATTAGGATCTTGCTTAAAGCATCCTTTTAAGCTAATTAAAGCAATTGCGCTTATACCTAATTTGGTGAGATCTCTTCATATGTTCATTGCTTCGTTCACAAAAAATAAAATGCTTTAATTTCACGCTTAAGTAGCGATTCTTTATACGTTTAGAAAACGTAATGCTTTCTACCATCTTTAATGAAAATCGATTTTTGAACGAAAAAAACTTTATAGGAAATATAAAATTTTGGCCTATTTAAAAAAGTATCCATTTTTATACTGACCGGAAAAAATAAGTATCCCGCAAAAATTCGTCTAAAAATGTATCCAATTGGATCTATTTAGATCCAAACGGCATCCCTGCTGGTGAACTCAACTCGAAGAAGTTTTGCTATAAAAAATACAACGACATTACGATTTTTCTCTTGGAATCGAGTTCGATTTTGGGCCATTTCAAACCTACTTATACTCTGTTATATTAAAATTTAATGGGTCCTAAGACTGCATCCCATTTTTTTCTTAAATTCTGATAAAGAAGTTTGAAGCTTTTAGGGTAACTTCTTGACTTTTTTTTTAAATATTGCAGCAGTTTGAAGATTGGATTTACACAATTTTTGTTTTAGAATAAAGTGCATAAATCTTATATATAAAAATAAGTGCACGTTTTTGGTGTGACCTCATAACTTGAGAACGGCTTCACCGAATTCAACCAAATTTATGTGGCATATTCGATATATCATGCAGATGGTTTATGCGAAGTTTGCCCGAATTCGGAAAAGGGGGCGTGGCACCACCCATACTAACTAAAATATAAAAATAAGAGAACGTTTTTGTTGTGACCATATAACTTGAGAGCGGCTTCACCGAATTCAACCAAATTTATGCGGCATATTAGGGCTATCACGCAGATGGTTTATGTGAAGTTTGCTTGAATT
The DNA here is from genome assembly GCF_013731165.1 of Rhagoletis pomonella. Classification (NCBI taxonomy): domain Eukaryota; kingdom Metazoa; phylum Arthropoda; class Insecta; order Diptera; family Tephritidae; genus Rhagoletis; species Rhagoletis pomonella. The sequence goes on from NW_023458563.1 coordinate 10,477,620, forward strand.
CGGAAAAGGGGGCGTGGCGCCTGTATTTTATATATAAAAATTAGTGAGTTAGCTTATAACTTGAGAACGGCTTGACCGAATTCAACCAAATTCATAAAGCATATTCGGGCCATCATGCAGACATTTTATGTGGAGTTTGCCCAAATTTGGAAAAGGGGGCGTGGCATATGTATCTTATGTATAAAAATAAGTACACGTTTTTGGTGCGAGCTTATAACTTGATAACGGCTTCAACGAATTCAACCAAATTTATACGGCATATTCAGGCTATCTTCCAGAAGGTTTATGTGAAGTACCCGAATTCGTAAAAGGGGGTGTGGCACCTCCCATACTAACTAAAATTTTTATGTTGTATATCTCTTGAAATATTTGTGGTAGAGTATTGGAAATTGGTATAGAGGTATATCAAATAATTCCATACTCATGGAGAAAAATGGGCGGTATTGGAAAAGAGGGCGTGCACCTCCCATCTTATATATAAAAAAGAAGTGCAAGATTTCATCCAAATTTATATGGCATAGTCGGGGCTATTATGCAGATGTAAACTACCCCACAACTAGTATGAATCGCATGCCCAACTAGTCAGCCAACTATCTTTTTTCTATGCAATCAACTGGTATTTTTAACATGGGGATGTCCTACGAAATGGCAATTGTCAGATTTCGGTCAGAAATATACCAGTCTCATACTAGTTCAGAATACACAGAAAAATACTAGTCTAATTATGGACCAAAACCACTACTTTGGGAGTCAAAAAATAAAATGAATTCATGAATATACAATATAAACCATTTAAGTACACTTTTTTTATTTTACATATTTTTATTTAGCAGCCTTAGATTTGCCAATAAATATTGTTAATTTTTTTGAGTATTAATTAGATCAATCAACAAAATCCAATACTCCTCATTTTCAGAATATCAACGAATTTACTAAACTCAGTAAATTCCACAGACGACTTCTCGGTAACAAATAAAGATTTTTTAAAGCTTTAAAATGAATTTTGAAGGGGAGAAGTAGTGCAGCTCAAATGTGCCCAAAAACCGTGATTTTTGTACTTTTAGGTTAGAATATCCCGAAAACCTGACGTGATCTGGGGTCAGATTCGAATTGAGCACGTCAAAGACCTTCGGAAAAGTATAGTCCGATTCTTGGTTAAAAACCCTTGTTGGCCTGTGTATTTAATTCAAGCAGTTATTAAATATTCTTCATTTCTGTCCATAGTTTGGCTTATTGATTGATAATAGAAATTAATCAAATAATTATATTAATCGTGTAATAAACAAAATAAAAAATAATTGAAAATGATAAAAATAACAAAATAACAGTTCTGGTATAATTGAATACGTTCTCAATTTAACGGTTTACGATATACCCAAATAAAAGTTATATTATTTTGTGTACTTCATTGTATTAAACTGTCGAAGTCAAATAATACAGGGTATGAATAAATCGTTTGTACTTGGTACAAATCTGGTAATTTTCGAACTAGTTCGGTTTCCGTTAGGAAATTCTAGTTGTAAACTAGTATTTTTCCTGACTAGTTTGGGATTTCACTGCAGGGTTGTGTTAAGTTTCCCCGAATTCGGAAAAGGGGGCATGGCACCACCCATACTAACAAAAATTTTCATCTGGTATATCTCTTGAAATATTTGTGGTAGATTACAGGAATTGGTATAGAGGCATATGAAATAATTCCATACTCCCCATTTAAATAAAAAAGTAAGTGCACGAATTCTACCAAATTTAAACGGTATATTCGGACTATAATGCGGATGAGTTATGTGAAGTGTGCCCGAATTCGGTCCAGCGGTTCATGATATATGACAGTTTATGTCTGTCACGTGAACGACGTATATGGTACAACAGCAGATACATGAAAAATCGAAAACATAGTGAAAAATTCTTGCTATGATGTGCTGTGTTTATTTTTTCTTCGGATAAATTAAGTTAAGTATAAACATGGCTGCAATATAGTTCTCAATTAGTACTTGATTTTTTTTTTAAACATATACGATGTAAAAACAACAAAAACAGATTGTTTTATTTCAACCCGGTCTTGAGCTCAAAAAAATCAATATAATAATCAATTGAATTTATTTCAATAATTTTGCACAAGGTTGTTGCATCATTTCGTACGCAAAGTTTCAAAAAGTAGTGTTAAATTGTTGCTATAATGTGCTGTTTTTATTTTTTCTTCGGATAAATTAAGTCAAGTATAAACATGGCTGCTAGTTTTTCAATAGGGATTTTGTAGAGCCAATGGAATGAAAGTCACCACAACACTACATATCTGTCATTTCGTCGTATTATCGAATAGGTGGTGTATATTGATATTCGGTCTTTCTATTTTGGACTTTGAAGAATCAACACAATGCAGGATTTACGTGGAAATCAACAGCTCTTTGGTGGTGCTTTGGTATTATTGCCAGGTGACTTTCGACAAACATTGCCCGTGATTCCACCTTCAACACCGGCAGATGAGATCAATGCATGCTTGAAGTCTTCCCCTCTGTGGCGATATGTGCAAAAATTGACATTACACATGAACATGCGTGTTCAGTTGCACAATAATCGCTTTGAAGATCGGTTCTCGAAGCAATTGTTAGAGATCGGAAATGGCAAAGTTCGAATCGATAATACAAATGGCTTTATTAGATTGCCGAAGAATTTTTGTACAATTCTCCAATTAAAAGAAAAACTGATTGAATGCGTGTTTCCAAATATTGCCCAAAATTACCTGTACCACGATTGGTTGAGAGAACGCGCAATACTGGCACCAAAAATGTGCATGTCAATTCAATCAATTATCAAATTCTAGAAAAATTACAATATGAAGTGACAACATATAAATCTGTTTACAGCGCAATGAATCAAGATGGCACAGTGAATTATCCAGTTGAATTTTTGAATTCAATGGAACCGCCTGGTATGCCACCACATTGTTTGAATTTAAAGGTCGGCTCATCAATTATTTTACTACCGAATTTAAATGCTCCAAAACTGTTGAATGGCACAAGACTGGCAGTAAAAAAATTTATGGCGAATTTAGTTGAAGCAACAATACTGACTGGCAAAGCGAAAGGTGAAATTGTGCTCATACCACGTATTCCACTGATAAAAACAGACATGACGTTTGAATTCAAGCGTTTGCAATTCCCAGTGCGTCTAGCATTTGCCCTGTCCGTCAACAAGGCGCCAGGACAAACTCTTCAAGTATGCGGATTGAATTTGGAGGAGCCGTGCTTTTCGCACGGACAGCTATACGTGGCCTGTTCAAGAGTTGGCATTCCAAATTGTTTATTTATTCATACCCAAGATGGAAAAACAAAAAATGTTGTATATCCAAATGTGTTGGATTAAAATTAAAAATAAAGGATCAAACATTTTGAAATAAAACAAAAGATAAATATTCATATAGAAAAATTCCAGGATTTTTCATCAATATTTCAATATTTGGTGTAGAGAAGCACACGGGGGTACCGCTAGTACATATATATTAAAAAAAAAAAATTATTTTTATTCAATTAAAAAATAATACTGAAGAGTGTCAGTATGTAAAAGACTTGTTCTGGTGGATGAACTCCTCCTAAACGACCGAAAGATTTTAATGACACTTTTTTATGTGTTTGAGTAGGTCCCTGTATAGTTTAAGATAACATCTTAAAACGCCAGGTGGCGCTGGAGTCGAGTTTTACTCAAAATCGTATTTGTGATCCGATTTGATTCATATTCGATATATATATTTATTGGTAACGATAGCGGCAATACTATTGCAAAAAAAGTTGCGCAAGGGGCCGCTGGAGCATTCTTGCTTTACGGTGACTAAACAGAATGTGGACCAATGTTACTCACCAGTTTGGTAATTGCCACCAACCATACAGATTCAAGGACGTTTCACCATCGAGCGGCAAGGACTTCTTTCCGGTATAACGCTTTCGTCAGATTATTTAAAACGGCAATGAAGGATATGCCTTCAGTCGACCACAAAACCAAACGTGAACGTAAATTGCTGGCGAAAACGTTGGACCAAATGTTTCAATAAAAAAATAAATTTTGGGCGGCACGAAGTTCGCCGGGTCTGCTAGTACTTAATTAAGATTCTATATTTTAGTATATTCAATCTTAGTCCGGTTTTAAGTTCGGAAATGCTAAGATCGAGTACGAAATCTTGATTCCTTCTCTGAGTGTATGTACATTAGGCTGTTCCAAAAACAGTAAAGTCAGAATTGTAAAGCTCTCACTCCCTAGGATTGTACTATATCGAAAAAAGTACACTCCTATTTTTTTATTTTGAAATCAAAAAATATTTAAAGGTCGCTCAAAGCGTTCAAAGTTTTCCATGTATTTTTATATGAAAAAAACAACTTTTCGTAGAAATGATATAGAATTCTTGAAAATCAATATTTTTCGATCGGTAAGCTCTGGTTCTCTTCAGGAGGCTTTCAATAACAATACTCAATTGTTTATTTAACTATATTTTAATACAAACGATTTTTTATTGGTCCCTCCATTTAATTTTTTGGGGTTTTTGTGGGTTTTTGGCGGACCTATAAATTATAGTTGCGGTGAAAAATGGTCAGATATACTATTGGGTATTATTACTGGGAATCTCGTGCAGAGAAACAGAGTTTTTCGATCGAAAAATATTGGTTTTTAAGAATTGTATACCATTTCTACGAAAGGTTGTTTTTCCCCATATAAAAAAACATGGAAAACTTTGAGCTTTTTGAGCGACCTCTAAATATTTTTGATTTCCAAATAAAACAAGTAAGAAAGTCTAAGTTCGGGCGGAGCCGAACATTAAATACCCGGCGCAAGTATTAAATATATGTTTTCCACCTTTCCGAAAGCTACCGCTACATGATAAGCCGGGGTGTATACATTTTAAGTAAATTAGCGTCCTTAAATTTCGAAATATTGCAGTTTCAAGCATATCTGAAATTTACCGTTATATGAAAAGCGGCCTCAATTTTAGTCCGATTTCAACAATTTTCAACGGTTTGCTTTTATGTGGCAAGCACAATAACCATACCGAGCTTGGTACAAATTGCTAGAACGGTTAGCGAGATACATATATGTGATCACAAGTGGGCGGTGCTACGCCCATTTTCCAAAATTTTGTCATAAACGTATTTCTTGGTAAAGAATTGTTGCAATCATCAATTTTGAATAAATTAGCTTCAATATTTACTGATTTATCGAAGATTTTGTATTTCTCGAAATTACCGTTATATGGGATGTGGGCGTGGTTATTGTCCGATTTTAAAAAGTTTCTACGGTTTTTTATGCTGTACCAAGGCCAACAACTGTGCCAATTTTGGAAGAAATTGGTGTAGCGGTTACCAAGATATACACATGTAACCATAAGTGGGCGTGGCTACGCCCATTTGCCAAAATTTTATAATATTCTTATTTTTCGTCTAAAACTCATTGCAAATATCAATTTTGAGTGAATTATCTTCAGTAGTTACTAAAATATCGCAGTTTTCGTTTTTCTGAAAATTACCGTTATATGGGAGGTAGGCGTGGTTATTGTCCGATTTTTAAAATTTTCAGCCATTTAGTAAGCTGTACTAAGACCAACAACTGTGCCAAGTTTGGAAGAAATTGGTGCAGCGGTTACCAAGATATACACATGTAACCATAAGTGGGCGTGGCTACGCCCATTTTCCAAAAATTT
>NW_023458563.1:10493302-10524632 GCF_013731165.1 Rhagoletis pomonella
GTACCAAACTCGGTGTGGTTATTGTGCTTGCCACATATAAGCAAAACATTGAAAATTGTTGAAAACGGACTAAAATAACGGCCGCTTCTCATATAACGGTAAATTTCAGAAATGCTTGTAACTTCGATATTTCGAAATTGAAGGACGCTAATTTACTCAAAATTGATACACAGCCGCTTACCATCTAGCGGAAGGTTTCGGAAAGGTGAAAAAACATATATTTAATACTTGCGCCGGGTATTTAATGTTCGGCTCCGCCCGAACTTAGACTTTCTTACTTGTTAATATTTTTTTTTAGTTTAAATATATTTTTTTATATATTTATTTTAAATTTTTTGTTAAAAAATATTTTAATTTTATCTTTTATGCAAAAAAGGCTAAACCTCAGTTACATTTTGACTTTAACCAAAAAAAAATAAATTGAAGATGTTCCAAAAATATTCCTTTAAACTAAACTTTTTTTTTGGTGTTTTTCATAAATTTTTTTATGCTGATTCTCTTTTATCAAAAAATACTTTGTCTTCAATGAAACTATTTCAAACTAAAACATATATTAATGTGGTTTTGCGATAAAATTTTTAAAGAATTTTTATTTCTTGCGATAGATAAATGAATACTACATTTTTGGGATACAAAATATTTCCGCGATGCACAGCCTGCAGTCTTGCAAAGTCACTACATCTCATGTATGAATCTACTTATTTATGTACAACACCATAGGAGGCTAAGCAGCCTTCCCAGCATTTGTACGATATATCGACCAAATTGTTTTATGAGTTCGTGGCATTTGTACGAAATATCGTAAACTTTTTTGTTGACTTGCTTATTTTTTTTTTTATCCAAAAAGTTGTATAAAAAAGTGAATATTGCCTTAGAATGGACATAGAATTTTATAATTTTGAGCATCCTTGGCTGCTAATATGACGTTGAAAGATGGTAAATAGCAAAGTTTGCAACCAACTCCAGTAAATATGCATTTTTTAATTAAAGGGTATGATACAAATGCAAATATATAAAAAATTGTTTTTTTTTGATTTTTTTAAAGCTTTTATTTTGAAAAGATAAAAGATCTCGAATATGAAATGCACTTTTCGACATGTGACAACGTTTCAATAAAAAATCGGCATAAGTTGCAAAAAGTTTGTACGACATATCGTACAAATGCCAGCAAAGGGTTAAAGTATATTTTCATTTTGTGGCATTTTTTCTAGTTTTGGTAAAAATATTTCTTTCTAATATTGTATCGTAAAACTAGCTAAATAAAAATGAGGAACTTAATAAAAAAAATAAAATTTTAACATGATTCACACAGTTTTCTTTTGAGTGGAAAAACTCATTGGGAAGCATGTTTCCTTTGGTCCTGAAAGTGCTAACTACCTAATTAAAATCGACCCCGGCAGGGATGACAAATGAGTTTCATAATTTTGTACCAAATGGCCTACAAAAATATACTAAATTAGCAGAAAAAAAACTGTTGTTAAAAGACATACTTATATGATTTTATATTAGATAAAATTCTCTATTTGAAAATTATTTGCTGAAATTTAAACACATAAGCAAAACAACTGGATATAAAACGTGGCGTAACGGAGATGAAATACATACATATTTAAATATGTACATATGAATAGTTTAAAGAGGTTATCAAAACCCTAAGTTTCCAATACAAATGACAAAAAAAAACAAAAAAAAACAGTTGCATTTAATGGAATCGAAGTTTCACAAAAATCTTTTGCAAAAAAATTACTTTTATAGAAATAAGTAAGTTAATACCAGTGTTCGCGTATTCAAAATTATCTAAAACAAAATAATATAGGGCCTTTTGGATTATTTAATGCAGATTTTATAATTATTGCTAGTATACAGTGAAAAAGAGAGTAAAGGTATTCATCACAGGTTGTGTTGAGTTTATTTTTAGTTAATTTATTATTAATCTCCAGTTTTCTTATTTCAGTGTGTGTCAACTAGTTGCCGTATACAATTTTTCAATTGTACCATATTTTTTCCTAAAATATACCGAAATAGATAAAAATGTTGACATGTTTCGACCGAATTTTTCAGTTGTTGAAAAGAAAATAGGATAATTTTAAAGACACGTTTGCAGCCATATCTACTTAATTTTTTTGAAACAAGGATGGGTGAGATTCTCTCATTTTTGAATGCGTCATTTTGTCTCTTTGATAGCAAATGCACAGAATTTTTGCTACTGGATAATTTTGTCGGGAGAAATAAAAGACATTCCTAGACCCGTTCGATATTAAAAGAATTTTTACGAATTTTCACCACTTTACTTGCAGTTTTTATTAGAAATGCGTTCAATAACCCCAAAAATTTGCAAGAGGGAGAATTAGAGAGCGTAAAAACCCGATAGAACTGTAAATTGTTGCAAGTAAAAATTTTACTAGCTGCAATTGATATCAAAAAAACACTCATGTGTCCATTTGAAATGTAAGCAAAGTGTTTAAGAGAAAGACGTTATGAAAAAATGCTCAATCAATTTATGAAATGAAAGTGTGGATGAATAAATAAAATCTAAGTTAGTTTTGTTTGTTTTTATGATGATGAGAAATATTTCCAACCAAAGGGAAAATTACGAGCCAGAACTTAACTATTCGAAAGTCAAAATGGAGTATGTTCCACCTTATTACTAGTTATGAGTTCAATAATTTTTTCTGATAATTTTTCCTCTAAACTTTACTCTACATATATTTCTTCCTATTGCTGTTTGTTGATTTTAGCAAGATTTTCGTTTTTAATAAATACCACGTACCACGTGGTATTTAGAAATAATTGTGATGCAGTGCCGTATTTTCACAAAATTATATCAAAAATGTCGATGTACTTAGTATCAATGTACTTTTGTGGTCCAAAATGTACCATCAATTTCATCCCTGGTCCATGGTTACTTAAAGCCTATCTGCATTTAATCATGAAGTAGATTCTCATTGAGATTACTACAGACTTGTAACCATCGCAAATGTGAAACACCTCTTCCACTGCTAGCATTCATGCTTAAGAGCAGCTAATCTTGGAAAAAAGCGAAACACTTTCGCAATTCTGCAGCAATTTGAACAGGAAAGGCGGAGACGCAAAAACTCCAACCTCACAAAACGAACACATGTCTTTCTGGAGGGAGTCTTTCATAGTAGTCCATGGCCTAGACTCGTGCAGAGCTCTGTGTCGCCGCACAGAGGAAAAATTTCATTCAAATTTGAATGAATCCAACTTTAAGACCTATCTACTGACTTGATGAACTTTAGTTTTATACCTCAGTGTGAAATTATAAAAGAGAGCTCTGCTGTCTGCAAGATTAACTTTTATAAAAAAAGTTGTTTCCATCAATCCCCGCGAATATTTATTAGCATTTATACAAATATAATTGTCATTACGCCACTGTGGCGTTAAAACGACAAGCAAGGAAATTGAATCACTCGGTTTTTTTATTCTTAATTCTCGTTGCGTCAGCCATATTGCCTCATCCTCCTGGGTAGATTTCACAACGATCATTGTGATGAGCCGTTTACCCGTATTTCACTTGCTGTAGTCCCTTGGCTACATACATACACACAAAAACTTGAAAGCCACACAACTGACTTAAATCGCATTTTATTAGGTCGTGTACAACAAGTGTGTATAAAAAAATGTTTTCACAATTTTAATTTGATTGTGCACATTTGCCGTGCTTGCGCCCACTGACCGCCGCCAACTCACCGCCACTATGGAAAGCGCAGCATTCAACACGTGTATCGCGCGAAGGATGACACATAATGCCCATCAACTCGGCCATAAAGAGCCCAAAGCGACACCGCAATCCACTGCAACCATCTAAGGAAATCCAATAACACAAACGAAAAATAATAAAAAGAGAAAAGTTTAACCAAAAAAATAGAATAAAAAAAATAAAAAAAAACAGAAAAAATTCACCAAAACATCGTTGGGAATGTGAAAAAAACCGCTTCAAGTAGCCAGTCGACACAAAATGTGCCTTTAAATCACACAATGTGGAGTTGAAAGCGGCGTTCAGGCTTTGATTTGTGTGTGAGAGTGGCGAAAGCCACATGTATGGGTTTCCAAATTGGCTTTTAGGCTTAAACGAACTGGCTATCAATGATGGACGTGAAGCAGGTTTTTAACATCCATTCCACACCTGCAGTCTGGCACTTATGCACATATTAAGATACCTATTAGCGTATGTATGTATGTAGAATTCATTTGCAGTTACAAACGTAATGCATGTATGGACACTGCCTGCAGTAAACCCCGAAAGCAGTCAATAAACAATAGATTAACTGATATAACCTGATGCGGAGGCGTGTGGGAAAGTGTTTAATCGTCATACCTGAAGCGAAATAGGAATTGATGAGTCTTCTCGAAACATAACAGTCGTGGACTAAGAAAAATTTCCCCAGCATACCTGAAGAAGTAGTAGATAGAATTTGTGGCGTTCACCGATCTAAACAGGGTAAGATCGTTAGATCACAGCGGGCGAAATGGGAAGAGCGCCTAATGGCCTGCAACTTCACTGGTAATGCAAGAAAACTTTGGTCAAACGTCTGGCCTTTGTCTAACCAAGTACAATGACCCCTTTTAAATGTTTTGGCTGTTAATCGGTTTTGGCTTTCCGAAGCTATTTAACATATTTATTTAAGAAATGAGGCTGTATCTATAAGACTTTTGAGTCTTTTATAATACATCAACAGGTTGTAAAATTCAATGTTTGTACAAAGTAAACTTAAAACTAACAATATATCAAATAGCAACAAAAAATATTAATATTTGTATTTTTAATTAAAATTAAAATTAAGACTTACAATTTGAGGCGAGATATATATAAGGCATATAAATATAAATACGAACATACAAAATCTGGTTTAATAGTAGAAGTGACAGAGACAGAGAAATGATAACAGTTTAATCGCAACCACATTCATTGTGCAGATTTAAAGTAATTATGCAATACCTTTGTGAAGTTACTCCGATTCATCGCTGCTTTTACGGATTCAGGAACTGAGTTCCAGAGCCTTACAGCATTAATGAAGAACAGCCTATTTACTAATGGGCAACACATACGACTTTGCAGCATTTAAGCAAAGACAATTATCGTGGGCCCACTGTGAAATTGCAGACAGGTCACTATCAGTGTTGCCAGAACTTTTTTAGAGAAAAGGCTAAATGGGCAAAAATATAAAGCTAGAAAAGGCTAAATCAAAGTTCAAGTTACGACTAATAAAAATAACTAAATTAACAAATCAAATATTTTTGATCGTTATTATAACTTCATAACAGTGCCCATATTTAAGATAAAAATGATGCACTCTTGTAAGGAACAACTTATTTTGTACTTTTACCCGGTTAGTATAATTTGCGGGTACCTTTCCTGGCCAACTTCTTCGCAACGCGACTCCCTGCAATATCAATATGGCCTGGTAGCCAAATGAGTCTGGCCAGGGAAATTTAGCTTGACAACGTCGAGCGGTTTAGCATGCATTCGATTAATGCTAGTCCTGCCTTATGATGGTGCCCTTCATGAAAGCACCATCCACCGAAAAACTTCACCGGCGTCGTCTTGCAACTACTGTTTCCCTTTCGCTCATTCCTAAAGGTGATGTGAGTTTCGAAAGAGCTCAAAATCTAGTCTACCGTCGCAGATATCTTTGTGTTTTATGACGAGGGAAAATGGGGGGGTGAAATAACACAAACGGCAATAACGCAAAATTTGCTTTATTTCACTTTTAAATGGGAAATAATACCAAAATCTAAGTTTTGCTTTATTTCCAACAAAAGTTGGAAATAAAACAAATTTTGCCTTATTTCCCATTGCTTATTTATGCTATTTGTAAAAAAAAAACAGTTTACTGACAGAAGGAAAAAGAACTTTGTTTATTCCAAAAATATAATTAAACCAAGGCACATTGAACAGGTAATATCAGTATAGCAGCTGATTTGATTTCTTTCAAATTATTTGTTCTCGAAAATGTCAAATATTTTACATTTCTTCTCACAAAAATTCTAAATTGTTAAAATCTATTTGCATGTGAAACATTTTCCATACAAAACCAGCGATTAAATAGCAGCTTTTGGAAAGCTCGCCCAACTCAGCAGCACAACCGCTAATTACTGGGCCTGGCACAGGATGGATCAATGCTTCGAGAAGCGAACCAATTTACTAAGAAAGAAAGTTGCAACAATTTTCATTTTTTCAATTTAAATTTTTTACCTTTTTCGTATTTCGCATGGCACGCTTTGATGTAGAAGAAAAAAATCAGAACCAAGGTGTATTAAACAAGGTGGTGTTGGGGCGACAGCTGAGTTTTTCGCCGTGGAGGCCATTACGTCAAAATGATGTGTTTGTTGTAACTCATACCAATGACACTATGGACATCAGCGTATAATTTGTTAGTGTAATTTTTTACTTATATACGGCCAACACCACCTTGTTAAATACGCCTTGATCAGAACAGTTTTTGGCACCTTCGATACCAGAAGCAATAACAAAATACAGGCAAATGTTGTTTTTGCTCAAATGCTCTAAACCTGTTTGATATGCCTTCAATTAAACAAAAAATGTGATATGATTCATATGAAGAAAGTAATATTCACAAAATATTTTTACACTTATGAAAAGTCTAACAAAATATAGGAAAAGCATCGTCCTTAAAAACTGTTCCGCATAATGGACATATCGTTTTTGTATGAATTTTTTCTGCATGCTTTTTAATATATGTTAGAAACATTGCTGGAAAACCTTAAAATGTTTGCATGAAACCATGTAGAAATAAACAGATGAAGTAATAAAACAGCTTTCTCGCTTTATTTTCTGACATTCGGCATTTTATAGGCAAATCTTCAAATAAAGCAGTGGCACCTGGTAAATTCCACTATGGGTGGGATGCAGCATGCAATAAACGGTTATAATTCCACCAGTACATATGTGCACTAGTTTACTTTATTACTCAAATTGTTAAGTATTAAAGGGTGGTCTTATTGCTCAACGAGAAATGAAATAAAGCAAATTTGTGTTATTTCACATTCAATTGTGAAATAACACAAATTTGCGTTATTACCGTTTGTGTTATTTGTTATTGCGGGCGGGGACATGATCGTCAAATAATTCAGTGAGGGTTTTATTTAAAAAGTCAAGTATTTCATCTACAGTCTTGTCGAACCAACAGCTATCCCAGTTAACATTTGACAAATCAACGAACAGATCAGTAACGTTAACAGACCTCAGATCACGATACATAAAAATAACACTATCAGCAGGACAATTCAACGACACATCTAATGCACAAAATATTAAGTCATGGTCAGAAACAAAAGACATTTGGTCAAATTTAAGGATATGGTCAAGATTAGATGTAATAACCAGGTCTAGCAAGCTAGGTTTCGAATTGTTGGCGTATCTTGTTGTTAAGAACTTGTTAACTACAGCAAGACCAGCAGCGGATACGTGGTCAAGTAGTTTAATAGCATACAAGTCGTTTAACAGCAGGTTAACATTAAAATCACCACATATAAACATAATATTCATATTCAATTAAAAACGCGGATAACTCAACAAAAAACGCATCGAACATACAACACCTATGAGGATTATACACACAGGACACTAGTACTTTTGTTACACTGTCTGAAATTTCAGAAATAATAAATTCCGTTTCAGGGTTATTCGTTTTAGCTAAAAGTTTAATTTTTAAGGTAGATCTGTAATATATTGCAACACCTCCCCCTTTTTTTGTTGTTCGATCGTGACGTATAAGATTATAGTGTGGGATTCCATAATAATAGTCAGGAATATTAGCTTAGAACCATGTTTCTGAGACACAGATAACATCAACGCCCGATCCCCCAAAGACATTCCTAACGTAGTCCATTTTGTCACCGTTAAGGCTTCGCGCATTAAAATGCACAATTTTAAGGCCACTAGACTGTTTGCACAAAATATTTACTAAAATTTTATGGTTTTCATCAATGCTGCCGGCAGATTTCCTACTGGGGTTTAAATCCATCAGCTGAAAAATGAGTAACCACAAAGCGTAGGCAAAACAAAAAGACTTCAAAACATAAATGTATGTGATTGCAAAAAATTAATGTAAGCAAGAGAACAGAGCAAATTGAGAACAAGCGAAAATAACATACACTTTCATAGACCGAAATCAAAGGAACAAAGGAAAATTGTTCAAAGCATAGAAATAAGACAGTAAACAAATAACTAATCAAGCGTATTAGGCATAGGAAGAAAGAGAACAAGCATACAACTAACGTAACTTCTAAGCTGGCATAAACTAACCACAATAAAAAATACGATTTCAAAACGAACATATACATTATTATTTTCTAGTGCTAATAAGAACATTAACCTCGGCCCCGCTTCTCACCAGTTTGGGCTCCTCGCTTGGTTTAAGCCGTACAAAAACTCTCCCACGGATGGAGAAGGTTGACGCCAACTGTTTCTTCCGCCTAAGCTCCGACGCATACGACATCACCTCACGCAGCATTTTTGGTAAACTCTCATGCAGAAAAATTGATCCATAACCAGGCAATCCAGCATCGGAGAGCGCTAGCGATCTCTTTTTGGTTTTACAGAACACAGCAATAGCTTTTAAGAGCTGATTGCAATCATGTGCAGAGAACAGCTTAACAACAATAGGGCAGTTGCTGCTGCTTTTTTGCCCATTACTTTTTCCACTACGCAGTCGAAAAGCATCACGCAAAGGCGGAGGTTTATGCTGAGCTGCACCGCAGACCTTAGCGAAGAGTTCAGACAAGCACTCATCAGCTGCTTGAGGGATCCCGTTTATTATCACATCGGTGGAAACTGCATTGCTTTCGAGAGCAGTGAGCTGCGCCTGAGTAGATATCAGTTCACTGCGGAGATCTAGAACTTCCGTGCACGTATTCTCGACTGCACTCAACCTTTTTTCAATAGCTGCTATAGACAGCTTTAAATTTGCCGTTTCACCAGCCATCTCTCCAATCTTCTACATAACCCTCTCTTCCGATTTCTTCATTACCGCAGTCAACAGTTGGATGATTGAGTCTCTCTGATCTTCTATTTTCTTCTCCATCCTGTCAAACATAGCTGATGCTGTCGTCAGAGGAGTTTTAGGGGAGGATGCAGGTTTTCTTGTTGGGTTTTTTCGTGTTGATATCATTTGTATGTATGTTTTTACGAACTTTTTAATCTATCAGGTGAAGCAAGCATTAAAATAAGTCAAGTGAATCAGTGCGTAGGTATCCGCAACAGGAACAACTCGCAGCACACGCGAACACCGGTAGATTAGCAACTTTTGGCAAATTTCTAGATATTTCCGAGGAAAAACACTAATATTTAAGAGCACTGCAAAAGCACGTCTTACTCTGCTGACATCACTCACTAACTATTGTCCCGTATTTACATAACTGACGTTCTGCGGGCACTGATTTGAAAATAAAGTATTAATATTTGTGGGGAAGCAAGTGAAGTTTTGAATAAACCGCCTTTATTTCTTCCCATGTCTGAACAGGGTTAGGTTTCAAGGAAAATAGTCAAAATCGGACCAGCCATATTACGATAGTTTTCAGAAATACGAAAGCTGCGATATTTTAGTACCTGCTGAAGTGTAGAAAATTACCTTAGACGCATTTTAACACATGATAATTTAAATTTCAGATTCACGTTCAAAGTCGAGGGCGGAAATTTAAAAGTAACATCCGGTACCCACTTTGGTTGGAGTAGTACCAGTACTACGATTAGTCGTGTTATTCAGTGCAAACTCTATGTGCGGCAGGGAAGACAACTCGTGGGGAATTCCCCGATTTGCAGGGAATTTCAGTTTGCGTGGGGAATCGGGGAATGGACCGTTTTTGTGGGGAATTTTAGCTCGTTCAATTCTAGTATAACAAAGTTTCAAATGGCTAAAATTTACCGTTGATTTTTTAGAATTTTCTTTGTCGCATTTGCTTTCATATAGCAAATAAACATAATTTATTTTCATATGGAAGAAAACCGCAACAACTTCAGAAAAAATCTTAAAACGAAATTTTTTAGCCATTTGAAACTTGCACTTTATTATTCTAGAAATGAGTGGGCTACAAAAGTGCATACTCAAAATATTTCTAGAATATCCAATTAAAAAGCTCGAAATTTTTACGAAAGTTTGTTGAATTTTTTTCAAGTATTGCACAAAGTTTGAAACTTGGATTTATAAACTAGATAACAAAAAAATAGTAATAATTCGTGCGAGTATAATTTTTTCGACCACAGCATGTATGTAAATATTACATAAATATTTTTATACCTTTCATGAGCATGAAATGGTATTATAACTTTGGTCCGATGTTGTAAGTACCAGAATAAGAAGGGATAGACCCATCAAAATGTATACTTAAATGATCAGAACGTCGAGCTGAGTCGATTTAGCCATGTCTTTCTGTCTGTCCGTCTGTTTGTATGCAATCTAGTCTCTCAGTTTTCGAGATATCCGGATGAAATTTGGTACGTGGGTGTATTTTTATAATGTATTAATCATTTGTCGGAACCGGAAGAATCGGACCACTATTGGACTGATTGTTCAGATATAAGAATTTTCGTTATAACTCCTCCATTTAAGTAGCTAGAAACATGAAATTTTGCACTGTTGTCACTAATTATCAAAACAATACTTTCAGTGAAAATGGCGAAGATCGAGTCGCTATAACCTAGAGCCTCCATACAACTGATTGTTCAGATATGAGATTTTTTGCCATAATATCTCCTACTACTTATAGTGAAGATAACAACGATCGGGTCACTTTTACATATAGCTCCCATACAACTGATTGTTCAGGTATGCGATTTTTTGTTATAACTCCTCCATTTATGGAGCTGGGAACATGAAACTTCGCAGTATTCCCACCCATTATAATAAAAATAGTTACACTGAAAATGGCGAAGATCGGGTCGCTATAACTTATAGCTTTAATACAAATGATTGTTCAGATATTATATTCTTTGTTATAACTTCTCCATATATGCAGCTGGAAGCCTGAAATTCCGCACTATTTTCACTCATTATCAACAGAAAGTTTACAGTAAAATTAACAAAGATCGGGTCACTATAACATATTTATTGCCTCCATAAAACTGATTGTTCAGATATAGGGCTTTACTGTAAAACTCCTTTATTTGGACAGCTAAAGTCGATACATTTCGTAAGCTATTTTATAAATAATAATACAAAGTCTACTGAGAAAATCGGTTTACATACCGATCACACAGCAATGAAAATCACTTAGATTGGTGCTATATACGGTATATCTTCCATACCTCTGATTGTTTAAATATGATTTTTTATATATGTATGTATCTCCTCTATCTATGTATGCTGTGAATATATAAATTTTTTCAAATGCAGTAATCTGTTAAAGTAAAATTTTCAGAGGTTCATGAATGGTATGAAGCATAGCCGAAGACAGCTCTTACTTGTTTATTCTTTATTTGTTTATCAATACATAAAATGAACTATAAGCGCCGAAGTAAAGTTTTAATGAACTTATGACTTCCTTTGTATTTGTCGAACGCACCGGAAATAACTTAACAAACTTCGTAAATCCATCTATTACTAAAAAGACATACTGTTTTTTGATTGTTTAAGTGACACTGGGCCAAAGTGGTCCACATGAATAGTTTCAAAAGGTATATCTCCCTTTGGGATATTGTGAAGAAATTCCTCGTGTTTCCCACTTTTTGGATAAAAAACTATGCATTTCAAACAATTTTAAATATAATTTTTTATTCAGAACTTTATTGAAAAACACTCTATCTCAGAATTTTGTTGAATAACGAAAATACATTGCAATAAGCTTTTTTGAATAGGTAACTGAGATAGGGAGTGCCCTACCTTCAACCGAATTGTGAGATAGAGCGTATTTCAATCAAATTCTGCCCTTGACTTCCACTGCAATGTTCGAGAGTGTATTCAAAGTTTTACAATTCGAGCGCCCACCTAGCTATCCGAGAATTAACCTCCTTCTTATTCAATGTTTGCGTAAGAGAATTACAGTCAGTAATTATTTTAAATTTCGAGAAATCGAACACAGGATGAAATTTTCCATCACTTTTCCTTTGCATCAATATAGCTTCAAATCCAAGAGAACTGGCACCACAGTGAAGTTCTGTGTCATCCCTTGGGTCATAAATCGCTAGAATATGTGCTCCAATTAGCTTGTTTTTCAGTTTTTCAAAACAATACAATTCCTCCTCACCAAACATAAATTTCACATTTTTCTTAATTAATTTATATAATAGCTGCGCTTCACGAGAAAAATCCTTGATGAGTCGTCTATATATTTTAGAAGGATACCTTTTAGGGTTGGAAAAAGTGAAAAATTTCAGAGTTACGAATAACGTCAGAAACCTTGAACGGAGCACTCACTTTAAGCGAAGGTAATTCTAGAAGCTTTAGGGTGTAAAGACGACTGAAAACGAGGGTAAAAATATTCACAGTAAACTTTTCGAGAAGAAGAATTACATATGTATCGATAAAATCGTAATAAATCATTTTTTCACTTATTTTCTTTACTTTTGATAATTTTGTCTGCAAGTTGCCTATCCTGATAAGATACCTGCACACCTTGTGATGATTTCTAAGCATAGAAACTTCAAACTTACCCCCAGAGTCGGTTTCATGAGTCATTTAACCCGTTACCCGAAACATTGATATTATTTCAGAACTTTGCTCGTATCTTGACTCCGATTTAACCAAATTATACCGGCTTTTTTAAGTTTTAAAGCTCTTTGTATGGCCTACGATCCTGACTATCTTTGGTTGAGAAAAACAAATTCTAAACAATAAGTTTTAAGCATAAAAGTGAAATTTTACATTTTTTTCCCTCTTTTTCCAGATTTTCTTAAATTTCTCAAGAGTTTTTGATTGTAGAGAAAAATTAATGTTCCCGTCGTGTTCAGCGACCTCGAAAACGTATGCGAAGCCTGTTTGCACGTAAATTTTCCACAAAATCTACCCTTGGCATCTTCTTGAACACGCTGCTAAATACACTGGTTTACAGCAAAATTGTTTTGTGGATGCCACTATCCAATTCTTATGTAGAATTGCTCGGTGATTCCGAAAATGGAGTTAATTTTTTTTCTATGAATACCTTTTTCAAGATATTTTCAATTTACCGTTATTCTGCCTAAAGCAAAAATTGGTTCCTTTTAACCGTATATCTTACGAACCAATTGTTTAATACAAAATACGGAAAACGAAAGCTAATAAAATTCTCCATAAACCGTATATACATCACTTTACGATAGGGCTTATTGTTTCTGACAAATTAATTTATCATTTCATTTTTTTTTTTATGAAAAAAATCTAACTTTAACAGAAGAAAAATTTAAAAAATAACAGGTTCTGTGCATTTGTGCGAAAGCCTATTCTGTTACAAAGAAAGCAAAATACTAATGAAGAAAATCGATGAATAAATAAAAAATAATGAGTGGTCAAATGAAAATACACAAAGATTTTTTGTATGAAAATTGAGCAGGAAAGAAAGTTACTCATACGCCACGTATACCTGCTTAACACGCTTTTCTGCTCATATTTCATACAAAAAATCTTTGCGCATTTTCAATTGGCCACTCATTATTTCTTATTTAACCATCGATTTTCATTAGTAGTAACTTGATTTTTGTTTGAAACAGAACAGGCTTTAGCACAGATGTAAAAATTTGGCCAGCACCTGTTATTTTTTTAATTTTTCTTCTGTTTAAGTTCATAAAAAAATAAAAAAAAAACGGGAATGTTTCATTAATTTGTCAGAAACTATCAGTCCTATCGGAAAGGACTGGGTTTATGGAAAACTTCATTAGCTTTGATTTGACGTATCTCCTTTTAAGATTGTTAAATTAGTTCGTAAGATATACGTTATTAAGTGGAACCACGTTTTGTTTTGAGCTGAATAACGGCAAATTGAAAATATCTATAAAAAAATTAACTCGATTTTCGGTATCATAGAAAACTAAAATTTGTGATCCAGTGATATTAGAGCCCAAAATTGTACAAAACGGAGACTCGCATCGGGTTAATAATTGAATTTCGCAACTATACTTGGTCAGGTGAGTTTTTAAAAGTATTCGAAAGTTTTTAGCTATCAGCCCCCAAAAAAATATTAACATCGGGTAAAATTGGGTCAGTCTTATAGTTATCCTTCAATGTGACTTTATTTAAATTAGGAATATCAACACAAAGTCTTAAATCACCCGTTTTCTTTTTAACTACAACAGTAGGAGAAGAATATTCTGATTTACTTGGCCTAATTACTTGCACTGAAAATAAAATTTCGTAAAAGTGCTACGAAAAACTTTCGTAGTCTTGGTTTTTGTACAATGTACGAAACTTTCGTTCATAGCACGAACACATTTTTCACAACGAAACAAGATTTTACGAACCATACGTAAATATAACGAAAGGACTTTCGTAAGGCATTTTTTCAGTACAATTTACGAAATCTTACGTTTATTTTACGAAACACATTCGTAAATCACTTAAAAAATCTCTGTACGAATAATTTTGGATATTGTAGGAAGGCATTCGTAATATTTACGTATGGTTTTAAAATTTACGAAATCTACATCTCTGTATTCGTACAATTTAGTTAATACTTTCGTATAAAGTACTAATGCAGAAACATGTTTTATAAATTCGTACAACATACGAATATTTTCGTACAATATACTCAATTATCGGCAGTTGAATATTTCATCATATTTTTATGTATCGCGTGTCATTGCGGAATTACTTGTTGGCTGCTGTGAGACGTATAATATAATTTTAAACGTTTTAAAAAGGGTTTTGCTGGATAAAAAAACAATACAAAATTAAATATTAAAGCATACAATGTTTTTAACATCGCCTGCGCTGCGCCTTGCGCTGCAATGTGGGACTTTATAAATAGGCAATTTCATTAGTTACTTATCAACGGCAAGCCTAAGCCATGACTTTTCACTGAAACTTGCTTTTCAGACGACTTATAATTTTCCTTTAATTTATAGTCGTCAAGGAAACAAACATCGATGAAGCTGCGAATCTATCATGTTCCTCTACATAAAAATATTATAATGTTTAAGTAAAACCAGTATTTTTAAATATCATATTTTATATCCTATTATATTTAGTTTTGTTGAGTCTCATAGTTTAACACTTTGCATCAATATACTTTATTGAATGAAGCCTAAGCAATAAAAAAATATGTAGTATAGAACCTATTCGTATGCATATAAATAAAAGACTTAAGTTTTATTATAGGTAAAATAACCTTTTTTATTAATTCTAAACTACAGTGTAGTCAGAAAATTCTTCTTTTTTCGTAGAACGTATGATTGCTTTTATTATTAACACTACAAAAAACATGACTAAAATTATAGCACAACACTTTCATTATATTTTAATCAATAATGTTAAGCGTTTTTGCAAAACGTTTTGTTAAACAAAAAGGCCAAAATTAACGATAAAATCAAAATAAAAGTGTTGTTATAATTCGAAATATGTTTTTTACAGTGTGGAGAGTGAAAGCAAAATCGCACATTCTACGAAACAAGCGCAGATTTACGAAAGTAATTTCGTGAAATATACGAATTATTTCTGTGCATTTTACAAAAATTTCGTAAAAAAATTAAGAAATAGTACGAATTTTTTTAGTAAATAGTACGAAACTTTTTAGTAAATGGTAGGAATACATTCGAAAAATGTACTAAAAATCGTATGCCTCATATTTTCGTAGTATGTACGAAAACGGTTTTGTACAATCAACGAAAACTTTCGTGGCCCAAAATGACGAAAAATTTTGTAAGATTTACGCAAGTTTTCGTTATCTTTACGCAGATTTTATTTTCAGTGTGTGCTTGCAATAAATCAAACAATACCCTAACTTGTTCCTTCTCGCTATACGACAATCTTCTGGGTGGACAATGAAATGGCTTTTCGCTACTCAAGACCAGCTTCATCTCAGATCTAATTTTTGGCGCATCGGAGCGATTACAGTACATATAGCGGTCTCTAAATATGTTATTTAATTTTTTTTTGTACAAACACTTATCCTATTGTTTTTTATGTGAATGTTAACATCTTCGGTTTCTATTTCCATAGCACTTAACATTTGTTTCACTCACTAACTTCAAACTAGTTTTCTTTAGAAAATCTTTGCCTTAAATTACAGGATAATTCATCGTTTCATTTGCTGCAACAAACATCATAATTCCTATTTCTTTATCTTCAAAAATAACAAAACCATTTACTTTGCAAATGATGGTAAGCGGGCTTTTATTAATACCATTATAGTTAGAAGATAAATCTATGGTTTTATTTATTAAATGGTACGAACTTTGTGCGTATAAAACTTATAGGACTGCCTGTGTTTATCAATGATCCTAATAAAGTTTGATAATATAATTTAGAGTTCACTAATATATAACTTAAATTTCGTACGTATTCATCGCTCTCCATAAAGTCGGTGACATGGTAAACTGGACGGCTCTTCCTTTTCTGGCAAGTTGCTGCGTAGTGACCCAATTCGGCCCAAATATGACAGGTCCCCAATACGCGTTTGGGCTTGCGAGAGTCACTTGCCAAGTGACCAACGGAGTTGCAATTGTGGTATCTGATAGACTTTTCATAATACTGCATATAAGTTACCTCATACTACTACCTCTTACTAGATGCCGCAATTTTATCCAATGGCGACTGATTAAGCGTAATAGTTATAAAAGCTTCCAACTAGGGATGTTGCGATACTACTGATATAATCTTGGTATCGATACTTTGGTTTCGCTATTGATACCCGTATGGGTATTTTCTTTCGATACCGCTTAATGCACCCTAATAACATCAATATCAATATCATCTTCATACAAGCCATATTGTTCCTTGAATGAGTCAACACCACAGCCATTCACCGATATGAGAAACTTTTTCCAGGGCGAAACGATTACTGAAAAGGTGCTAGGAATGTATTGGCGATCTTCGAATGATACGTTTTGTTTTATGTTACATTTCACGAGAGTACCGAAAGAGGTGATAGCGGGATACCGCTCAGATTTTTTTTATGTAGCCGACATTAAAAATTAATGAAATTCTGAAGTTTACCGTTCAGCCCTAAAAATCAGGAAAAAATAAACCAAATTTTTTTGTTTACGTACATGAAAAATTTCACACGTGAAAAATTCTATTCAAGCAAGTTTAGGAGTTGGTGGGAAAATTTTCCCTTTTCGGGTGACATTAAAATTTGTTAAACGTAAAAAATACTTTACAATTTCTCGCTTATAAAATTTAAAAGAAAATTTCTAATGTGAAGAAGTTCAAAATGAGAGTTGTTGACAATAATAAACAATTATTGAAAACTGTTTAAAATGTCTCTAAAGTTTTAGGGGTGCTTTAAAAACACCAAAGACGATTTAAAAATTTTAGTATTTTTACCTGCTAAAAAAAAGAAGTTGTTCCTAAGAAACAAAGTTTTCGGTAATGCCAAAACCACATTTTTTTTGCTGTAATAAAGATGTCAATTTGTAAAAATTCCAAGCACTACTTTTAAAAAACAAAACCTTTTTACCTGATACATAGTAACAATTTTGGAGAGCTGCTTAAATACATTTCAATTAATTATTTTTTTGTATATCGTGTTTTCTAAATACAAGTTTACATAATTTCGGAATGCGATGTAGGCCAAATTTTTCTTCCTAAAAATCAGAACCTGTAAATAAAGTTTATTTAAGCTTTTTAAAAAAAAGAAATGCCGCGCCGCTTTTCCGAAGGTACCGTTCAAGTCCCCTCAAATAGCAAAGCATATTTACTGCTTAAATTAAATCAAATTATAGTTAAAAACTAAAAACACGCTATTATTACAACAAGAACTAAAAAGAATAAAATAATTTATAGATATAGCGATTCCGTTTAAGAAGAATAGGAAGTTCCCTAACTTGATTTAATTTAACTTTTTTAAATTAGCTAAAAATAGGATTAAAGTGATTGGCCCGTAGTCATAGTCAAAATAAAGTCCACTGTAAAGCATATTGGCATAATTTTCAACGCGATATCTGTAAAAAACTGCAACAAACTTTACAGTGGAGTAAATATGAACCAGATCAGACTATAAATGCGGGTTTTACAAATATCTCGACTCCTGCGCCACCTAGCGGCAAAATTTTTTTTGGATTTATTTCTTTTCATATAAGTAATATATGTTCCAAATATGAACCAAATCAGACTATAAATACGGGTTTTACAAATATCTCGACTCCTGTGCCATCCAGCGGAGTAAGTCATCTTTTATATTGCATTGTCCTCGAGTACTGAGCTAAGTTTGAAGTTTCAAGTCTGCAGCTCATCGGGAAGCTTGTTAAATATTGACTGCAAAGTTCCAGGACATACAAAGATGCATACATACATACAAGTGAAGTTAAATAAAAGCTTGTAAAAAAGCTAATTTCCTTCTATTTTAGCTAAAAAGTCTGAAAACAACTGATCATTTTTGCTTCATATTGCTTTTGGCATTAATGAAAGATTAAAATATCACATTTTTTCTGTCGGGAATTTTGAGTGACCTGTTAGAATGCTCACGAGACTTTCTGGATTTTGTGTTTCGATGAAGAAATTCAAAATTTAACGGTACATACACACATACGTATGTATGCGTAAATCAATTAATAAAATAAAAATTTAAAAGTATCTTGGTTATTTTCTGATTAAAGATAACCTTGGTTTTTTTTTTGCCTTAAATACCTACGTAAGTAATATAAATTCTTTCGCTTTTACCTATTATATGTTTTTGGTTTATGGTTTTAAAACAACTCAATTATACTTTTGATGGGAAGTACAAAAATTACAATTACTAGTCCTCCGTAAACTTTATAACTTTTATTAAAAAATTTGGCCTTTTATGGCACCTACCAAAATTTTTGGTCTTAAATCCAAGTCATTTGTGAGCTGTTTGTTGAAATTTTCTCTAAAATTTTCATTTAATGCAATTGAAAGTGAGCGCTTCAAAGATCTGCATCAAAGTTTCTAATAAAAGTTCACAATATTGATACTTGTGCAACTGCGCAAATTCTTCATCGGTTTTCATTTTTGAGATATCAAGGAACACACATTTTCTCCCACTATTCACGTTGATGAGAAATTAATCCTTTCGCATCCTAAGATTTTTCTACCTACACAAATGTATACAACTTTTTGGGCCTTAAGGGCTGTTTCCAGCGCACAAGTAAAACGAAAAATTCATATAAAATGACGCACAAGAAATAGAAACGAAATTTTTTTCTATAAAAATTTCTTAAATCAGTTTGTATCTCTCAAGAACCCCAACCCCAAAACCCACCCCTTGTGTGCGCTAATGAACTAGTCATATTGTAATAATATCATACATTTTTAATTGATCAAAAGTAAAATGAAACAATTTTAAACGTTTTTAAATCTATGCCTTTGTTAAAATGTGACTGTCATTATACCTTGCGAATCACCTAAATGTAGTAACATCAGACCAGCAATCTTTAAAATACTTGACCGAACAGAAAGCAGGCATAAAAACCAGCAACCTACTGCGAAATTTTAACAAAAGCATTGTTTGTGAGGTTGTTCAGTTTCAAACGTGTAAATATACGCACACATACATACATATATACATATACATACATGTACACAACCCAAATTGCCAAACGACTTCGTAACGACGTCGTTTCCGACACGTTCTAGTGAACCATTTGTACGCCGGGGACGTCCGCCGGTGGGTCGCAAAACGATGCTCCGGCGAAGCGCAAAAACGATATACTCGCGAACTGCAAAACAATGCGTAAAATCTTTAACAAAAAGTAAAAAATCCAACTCCAAATTGTGTTCCATATTTAAAAAAAAACACAAATCCGCAAGCATTCCGAGAAATTGCAAACGTTTCAATTTGAATTAAAAGAAAAATTACATAGAGTTTTATAGCACACTAACTTTTACCCGCGGGTTTTACCCCACGCCAGAAGGAATTAAAGGGGTCATGTGACTTGTGGTTCCGAAGTTATGGCTGATAAAAAATTCCGAGCCTGTGTTAAGTCCTACGCCTCCTTTTACCAACTCATTTATATATAGCTTAAGATAAGCATCTACCATAGATATGTTTTCATTCCAAATTTCAAGTTCATTTGACTTACGGTTCCGAAGTTAGAGCTGATTAAATAATTCACAACTATGGGAGGTGCCACGCCCCTTTTTCAAATACCGCCAATTTTTCCCATGAGTATGCAATTAATTTTATTTATCTCAACAGCAAGTTCCAATGCTCTACCACAAATATTTCAAGAGATATACAACATGAAAATTTTATTTAGTACAGGAGGTGCAACACCCTCTTTTCGAGTACTACCCATTTTTCTCTATGCCTATAACCTTCCCAGGCTAACAGCAAATAAGTGTGCAAAGTTTCGTGCGATTCCGTGCCGCGGTTCAGAAGTTATAAGGTAATAAACAAACAGACATTCACATTTATATATATAGATTAAATTTTAGTGTAATAGAGTACAAATTTTTTATGAAAAAATTAATTCGATTTGACGTCGTTTCGAGTTCACCCTAACGACTTCACCAGACTGACGTTGTAACGACGTCGATTCGAACTCGTCGCTCTGTGGCAATTGGGCAAACAAAAGAAACTGCACTGAAATGGGGACGAGCAAGAAAGAACAGGAATATCTATCCCGTTTTGTGACATACCGGAAAGGGTTCAAAGCACGTTGGATAGTTTTGACCGTCGGCACAGAATAAACAGTATACAGAAGACGCATGTCGACTATCGAACCAATTTGAATTTATGTCACGAGCGGTGAGGCAAGCAAGGGTATCACAAGCGGCGCTGCCTCTGTTACTGTAGCAGTATTTTCACTAGGCTGATGCTGTTAATTCCATCGTCGCTATAAAGACAAGATGTTAACTAACTTCGGTTTCCATCACGATCAGCGTTGCCGTTTTGATACAATTGTATAATTTTTAATACTTTTTTTTCTAAATTGTAATATCTGATACTTTTTTGTTCCCAAATGCCGTATTTTGATACTTTCGGCTGGCAGAAATGAATTTTTGAAAACTATGAATAGTATTACTAGTCTAAAGGCAATTTTTGATGTGTATACATCTTTGGTTTCGGTAGGGGTAAAATTTGCGAAGCTGTAACGCATATCCCAGCACAAAATTTCGAAGGGCTTAGCATGTGTATTTCAGCATAAAATTTTCATTTTCATTAGAAGCACCCTGTGTTTGCTTGCCAAATGGTTGCATACATTTAGGCATATGCAACAAAACGATGTTGTCAAAACACTGATTTATGCATTTGTGTTGCTGTTACGTGCTACTGTTGCTGTTACGTGAAGCAAAACTGGAATCGAGTTGACGATATCGCACAAAGATCAAACAATTTTTGATTTTGATGAAGCAAGACAATCTCGACACGATATCGTTCAGAGGAATGTCGTCATACGTGATTCATGCCCTGGTTTTGATATTCGTAGATGGTTTTAGGCATAGGTTTAGTAGTCTATTTTGGTAAATTTAGGAATATATACAAATAGAAATGCTCAAACTATAAGCTCAAAAACAATAACTGATGCGGTGTTTCCAAGATATTTCAACGCCCTTGAGTCACAAGTATATACAAGTATATTTTATCAATCATACCGATAATTTCATGTATTAAAATAATTAAAAATGAAAATGAATAAATAAATTAAATCAGAAAAATGAACAAAATTAAGTGAAATTAATGTTTAATTTCTAACCTAACCTACATTTGTATGTATGTAACTGAATCGCTTAATAATAGCTTTACATATAAAAAGGTTATCCTAATTTTCGAGCTTAACTCCCTAATCTGTTATTAGAAAAAGAGATTAGCCATGCAAAGTTATAATTAAAAATATCTCAGAGTAAACCGATAACTTTTTGGTGCCCAACTTAGTTTTATCGATTATACTTGCGAAGAAGAGGAGGAATGTCAAATAGTAAAGTAAACAAAAATTGACGCTAGTAAGGAAAATAGGTTTGTAAAGGTATTTTTAATAAAATATTCAGTTATAAATATATTTAAATGGCCTAATATGTGCTGCAAAAAAGTGACCACGGTGGCACAGAGAAGAAGTTTAACTTTTCCTCGAGTTGTGTGAATAACAAGCACAACCAATTTGACAGCTACCCAGCTTTGATTGAGATTATATTTATATGTAAACGTACTTTTATGCTTTGCCGTTCGCATATGTATACACATCAAATTTCATGAGTACCTAGTACTCACGCCTTTTTTTTCTTGTTATTTAAAATCTCAAAATTTATATATAGATATTTATAAGTTTGATTTGGTAACTCTTATAAGGGAAACACGACCCGGAACTTCTTTGCACACGCCGCTGTTATAGGGCCCCTAAACCACACAAAAATATTACGCTATATCGGGCTTGCGTCGGTCGTTTGTGTGGTGTATGGGGTCGTTTGTACTAAATTGCACAATTATTGCGCTAAAATAAAAATTATTTTGATATTTTGCTCATGCTAGTGTTATTGTACAATAATTTGTGCTGCGTATGGCGACAACTGCGAAACTTTTAGTCTAGTTTTGATTTTGGTGTCCAGATCGTGCTGTAAAATATGGATAAAATCGTAGAAAAAAATTATTTTTTTAAATTTTTTTTTTTTTTACGTTTTAAAGCTGAAGCTATCAAAATATACAACGCACATTCACATTTCTTGCACATATTTACTTGAACAGCGCTTCTTTAAAATAAGGTTTGCGCAATTTTATGCTGTTGTAATTTCCACAATATTTACTTGTAAAAGTCTCGGGTTGCGCAAGGCTTTTGTGTGGTTTAGGGGCTCTATAAGTTTGTTTTTCGTCATGCAAATAAGCAGACAGAAGCAATAAATATAAATTTTTTTAAATAACTATGGATTTAATTATAAAATTTGATTCATTATTTGTTTTTAAAATAATAGTTTAACAAACCACAGTTTTGTTTGCCTTTGAAACTTCTTCTGCTTGGCTACTAATACATTTTTTTCAAGCTCGCGGCAACGCTGATCACGATGTGTGTTTGTGGCGAGATGTTAACTTCATGTTTTTCATAGTGGACGTGATGTTAACTCCTCTGCTCTGTTCCGGGTCGCCATGTTGTTCATAGTGGTCGTGATGTTAACTTCTCTGCTCTGGTCCGGGTAGTAATATTACGTCCGCCGAAGAAAAATAAATTTGTATGTGGTGCGTCTTCTGTATACTGTTTATTCTGTGCCGTCGGTCAAGAGCTAAAATGCTATAGCCATAGAGATATTAAGTCCCCTTTCAGACACGTCAAGTCTTGAAAGCAATTTTTATCCCATTCTCTTTTGTGTTTTCTGTTTGCTTCCACACGCGTCAAGTTTTATTGAATTCAAGTCCTTGGATCTTTAAATGGGAAGCAACGAAAAGATCAAAAGAGAACAAGAAAACTTGAAACGAATTGACGGTACGGAGGTATCTGTACTCTTACCCTCTCTTCCCACCTCCTTCACCAACGAACGAGCAGACTTGAAAGCAAGACTTGACGTGTCTGAAAGGGGACTAAGATTACATGCAGAGCACAAGCAACAACACATTCGACCTCTGCGTGAGTTGATTCAAACTTCCAGCCAAACAGTACAGTAGATTTGTATACATATTCTACTTTATATAAATATGTATGTGTGTATGAACAAAACTCTCGGTGTTTTGAATTTTGTAAGTTATTACATGATTTTATTATGTTTCACCTGTATGTAATCAAATCTTTCAATAATTTTTTTTACCAACTTCCCGATGAACCAGAGGCTTCAAACTTCAAACCAGGTTTACCACTAAAAACTTTCTTACCAAGAGCTGGTTCAAAAACCTACCAAAATGGCTTCTTTCCTACCAATTAAGAAAACGCCGTTTTACGGCAGTAAATGATTTTTTTTTTGCTGGTTTTTATATTTAAAATATACAAAAAGATCAGAATAATAGCTGGTATATACCTATTTAAGTGCATATTATACATAGCACAAAAAAAGTGGTGTGCGCTTTTAACCAGACCCACCTACCGACAAGTAATTCAACTCCCTGAACCCGAATCTTAGGTCCGCTTGACTTCTACACCCTCTAGTTTTAATAAAGCCTTCGGAGTAAATGATGTGAAAAATCGGAGCAGAAAGTGAAATTCCGACGTAGAATTTTTATACATCACTCATTTGCATACACATATTTATTATGAAGTATATATATCGTCGTTTAAAGTACAAACCCGATTATCGTCGCTCTGCAAAACCGCGTAACTGACATTTTTTGCCAAAAATTGGATTTGCTCACACAAGCTCTTGGCTCAAGCTTTATTCATTCGTCCTGAAATATACTAGCCAGAAACGCGATTGCTTTACAAAAAAGAGAACCATTTTGAAATATGAGTGTTTTTACTCTCTAGCAAATAATTTATGTAACCTCACGTACGCGGTTTTGCATTTTGTTGAGACGCGGTTTTGTACTTTAAACGACGACATGTACATACATAAGTAAAGTAATAATAAACCTCACGGTTAGGCTTGCAAAGTGTCCGGGTCTGGGAGCCGACGGACTGGGGGAAAAATCTGCGCGCTGCGGTTAAAAACTTTGAGATCCTCCGATTTACTGGAAATATGTATGACTAATAATAAGTTTTCTTTTCAATTTTCGTGTATAATAGAAAATAACATATTCTGAAACACGTACATTTGTTAGGTAAGTGGTATGCAATTGAGTTTTTCTTCTAGTGCCATTTAAAATATTTTAACAACCTTGTCATTGTTGAAACTGTTATCGATTCCAAGAAAAATATCTGATTTATAAACCCGCTTTTACGTTGATCAATTCAATCACTTGATATCCCTTTAGATACCCAGAGGATACAACTTTTTATAGCGTATACGGAGTTCAGAGAATTGCTGAAGGTAATTGGGGAGATTCTGCCTATGCCAGTAAGTAACAAGTTTTTTTAAGGTATTTGGCAAACAGTTGGACCCATCCAAGAAACTGTATGAGGGTAAAACTGATATTGTCCCAATTTGGTAAGCTGACAAAGTGACACACTACTACAAACCAGGGATGTTTTCTGTTTTATGAGCAAAGAAACCTACCAAAATTTAAGCGTCCTACCATCCTACCAACGAGAAAAGTACCTACCAATTTTAACCAAAACGGCAACCCTGCTTCAAACTTAGCTGGGAGTCCGATGACAATGCAATATGAAAAAGGAATTAATCCAATAGGTGGTGCAGGTGTCGAGGTATTTGAAAAACCTTTGTTTATAGTCCGATAGGGTTTATATTTGGAATGTGTATTAATACATGAGAGGAAATAACTCCACAAAAAAAAAATCCGAAAGGTGCCGCGGGAGTCGAAATATTTGCAAAATCCGTATTTATGGTCCAATTTGTTTTATATTTAGAGCATTTAAAACCTAAATGGAAAGAAAAAAATTCATACAAAATTTAACCGTTAGATGGGGGTCGGTTTTTTTAACAACTAATAAAAGCTGGTATTTAAAAAATAGTTTTTAAATTACTTAATAATATACATTTTGTTTTAAACTATCTACCTTGAAATGAATCGGTTAATTACCAAAGGGAATAAGTCAGCATATTTCTGCTATGGCGAATTCGATTCAAAGCTCCAAACTGAACCGAATTGCATCAAAATTGTTGTATCGACAAAAATGCTGACTTATTCCATTTGGTAATGCAAATGAATGAATGAAAAAACATTCTAACTCATTTTGATTGTTATATTGTTCTACAAACAAGTTTGTCTTTATAGAAAACCAGCTGTTACATACATATGAACGCCTGGTACTGGAAATTGAAGAATCATTTAAATCATATTAAAACTAGGTAGGGAAACATGATGAAAATATGCGACTACTTTTGAAACACGAGTGGTATTCAACGGATACTTGTCAGACTCGGCTTTCAACCAAGCGCAATGTAGTGAATATCATAAAACGCACCCTTTCATTTTTGAGAACTGCTTTACTTTTACATTCTCCTGGTAGTCTTATTTGGAGTTTCTCATGTTGAAGATACAATCCCTCGTACAATCAGCAATAATTTTTTTAGGTGTAGTTTCGCCTAATGAATATCTTCTCCTTCACAAAATTTGAAAACTGCCTCCACACCCGGCGCATTGGACAGCAAGCCGTGTACATTTTTTTTGGGCATTGGAATACATATACGTAAACAAAGTTTTAAATTTTAAAGTAAAATTTGAGCAAAAGTGACAATTTAAAGAGGAAATTTTCGAAAAAATTAAAATCAGCTGCTCTACTGAATATTCAACGTAAAATGCGTTGAAAGGAACCCTTGAAAAGCTAAATAATAGTGAAATTTCTTTTAGAAATTTTTAACAATAATCATTAACGATTATATTCGAGTCATACTCACAAATACTTCAGAAACCATCTACATACATATGTATGTGCTCCTTGAAAGGCGCCAAAATACCGAATACGGGACAAATGCCTGACATTATAAGAAATACAGAACATTTGGCGTCCCGTATGAAATAAATAAATTACCAGGACCAAGGACGAAAAAAGAAGACTGTCCCGTATAATACAGGACGGATGGTCACCGTATGTATGTATGTACTCGAATATTTAAAGTTGAATGAAAAAATGTACGGATTGAATAATGAAAAGTCAGAACTCGATAGAAGCTCTATATGATTTATCGTCTATATTTTTTATTACTATGTCCCTTATTTTTGCGTTTTATATATATATTGATTATATAAACACTAAATTCAACAAAATTCAAAGCCAATTAATTCATTCAATTTAAATACCTATTCATAATTCATTTGCTGTTTCGGTTGGATTCATGCAGACGTCTAATACACATGGATGTACATATGTATGTATGTATGTATGTATGCTTGTAACGTTAACGGAAAGTCCACCCGAAAGCCATAAGGATATGGCCTAGCGAACACAACACAACTTAAGAAAGACCGCGGCGCACACATTACCCAATTCTGTGCAGAGAAAAGGATGCAACCTAAAAGTGACAAATTACACACGCAAGGGCATGAATTTAAAAAAGGCCACTTGGAAGGGACAAAAGAACGACGGTAAGATGTCCGGTTTAAATTCCTTCAAGCACAAAGCAATCGGAGGGTAGCTGCCTTGACCAGTGGTCAGTTTGCGAAGTCTGGGAAAATAAACAGGTTTCTGCATTTACATAAATATAAAAAGAATTCTCCACTTAAAAATTTTTAATAACCAAACCGGATATTGAGCAACGATTTGAAAATTCTCAGACCGTTACACGAATCGGCAAGGAAGCCTAAGTCAATGTCTTAGGAGGTCGTTTATTAATTTCTTATCCACTCTTTGTGTATGTACATAAATATGTTATATGTTGTACATACATTTTTGGCTTTCTGAGAGTTGTACACACATACACAAATGGACAAAAAAGTTCGTTATTTATCATATTTACCCTTTGAAGGTATGCCAAGCCAGAAAATAGTTGTAAACGTTTTAGTGAGATTTTTTCATGGAAATTAGCCCTCATCGATTCGCTACTTTACCGCGATTAACCAAAAATTTTGTATGTGAAAGCAAATAATATTAATACTTATCTCGAAAGGAATCCGCTAAATAAAGGTACGACTGTATGCTGCGAACATGTGTTTAATACTGTCTAATAATGTTTCTTATAACTAACTAACAGTAACTAACTGTTTACTTAAAATGTGTACGTACATATGCATGTGTCAATAAATGTATGTAGGTATGTCTAAATGTATATATGTGTGTATGACTGAATGTAATACAGAAGGGTATAGTAAATAAAATGCATCCTCGGGCCCCCAACAGATTGGCACATATTTCGAGGGGATATAACAGTTCAATTTTCTGATTTTGAAGCCTTACGTCGCAAGCTCTAGTTCGTTCATCGCGTCCAGTATAGGTAGAGACCACCACTGCTAGCTTCCACTATAGTCTGTGACTGGTTTTCATCTTTAACGAGAACTACGTCCCCTTCTATGATACTTTTGGGTGGATCGGACCTGTTAATACAAACAATACGTAATTGGCATAAGTAATCGCTTCGCCATCTTTTTTGGTAGCCCTGTATAAGGTTGTTTCTAAAACGCCAAATTTGCCCAATGCTGCTGCCATCAGTTGTAAAATATTCACCACTAAGTATAGCGCCCATAATCTTTGCAGGCGTCAGGGGTTCCAAATCGTTGGAATCGCTGGATACATACGTTAAAGGCCTCTAATTAACGACGCTTTCGACTTCGGTCAAAAAGGTTTCTAGCTCTTGGTACTTAATTTTGACTTTGCCAATCATTGTCTTTAAACAATCCTTAATAGAACACAAAAGGCGTTCCCAAAATCCGCCCCACCAGGCTGCACGCTCGCGTATAAATTTCCATGTGATGCCTTGATTTGCTGCAAATTTCTGGACTTGCTTCTTCTCCATACATTTTTCCAGCTTTTGTAGTCCCGAGGCTTGCTCTTTTAAACATTTTAGCATTATCTGATACTATAACAGATGGTATACCGCGTCTAGCAATACACTTCCGTAAAGCATGTATGCAGTTTTCTACGGTCATGTTCGGTACTAATTCCAAATAAACACCTCGTATTGCCGGACATGTAAATAACATAATATACAGTTTACGCTGACTATTACTGCTTTCTTCGCTGACGTACAGAGGTCCAGCGAAATACACGCTCCATTTTCGAATGGCTTGCTGGTGGCAACTCGCTCGATAGGCAATGTTGTCCATGGTTCTTACGCTGGCTTACCATGTAGACGTTTGCAGATGACGCATCGCTGAAGTATGCTCTTAATTAGTTGTCGACCCTTAACAATCCAAAATCGCTGCCGTAATTTCGTCAGTGTTGCATTTACGCCACAGTGCAATAATTTGTTGTGTGCATCACGTACCAGTAATTGCGAAAAATAAGATTCCTTCGATAAAATTATGGGGTTACTTAAATTTTCGAATTGCATCATAGATAAACTCTCTGACAAGCGTAGCATTCCGTCCATGATTACCGGATTAAGGCAACGAATTTTTGAATGTGGAGGAACTTGCTTGCCCTTCAATAATGCACTTGTTTTAAGACTGTAATATTTTCGCTGAGTAAAATTAATCTAGTAGTTTTCTGCTTGCAGCAACAATTCAGCTGTCAGATCATTTATGTTGCCGATATTTTTGTTAATTTTTTCGTGTTTACTTCCATTTTTGTATCCTTCAATAAAACGAAACACAAATGCTGTGGTTCGTAGTAATTTCTGTAAATCGCTAAATTTTTCGATAACCAAACCAAAATCGATATTTTGGTCGCTCGTTGAGTGGTTAACGCTGTGCTGTTGTAATCGATTTTTAGTTCCCATCTTGCACCTTTATCGGATAACCACATTGGTCCAAATCACCATAGATCGGATTTTATCAGCTTCTTCGCTTTTATGCCGCGTGTTAATAAATCCGCAGGATTCGCCTTTCCATCACAGTGTCTCCAATCATAAACGTTTGTTAATTTATCGATTTCGTTCACCTTTGCTGTGTCATATTGGTGTGGTTGCCTTCCGTCACCTGTTATCCATTTCAAAACAATGCTTGAATCACTCTACAGATTGATTCATGCAAAATTCAAATCTATTTCCGCTACCAGGAATTTTGCCGCAGTGAGTTCAAGTTTTGGCAACGATAACTCGTTCGATGCATTACGCCTTTTTGGGCCCACTCTATTCTCGGAACATACAAAATTCGTGGTTATTCCACCCCTTCTCTGGGTTTCTCGCACATATGCCATAGGGCTGGCGTCTGCGAAAACATGTAGCTCTATCTTCGATGTCTTCGCTGTGGTTAGACTACGTCGCATAGTGAAGTGCTTCAAGTTCGATAAATCTTCCCGCCAATTAATGAATTCCTCCGCGTGCTCTCTATTCAATGCGGAGTCCCATTCGTATTCGCCTTGCCAAAGTTCTTGTAGCAAATTTTGATCGCCACCGTGAATGGTCCCAAAATGCCCAAGGGGTCGTATATTCTGGCCATAACTCTCGTTACATTGCGTTTTGTTGGTCGTAGTTTTTTAATATATTCCATAACTCCTTGAATATCTACACAGATTTCATCAGTTATGCCACTCCAACTGATCCCGAGCACTTTTTACAAGATAGGTTGATCATTTTCCATTACACAGCACTGTCACCTTAATGCAGAATCATTCGAGTTCCTTTTTCTCAAATTAAATTCACCTTCTTCCACATAAATTTTCGCATTTCTATAAAGGCTTCTTGAAGTGTGCTCACGCTCGTAATCATATCGTCAACATAGAAAGATCGCTGTAGTTTCTCGCAAATAGCACCATATTGGAGACTCTTTTCCGAAGATGTTGTTGAATGGTAGATACGAATATAAACGGACTGGATGTTACTCCAAACTTGACTCGCGCCTTGCGATACACGGCAATTTCCGGCCACTCCTGATCTTGCAAAGGTAATGATGAATCGATTGATATCTGAAGAAAGGCCTTCTCGATATCTGGAATTATTGCGATCTTGTGGCACCTAAATCGTAATAAGATCGCTGTAAAACGGCCTCCAGATTTTTTCCTGGGCTTAGGTACTTGTTCAGTGATCTCAGCCCGGGTTCACTGGATGATGCGTCGAACACAATACGCATTTTCGTAGTCGTTTTATCCTCTCTATAAACAGCGTGATGCGGCATATAGTAAACAACTTGATCTGGTGACGAACTCGTAGCAATCTCTGCTATGCCCGCATTCAGTAGTTGACATATACCGTTATCGTATTCAATTAATTTGTTGAGGTTTTTAATTAATTTTACGGTAAGTGAATTAAGTCGATTTAATGCGTTATTTTTATTGTCATGTAAGCCGATCTTAGGAATTTTCCACGGTAAGGACACGGAATAGTGTCCATCTGTTTTTTTCTATTACAGCATGTTCAGCATTTTCAGTGCCCAATTAATAAATTTATTCCATTTATAAAGTTCTCGTTTGACAAAACACAATCGGCTAAGTTTTAGAGCTGTAAAAGTAACGAAATTTCGGATACCCGTATTCATTCGTTACTAATCCAATCAACACCCGTATCTTTCGTATCGCTACCTTACTCGTTACTTTTGATACAAGCACTTGTACCTCACAAGAATCATCGCAACAAATCTTGCAGCGTAAGGAAATGTTCGTTTTTCCATATGCATACATGTACATTAAAGTGGTCCAAAAATGTATGTAAAAACAAGTAAGAAAGTCTAAGTTCGGGCGGAGCCGAACATTAAATAC
>NW_023458563.1:10534632-10546365 GCF_013731165.1 Rhagoletis pomonella
CTTCAAAATGAGATATCTCGATAACAAATCGAGTTATAGATAATTCTTACTTAATTGTTTCGGTTTATTTTGAGGTATTCTTTAAGAAAATAAAACGGTAAAAATTTTTCGATTTTTTTAAACTTCAACTTCAGATATCTCGATAACTAAACGAGTTATCGATAATTTTTATAAAATTTTTTCGGCTTATTTTGAGGTGTTCTACACAAAAATTATCAGTTTGAGAGGCCTCGGAATTAATCGACAGTTTTGATACAAAATACCCCAGTGTGCAGCGTAAGGTAATGTTCGTTCATATAGTAATAGTAATAATATTATTAATAATGTTCGTATTGTAATAGTAATATTATGATGTCTTCGGTCTTAGCCAATTGTTTTTGGCCACGAAAGATTAATTTAAAACTTATCTTTAGCGCGCGCATTTGAATCAAAGTGTACGAATTTTGAAAATGGAACTTTGGCTGGTAATATCTATGGAATGCGTTAATTGTTATAAACAGGACGATATATTAAATTAAGGGTTATTAAATTTAGTACTTCACGTTCATTTACCATTTTTCAATAAGTCTTAAAGTTTTTAAGATATTAAGATAAAACTTACAAGAACTATAATTTCCCTAACGAATTTTCAATTCTTCATTATTTCAGCAACCAAGTGAAAAATACAGAAAGGTGAGAAGAGATTTATATGCAAACGTTTTAATGTTTTCAGATTTTTATATAATATTAAAAGGACCATGGACCTGGTCACGCCGATTTGGTCAGTTTTCAAGATCCTGTGAATGAAATCAAATCAAAGCCTTAGGATAATGCAAAGAAGGAAAAAGACAATGAACAGAAAAGAAGATACGGACAACATTGTTTATGATTACAAATAAAAATGTTTATTATTTTAGTATTGACAAAGCTACCACAAAAGATGGTACAGATGCGCTGTATTTAGGTGATAATCAAAGTTCTTAAACATTGTGAGTTTTTTGTCCTCAAATTGTTGTTTATAATTTTTAATTCCATATATGTATATGTATGTTTGTATGCTATATTCATTAATTTTTAATTACAATGTGCCTTTGTATTTTTGGTTTGTGGCAGATTTAATAAAGCTGGATTGCCCCTGAAGATGCTAAAAATGTTTTAGCGAAACGTTGGGCCAGAAAGTGGAATAATGTAGTTTTATTCGCACTAAAAACATAGATCAGACTAGCCTGGTAACATAATATTTAAGAAATCAAACTTATTTTGTCAAAGATTAGGAATCGTTTGATAAGTTAATAATAGTTTCAAGCATATACGTATTCACATACATTAACATAATACAATTAGGGCGAGAAATGCCCATTTTAAGTCCATTTATGCAGTCTTGAAAATTGGTGCGGAATGGTTTTATTAGTCAATGAACAAGCGCATTTTTCGCGGTTTCAAATATGAAAGTAGGAGACGTGAACTAATTGTTTTGATATCAGGGACCGAAAATAATGACTATTTCAAAATTTTCAATGAAAAAAATCAAAAGGTTCAAAATATCGTAGAACAATTTCGAGTATATACATGTGCATGTTTTTTCATGCTCTGTATGAATCTCTTACGATTTCAAAATGTTTGAGCGATATCTATAAAAATTATAACTAAGAATTGCATTTCGATTTTAAATTAATCGCTCAAAAAAAAAATCATATATCGAGTTATGTTTTTTTGATCAAAAATAAAACTCATTTTTCGAGCGTTATTTTTTGCTCTGAAGTAATAATTATTTTGTGAGTTGTTTTCTTTTTGATCAAAAATAATCATTATATTATGAGTTTTATATTTTTGATCAGAAATAATCATAATTTTTTGAGTTTTATTTCTTTCATCAGAAATAATGATTATTCTTTGAGTTTTATTATTTTGATCGAAAATAAAACTCTTTCCTCGGGCGTTATTTTTTCTCTCAGAAATAAAAATTAACTTTTGAGTTTTATTTTTTTTTGCAGATCGAAAAACTCAAAACGCCTCACTTCACCTAAACTTAACTCACCACACCACAACTCACCTCACATCAACTCATCTCAACTCGCCCTAACTCACCTCACCTCAACTCACCACACCTCAACTCACCTCATCTCAATTCTACTCAACTCACGTCATCTCAGTTCAGTAAAGCAAATCACAAATACATTTTATTTCTGAACTGATCAGCGCGTATTTGCAAGCAGAGCACTGAAGAAAACCCAGTGGGAAAATAGGAATCCATTACCTTTTTCTACCAAGAAAAGATTAACAACTACGGTTGAACGAAAAAATGCATCGCAATGTAAGCGAGCGGATGATGTCTAGCTTTGAAGCGACAAACAAAACTAAAAGTTTGAAAACTAACTCAAGTATGATTTTTGTTCACGTTATCTCAACAGCTGCTGTAGCCGAATGGATGTGTGTTCGACTGCCGTGTTGATGGTCACGGGTTCAAAACCTGTGGCACGGACTTTATTTTTTATTTTTATTT
Source organism: Rhagoletis pomonella (assembly GCF_013731165.1). Taxonomy (NCBI): domain Eukaryota; kingdom Metazoa; phylum Arthropoda; class Insecta; order Diptera; family Tephritidae; genus Rhagoletis; species Rhagoletis pomonella. Next base: position 10,537,115 of record NW_023458563.1, read on the forward strand.
TTTTATTCTATTTATAGTTTCGTAAAGCGACATGCGACACATTACTTTCGTATGACATCGATGTGGAGAAATTCTTGAATCTTTTCGGGCTTAGGTTATAGGGGCTATCCATTACGTTTTGCATTCCTATAGATTACCTATTTCCACTGGGAATATACATAAGACGCAAACTGATTCGCTGCTAGCGCTGCACACATACATATGTGTTTACATTTGTACGAGCATATGTACATACCAGGGATGTTACGAATGTTTGCATTTTAAACCCTCGCTTCAACATTCGCATTTTTCGCGAATGTGCACATGATATTAGTTGTGTTTTCGTATTCTCCAGCAAAAAATATCCAGTAACTTGCCAGTAACCAAATTTCGGAGAGTAAGCCAATATTTACTCCCAATGAGTGAAATATACAAGAAAGTACGAAAACGCAAAACCAGTAAGAAGTTGCTAGTTTTATGAACAGCTGATTAGTTTGTTATTTTCCGATGCAATTTTCTTAGAAAGCTAGTGTTTTCTATCTTATTATATATTTAAATAGGTTTAATTTTTCAATTGCAACTCTAAAAGCACCACAAACAATTATTTTCTTAATGTGATTTACAATAAGCATCAAGCCATCAGCTGTTTTTCTTACTAGCAAATAGTTGCTAGTAAAAATTTATCCAGTAAAAATCCAGTAAAACTTGCAAGTTCAGCTGTCATTTTTGCTCTCTCAATTTCCCCTCTTTTGCTAGTTTCTTGCAAGTTTTTGCGTACGAAAACGACATCCAGTAAAAAACCAGTAAAATTAGTACTGGATTTACTGGATAGTGCGTACGTGAACAGGGCTATTGTTGAATTGGCTCTAAGTCTGCCTAGCCCGGATGGTGACAATAATCGGCGTTTAGCTTTACGTGCCTAACGTTGAGTAGTGCAACAAGCAACATTGGTGAGCCTTCAACAAGTTCTGCTAACAATCTTTTAAGCAACCTAACAGGATTCCTCAAGCGAAAGCGAAGGCTCGGATTTAAGATCAGGGCTCATTAAAAAATGCGAAACTAAAGTCCAATTGAAAGTCTTAAAGAAAAACAAGCCCCTCTCGCTTGGTGGAAAACTAAACTCAAATACGATACGAAGATAGCGATTTGCAGAAGGATATTAATGAAGTTGAATGCTATGCACCAAAACAATTGGATTTAGATGTTCCTATAATGGAGTATTGGAAAAAAAAGCAATATACACATCCGTATCTGTGGTCGCTGGCAAAAGTGGTTCACAGTACTCCAGCGACACAAGTCAGTGTGGAACGGTCTTTTTCGGCGCTAAAACTAGTTTTAAGTGACTTAAGATGCAATTTATCACCCGGAATTTTGGAAAAAATTTTATTTTTAAAAACAAATAAAATGTAATGTAATGAGCCGTGGTTCTGAAGTTAAAGTTCTCTTGATTAATTTTAATCAAAATAATCTGACAGTTGCATGTTTCGAACTTAACATAACTCACAATAAGTTGAGTGGGGTTTCGTCAAGACTTTCACGAACTTAGCTTCCGCGGAACCGTGGCATGGGTTCCATGAGAAGAGTTAGGTGTGGTGAGTTGAGGCGAGTTGCGTTAAGATGAGTTTAGGTAAGTTAAGGTGAGTTGAGGTGTGGTGAGTTGAGGTGAGGTAAGTTAGGGTGAGTTGAGATGAACTGAGGTGAGGTGAGTTAAGGTGTGGTGAGTTGAGTTTAGGCGAAGTGAGGCGTTTTGAGTTTTACGATCTGCAAAAAAAAAATAAAACTCAAAAACGCTCAAGAAATGAGTTTTATTTTCGATCAAAATAATAAAACTCAAAAAATAATCATTATTTTTGATGAAAGAAATAAAACTCAAAAAATGATGATTATTTCTGATCAAAACTATAAAACTCATAATATAATGATTATTATTGATCAAAAAGAAAACAACTCACAAAATAATTATTACTTCAGAGCAAAAAAAATAACGCTCGAAAAATGAGTTTTATTTTTGATCAAAAAAATATAACTCAATAAATGATTGTATTTTCTGAGCAATACAATAAAACTCAAAATGTGATTATTATGATTGATCGCAAGTATTAAAATCTCAAAATAATGATTAAAAGTTCATTTTTTTGATAAAACTCATAATGATTACGGTCCCTGTTAGATATACTTAAATATTTTAGTTAATTCCATTATGTGAAAAAGTCTTTAACATATCCTGGGAAATCCTTTTGAGGACTCTCCAATTAGACGATAGCGGTTTGCATTCAGCTTGAACGAAAAATCACTCCCTGACACACTTTTCTGTAATCCAGCTCTTTATCTAAAAGTTTGTTATACAATTGAAGATACATTTTTTTAGAAAAAACTGGAAATCCACTTAAGTTTTTCGATATAACTTTGGTAAATGTTAATCGATCGGTACGTAGTAATCACCAAATTGAAGGCGAGACTTACTGTTACTGACTTATGATAATAATATTTTATTTTAAAGTAAAAAAAAGGTGAACAAATTTTTTTTTCGTATATTTGCAATTTTTACATTGTATGCATAAACATAAGTAAACTAATGAGTGTTTCTAGAAGTTGTACCTATTCAGTGTTTCCATACTCACTTGCATAAACAAAATTTTTCCACGATGATGCAAAATAATGGCTTTTTCTATTAGAGAAATTGTTCCTAAATGTGCAAAAATTCGCAAACTATAGCTAATATTAAAAAAAGATTAGAATATTTGGAACCAGCGACCTAAATGCACGTCAACAATATTGATGCTGTTCTTTACATGTTTTGACTATAGGCCAGTGCAATTATCAAGGGAACAATTCAAAATGTATTGAAAAAAGGTAACTTTGAGATTAACGATAAGCTAAAGGGCTGCGAGAAATGATATTTGACTTTATCTTTTGCGTTAACGGATTCATTATCTAATAATATGCACCAAACCTTTTTGCTGAACCCAGAACTTTTAACAAGAATTGGCCTTATTCGACTAGTGTGCTGTGGGTCACTTGGCGGTCGATGCGCGGGCTCTTACAATTAAAATAAAATACTAATATTTTGCAGGCTTGTTGTTGACTTCATGACACAATATATTTTCACTATTACCAAGGGATTTGAGCAACATTAGATTTTCGACCCGGCCTAATGTACATATATACATATGTATACACGCAACATAGTTTTGTATCGATTCGAACAATTTGATACAATCACGCACTTGTACCTCACACGAATCATGCATGCTTGTACGTACATACACACGCAACACACTTTAGTATCGATACGAAAACAGTTTCGTTACCGCACAATATGTTGTGTTGTATCGATTCACGTTGATGGTGCATACACGGAACATGCGAGTAACGAGATTATTATGTGAGTAACGATTCGGTACTTCGAGTCAGGGGTTGTATTCGTTACTCAGTAACGAATACATACGGTTTGGTACAGCTCTACAAAGTTTTTATTTTTGTCTAATGTTACGAGCGGAGCCGGAACGACGTCGTCACAAATAGATGGCACTACCGACGCAGTAATCTCCATTATTTCTTCAGCATATTGACTTTGAACTTTCAAAATTACACGATTTAATTTTATCATATGTTTGTCCTTCTCATTTTGGCCGAACGACACAACCCGGATTTTTTTTTGGCTTCCGTCGACCATAACAATTCTCGTTAAAGCTTTTTTGTTGTTGCTCGCTATTGTTGCTTTCGCGGTTTGTAAATATGTTTCGCTGTTAATGAACTCTGTCACCGTATTTAGTGTTGTCGCTGAGTTCTCCGATATTTTGCTAGTTGGTGTTGATGCACGATTGAGAGAATACAAAGGTTGCGCCGATCTCGGACCGCTATTCCTCTCTTAACGAATTTGACAGAATCGTTGTTTGCATGACGTCACACTGGTGCAACTTGTTTACATTTTCCTTGCAAAATTTTTTCTTCTTCTTCCATTCTTGCTCACGTTTTGGCATTTCTCTCTCGCAATTGCACCAGTGTGACGTCACACAAAAGTTATTCTCAAAAATCCTCTCTGATCGGCGCAATCTTGTATTCTATCATTCTTGGTGTTGATGCTTGTGTCCCTGCGATGTTGGCTGCTTAAGGTTTCTGTTTTTGCTCCTCCTTTTCGCACATCGAGGGCATATGTCTTCCACTACAAATTTTGCATTTGATCTATTGGCTTTTGCAGAGTCTGGACGTGTGATTCTGCTTTCCGCACCGAAAACATCTGCCTTCGCTTTTGAGCTTTTGCTTACGTTCGCTCACGTTCGCTTACGTTCGCTTTGAGATCGTATTGTAGAAGTCATTTCGTTATATGGGTTACGAAGACCCTTTACATCATCGCTCGATTGCACCTTTTTGGCGTTCATTAGTTTTTGCACATACCGTTCGGTGATTTTTTCTTTATCACCGTTCCAGCAATAAATTAACTGCATCTTTATAGCAATTGAATTTACTGGCTGCGTCCAAATTTGGATCCTCGGGAACGGCTATTTTAAATTGCTCCCAGAAGGGTAGCCAATTTTCAAATGCTCCGCCGAACTTACGCAGTTCGACCGGCCTCGATTTCGCTATTATGTTATGATTAGCACTTTCGTTTTTATGAAGGTCGTCTCGCTTAGATGCTTCTTTATAGGAGTCGGACAATTGCTTTAATTTAAACTAAATTTTCGCAATCATAGTAACTAACTTGTCGTCAGACTCATATATCTCTTCAGCCACCTTTTCACGTTCCTCCTCGCTAATAGTTGCCAGCACTGCTTTGTCCGTGGTACTCAGCTTTTCTCGGTTATTCCTTAAACGTTTGAGGTAGACATTCACAGTTTCCTCATCAAATTGTTCCCCTGGATTTTTAAAGTAAGCTTCTATGGCATTACAAAGCTTTTTAGTTGTGTTCGGCACGTGGCCCGCTGAGTTAGATCCCATCTTGCTTTGGTTATAATCAAATTCGCTTCTGATGATCTCGCTCGAGATTAAACGCACGTAAATGCCCGCACCATGTAAGAAATATTAATACTTATTAAGGTGCGACTGTGTGCTGCGAACGTGTGTTTAATAATAACTAATAATAATTTTTCTCTAACAGTTTACTTAAAATATGCGTGTACATATGCATGTGTCAATAAATTTATTTTTTATTTTTTTGTTTAGGAGGAACAAGCATTGAAAGCCTGTACTCGTCAGTGTGGGACTTTAACCCGAACCAAACCTCCCACTGTCCAAGTACCGATCCCCCTGGTACCACCTTCAAGTATTCCGTCGGGAGGCGGTTTGAGCACTAAGCTCGCACGTATGTTCCAGTCAAATGTACTCAGTCCAGGGCTGTACCTAATAGGTTCTGTCACGTCTTAATGGTAGTGAAAACTCTTTTATTTTTCTACTATTTATTTATGTTTCTCTTATTTTTTTGACTTACCTTAAGTAAAAAGCGTATACAAACAAGATACTTATATATTAACTATTTGGAATAGTGAGGGCATCCGTTATAGATGATTTTTCTTGAAGCAGTCGGACCAGATTCTGAGCAGCCCCGTCGCTGGTATTTTCGTTGAACAGCCATTCAGAAATTACGAGTCTCAAGCCCGTGTACATTTATGTGTGCTGCCTTGGCAGCCTAGGTTCCAATCCGAGCCTACACTTTGGTAAATGAACTTCCTGTTGGGGAGGCGGTCTGAGAGCACAAGTTTCTAAGCCGCATAACCTTGGCAGTTGGAACGACCTAGGTTCCAATCCGCCCCTACAATTTGGGCGAATGATTTCAAGGCCGCACTACCTTGGCGTTTGGAACGGCCTAGGTTCCTATCCGCGCCAACGCTTTGTTGGGGAAATAAAAAGCAAAAGCGGACTGTAAAGTAACAATTTTAAGTTTGAATTTAAACGACTAAAGAGCAGAATCCTCCTCAGACATCCCTTTCGATGTCATGAGTTTTACCGTTGGTCTTATTTAGACCTGTGAGATCTCTGCCAAGCGTGCGTAATATTCTTCTATGATCTTGCAACTTCAGCATTGGTCTGATGTACAATGTAAGCCAATAAAAGTCCTTTTAAGGAAACTCAAGAGCACAGATGAGCGTTTTCAGTTATAGGAGGACCAAGAATCCTCGTTGTCCCACAGGATGAAAAGTTTTCCCGTGTATTGGCTAAATGAGTCGTGATTTTAATTCGTCGAAATATATATTTGATGTATGTTACCGAATAACTTTAGACCACGTGAACCGTTTTCGATAATTCTTTTTTATCGAAAAGTTGGTACCTCAAGACTGGTCACCTATTAATTTGGTTTAGTTCGAATCGTTGGATGATGAAACTAACGGTACTCCTAAAGTTTTATATGAGCATTGAAGTCGGTTGTTCTACTGGTGGCAGGTAACAAGATCAACGGAAATAAGGTCAATTGACATTATAACATTTTCAAAAGCGAAATAAAATCTGTTTAAGCGACTTATGCATTTCCAGCATAAACAAAGAACAGCGAACACACACACGCACTTGTATTACACTCCCGCCCAAAACCAAGTGCAACGAATAAACACACGCACTTGTGTTTAAAAACAATACGCTCGTTCTTCATTGGGTATGCATTTTTTATGCACTTCTCAACAGCCGCAGAACAAAACATACTAAAGTAGTTAATTGCTGGCACCCCAAATCATGCTCAACACTCCCGCTTGATGCATCACAACTCTTCCGGAGTTGTCTCACGGGGCTGTATGGCTTTCGGCATACAGAGGTGGTACAAGAGCTACCATTGGCTACAGCGCCTACCCAATTTTCTAATTTGAATAAATAACCGGTGCTCAACACTCCCGCTTGACGCACCCCGCCAAAAACTCTTACAGAGTTTAAGCGACAAAGCCACAGCGCTACAAGCCGTAGGGACTCTGCATGACTTATAACCATGCAGAGGTGGTAACTGATGGTTATCATTGGCCCCTACGCCTACCCAAAATATTTTTGCTTTAATAAATTTGTATGCAAATACATTCATCCTGGTCCTGCCCTCTCACTGAGTTAAACATGGTTCTTCGAGCCGGATACTCTCGGCTTATTTTACATCCATTAGACGACAAGTCGTCTAGGGGGGCCAGCATGATACAAAAAAGAAGGTAGTTTCGTTACTACCATTTTTTGATTAAAAGGCAGATTTTTGATATTTCTCCTGATGTCAACATTAAGCATAGCTTTGTCACGTTGGAATTTTTTGAGGAGGGGGATTTTTATGAAATATTTGGTATTTAATATATACAGGAAAAAATTTACACAAAAAATGCCAAGTTAATATGATCGGTAAACAAATTTGAAAGTTTTTCTTAAAGACTTAAAAGGCCCTTTGAAGAATATCGATATAAAGAGTTGAAGAAATGAACTAAAATCCAGTTTTGATACATTTATTTATTAAATAGCTTTAGGTGTTACTAAATATTGATTTATTTTACTAAGTAATTTGATTTTAAGCCAAATAAACAAATTTTCAAGACATGTAAAAAAAACATTGACTAGTTTGTATTTTAATTTTGCACTCTTATTTTTCGCTTCAAGCATCTTAATCTTAAATAGGTTCTACAAAAAAAAACTTTCTAAGTAAACCGGCATTAATTTTGATGAAAATTTAGTTAATCAGGCAGATTCTGCAATTCACTTCCGAATGAATTTCAATCATATTCAATTTGAATTCAAAGTGGCTCTGGTTGAAATTCACTCGGAAGTGAATTGCAGAACCTCACTAAGTAAAATACGAACCACCATTGAGAATGAATGCCTAAATTCCGAAAAGATAGCTCCATCTGCTATACTGGCGGCTCTAAGATCGATCATGGTGTCAGAGAAGGGATTTACGGCATTCTACTTAGATGGCTGCTTTTGACACGCATGAAGTTAACACCATGATAAAAATATAGCAAGGTAGAACTGTTCTCTCATTTTGTCGGCCATGATTTTTTTTGAAGTTTGCCAACATTTTAAAATCATATAAAAGTGAAAATAAAAAAAATGAAATTGTTCGAAATTGTTGTTGCTTGAGATTGAAAATGAAAATGTGTGTGTGAGTTTGTGAGTAAATTTGAAAATTAAATTGTTTGAAAACGTCAAGAATTTTAAAAGTGACTCTCAGCGGTTCTACCTTACTATATTTTTATTATGGTTAACACTGTCTTTATGTCTGAGACTCGTGGCATTGAGCTATGTCTGAAAGCGGGTCGGCGATCCTAGCACTGAAATCCCACGAGCTCACCGAGGCGCGGTAATGTCATAACTCATTAGCAATGAATTACACGCGGATTCATAGCTCCGGGATGCTCCATCCTCCGCGAGGCAATTGCAAATGTAGATATACGAAAGGAAATTGCAGGATAAATATTTCATCAACATGAACCAATCCAATCCTTCATCTTAAAATGTACGAAATAAATTAGAGACTTGAGCGTTAATTTGGCTCCAAAGTAACATTTCCGACGCACATCGACTTTATAGCGTCCAAATCCTTTTGCGATGATGGGCTTTATAATAAATACACATATATATGTAAGTATGTAGATTTAATAATAAATAATTTTTTCAGTGCGCAACATATTTACCGATCATTAATTTCACGGAAGACGTTGGCTTCTTTTTTTTTGCAAATAAAGACGTTTGAATTGATTTTTTTTACTGTTCACAACAAAGATAAATTGTCTTTTAATATATTTTTTTTTTTTGGCAAAATAATTATTTTTTGGGATAAGATATGGTAGCATTAAATGTCACAATCTGCTTAATTGTCAGGTAGTTAATATGGCGCCCGAAAAGTGACAATGAAACTACCTTCTTTTTTACCTTCCTTTTATTAGCTCGGGATGTAACTATGTAATATTGATGCGCCTAAAAGATGCAGCGATTTCTATTCTCAAGTTACATACCTGATGCCAGTACGAATGGCAATTATAATAGGGAGGGTTTAGTTTTTATACCCGAGCGCACTTGTGCACAAGGGTATTATAACTTTGTTCACATAACGGTTGTTTGTAACAGGCAAAATGAATCGAGATAGATATAGACAAATGTATACATAAAATATCAGAATGAAAAGAGAAATCGATTAAGCGGTGACTGCCTGTCCGTCCGTCCGTCCGTCCGTCCGTCCGTCTGTGCACACGATAACTCGAGTAAAAATTGAGATATCTTAACGAAAATTGGTACGTGAACTTCTTTTGGGCGTAGGACGGACGGTATTGAAAATGGGCGAAATCGGACAATAACCACGCCTACCTCCCATATAACGGTAA
>NW_023458563.1:10546465-10548322 GCF_013731165.1 Rhagoletis pomonella
GGATATTTTTTGCTGGAGAATACGAAAACACAACTAATATCATGTGCACATTCGCGAAAAATGCGAAAGTTTAAGCGAGGGTTTAAAATGCAAACATTCGCAACATCCCTGGTATGTACATATGCTCGTACAAATGTTAAACACATATGTATGTGTGCAGCGCTAGCAGCGAATCAGTTTGCGTATTATGTATATTCCCAGTGGGAATAGGTAATCTATAGGAATGCAAAACGTAATGGATAGCCCCTATAACCTAAGCACGAAAAGATTCAAGAATTTCTCCACAGCGATGTCATACGAAAGTAATGTGTCGCATGTCGCTTTACGAAACTATAAATAGAATAAAAAAATAAAAAATAAAAATAAAGTCCGTGCCACAGGTTTTGAACCCGTGACCATCAACACGGCAGTCGAACACACATCCATTCGGCTACAGCAGCTGTTGAGATAACGTGAAAAAAAATCATACTTGAGTTAGTTTTCAAACTTTTAGTTTTGTTTGTCGCTTCAAAGCTAGACATCATCCGCTCGCTTACATTGCGATGCATTTTTTCGTTCAACCGTAGTTGTTAATCTTTTCTTGGTAGAAAAAGGTAATGGATTCCTATTTTCCCACTGGGTTTTCTTCAGTGCTCTGCTTGCAAATACGCGCTGATCAGTTCAGAAATAAAATGTATTTGTGATTTGCTTTACTGAACTGAGATGACGTGAGTTGAGTTGAATTAAGGTGAGGTGAGTTGAGGTGTGGTGAGTTGAGGTGAGGTGAGTTAGGGCGAGTTGAGATGAGTTGATGTGAGGTGAGTTGAGGTGTGGTGAGTTAAGTTTAGGTGAAGTGAGGCGTTTTGAGTTTTTCGATCTGCAAAAAAAATAAAACTCAAAAGTTAATTTTTATTTGTGAGAGAAAAAATAACGCTCAAGGAAAGAGTTTTATTTTCGATCAAAATAATAAAACTCAAAGAATAATCATTATTTTTGATGAAAGAAATAAAACTCAAAAAATGATGATTATTTCTGATCAAAAATATAAAACTCATAATATAATGATTATTTTTGATCAAAAAGAAAACAACTCACAAAATAATTATTACTTCAGAGCAAAAAAATAACGCTCGAAAAATGAGTTTTATTTTTGATCCAAAAAATATAACTCGATACATGATTTTTTTTTTGAGCGATTAATTTAAAATCGAAATGCAATTCTTAGTTATAATTTTTATAGATATCGCTCAAACATTTTGAAATCGTAAGAGATTCATACAGAGCATGAAAAACCACGCACATGTATATACTCGAAATTGTTCTACGATATTTTGAACCTTTTGATTTTTTTCATTGAAAATTTTGAAATAATCATTATTTTCGGTCCCTGCATTTTAATACTTTACCCAAAGGGAGCGAATTGATTGCAATGCCAGAAATGCAATGCAAAAATAGTTTCAATTGAAAACTTAAAAAGTTTGAAATTGTGCCTGAAATTTCTAACCGTGCAATGAGCGAATACAGATAAATATATTTGAAATATAGAATTTAATTTAAAATGTGGCATGAAGAATTGTCCTATCGTACTGCCAAGGAACTTCCCCGTGTGGGGTCATAAAATAATTCATATATTTTTCACGTACTTCCAAAGCATTGTCTGTGGGCCGACCGTTGGCACCACTTGGTTGGATTGAGGCGAGTCCCCCATTTCTTCCAACTGCCAATTTCCTGGTACCAAAGCACCATTTCTGTCATTATCGACGTCTGAGCTGCGTAGGTAAACTGACTTGCGCATAATTAAAAAATTGTGCAGTGCACATATGGCAAGGACAATGATTTTTGCGTTTTCAGGTCTAACATCAATTGGTCTCCTAAGAA
>NW_023458563.1:10548422-10550038 GCF_013731165.1 Rhagoletis pomonella
TATATTTAATACTTGCGCCGGGTATTTAATGTTCGGCTCCGCCCGAAGTTAGACTTTCTTACTTGTTTAAACTATAATTTTATTATATCATAGGGGCCAGGATGTTTAAGCGACTTATACATTTCCAGCATAAACAAAGAATAGCGAACACACACACGCACTTGTATTTCACTCCCGCCCAAAACCAAGTGCAGCGAATAAACACACGCACTTGTGTTTTAAAATAATTCGCTCGTTCTTCATTGGGTATGCATTTTGTATGCACTTCTCAACCGCCGCAGAACAAAACCTACTAAAGTAGTTAATTGCTGGCACCCCAAATCATGCTCAATACTCCCGCTTGATGCATCACAACTCTTCCGGAGTTGTCTCATGGGGCTCTGTATGGCTTTCGGCATACAGAGGTGGTACAAGAGCTACCATTGGCCACAGCGCCTACCCAATTGTCTTATTTGAATAAATAACCGGTGCTCAACACTCCCGCTTGACGCACACCCCCAAAAACTCTTACAGAGTATAAGCGGCAAAGCCACAGCGCTAGAAGCCGTAGGGACTCTGCATGACTTACAACCATGCAGAGGTGGTAACTCATGGTACAATAAAAACAGGTAGAAGCCAATTTGACGTCAAACCTACAAAAGTCAAAGTTTTCGGGAGAGTAAAAATAAAAATGAGTGTGTGTAAGGAAAAATAAAAAATTACATTTCACTGGTTGACGGTTTTAAGTAAATTTGAAGTTTAATTTTTTTTATTTACATATTTTCTTTAGTTAAATTTTGTTAATTTGCTTGTTGTTTTCTGTCTTTGATTTATGAGTTGCAGTGTTGTTGGAGGAACTTTCCGGCATAAGAGTCATAGTAACAGCACTTGGCATCAAACGTGCCTTTCCTGTACCTCCCGGTGCATTTATAAAATCTGCTGCTTTAAAATGTTTAACGCACAGCAAGGCTTTTCGCTGCAGCTCTGCCCCACAGCTGGTTTCGCAACGCTCCTTACGCAAAGGACATTGAGGCACGTTAAAAAATTAGTGGTATCTGATTTATATCTAACACCACATAAAAACCACGCTTCAGGTGTTGCATTTTTAACACATACACTAATTATAAACCGCACAACACAACAAAAATTCAAATGTTAATTAAAATTTGTTTTTAACGAACATTCAAACAAATAAAACGACATGACATTTAAAGCCTAACGAAATATAGAAAATAAAAGAAAACCAAGTTGAAGTATAAAGGTTTGGTTCTCATGAGAGCAATGGCATTTTGGCTTCTACCTGTATTTATGTGCCTGGGTGGTAACTGATGGTTATCATTGGCCCCGACGCCTACCCAAAATATTTTTGCTTTAATATATTAGTATGCAAATGCATTCATCCTGGTCCAGCCCTCTCACTGAGTTACACAAAATCCATTGACATTATTGCTCTTTCAAACTTTAAATTTGCGTAGCTCCGCGGCGGCCTGCGTCCGCGCGCCACACCGCGTTGTCTGCAGTAAAAAAGGCATATAATTTGTGTTCCAAAAGTGTGTGAAAGCCAATCAATCAACTTACATGATCTCGGTTCCCATATTAAGTAATCAATATAATTGTGCCGCATTTTGGCACACTCA
>NW_023458563.1:10550138-10552418 GCF_013731165.1 Rhagoletis pomonella
AAGGGAAACACCCTCATTTCGGACTCTTAAATGAGCTCATAATGAGCACAAAGGCTCCGAAATGGGACTCCTTAAAGACTCATTTATGACTCCAAATGTTTGCTGGGTTCATATGTACATATGTGCGCCTGGTATTGGGAAATGAAAGTATCGTATTGTACAAATAAAAATCGGTTTTATGTATAAAATGAGTCCACTTTAAAAAAAAATATGCTGTTGGCTAGATATTCGGACCGCCCTACATTGTTTCTCCATGTTTGCTATTTAACATAAGTGTCAGCTCTAATATTAACATTATGTAGCATTAAACGAGAAAACTTCCAAAAATAGTCAAAAAATATTTGTGAAGGAACATATTTTTGTGGAAGTTTAACAGCATGGTACTGCTGATTTGTGTTCCTCTTTTTTTCGGAACATAATTTGTTTGAGTACTTTGTTTTATGTATACAGCGCTCAACATCTTCACTTCTCTTCCTTCCATGCCCTCTTTGTTAGAGTATGAGTAGTTTACATATTTGAAAAAAAACTTCACAGTGAAGCTAACTGAATTCCAATGCAGACCTTTAATACTAACCGAAGTTTCCAAAATTTTGTTTTCAAATACTTACTTGCGGTGAAGTATGCAAATAAATATTTTTTTTTTTAATTTATTTCGTATTTAAAAAACACGGAAAATTTTCTGTACAAATCGAGAAGTTTAATATTGGGCACGTTCAGAAGGCGCAACAGCTCAGTACCTGTTGCGATTGCACCTTCTGAACGCGTTGTTTTGTACTTCTGATCAACTGAACAGTTGCGTGTTAGATGATCGTAAAATTTGTCTGATCATTTGAGACAACGTGTTGTGTGTTTTGAATTTGACAGCTAAAGTATCAAGCCGTTCAGAAGACGCATTACGATCATTGATGTTTTTAGCAACGGTTGCGCTCAACTTCTGCACCTTCTGAACCTACCCATTATCTTAAATTTATTGCACTTTCACCTTCTCGCTTTATTTTCTGACATTCGGCTGCCTTTTAGTCATATTTTATAGGCAAATTTTCAAATAAAGCAGTGGCACCTGGTAAATTCCACTATGGGTGGGATGCAGCATGCAATAACACCATACACAATAATTCCCATTACTTGGACATTAAAACTCAGTTTCAGAAGTGAACTAGTGTGATTTTATCATTTTTCCTTTTTCTAAACGGTTATAATGCCACCAGTACATAATTGCGAAAGGAGTGGAGGAGCGGGGGACGCGAGCGCGACGTCGAACGCGGACCGCCGCGACGCCGGGCACTTTCAAAATTGTATACTTACAAATCCGTCCATTTAACTTGTTCATGTACTACTTTTTGTCAAATGTAACTGGGTGACTACGTACATATGTGCACTAGTTTGCTTTATTACTCAAATTATTGGCGTAATAAACAGGTGAAATAATAGAACAGCTTTCTCGCTTTATTTTCTAAGATTCGGCTGCCTTATAGTCACAATTTATAAGCAAACTTTCAAATAAAGCAGTGTCAAAATCTTTCTTCTCACCTTCACCTGGTATAATTCCATCATGGGTGGGGTGCATGCAATAATTCCCATTACTTGGACATTAAAAAACAGTTTCAGAAGTGAACTAGTGCCATTTTATTATTATTTTTTTTTCTAAACGGTTTTAATGCCACCAGTGCCTAATTGTGAAAGGAGAGGAGGGGGCGGGGGACGCGACGCAGCGCGGGCGGCGCACGAACGCGGACCGCCGCGACGCTGGGCACTTTCAAAATTGTATACTTACAATTCCGTCCATTTAAATTGTTCATGTACTACTTTTTGTCAAATGTAACTGGGTGACTACCTATGTGCACTATTTTGCTTTACTACTCAATTGTTAAGTTTAAAAGTTGGTCTTATTGCTCAACGAGAAATGAAATAAAGCAATTTTGTGTTATTTCGCATTCAATTGGGAAATAACACAAATTTGCGTTATTGCCGTTTGTGTTATTTCACACCCAGTGCATTGCCGCCATGTCCAATAACCCCGGACAAAGACTGAAAGAATTGTGTTTTTAAATTAGCATATTTTAAATGAATTCGGAATGTCTAAGGTGGAACAGAAACCAACCTTTCTATAAGGAAATAATTATAGAAAAGGAATTTTTTTACACCGTATTCATGTCGCCGCCAAGAATTTGTGACAGCGTTTAAAAGCAGCTAAGGAGAACGAGGATACCATTTATTATATGGTATATTCAAATGAGTGTGCCAAAATGCGGCACAATTATATTGATTACTTAATATGGG
>NW_023458563.1:10552518-10553608 GCF_013731165.1 Rhagoletis pomonella
CCCATATTAAGTAATCAATATAATTGTGCCGCATTTTGGCACACTCACTTGAATATACCATATAATAAATGGTATCCTCGTTCTCCTTAGCTGCTTTTAAACGCTGTCACAAATTCTTGGCGGCGACATGAATACGGTGTAAAAAAATTCCTTTTCACAGTATTGTATATTTTTCGAGCTCAAGGCCACATGAAAATCGAAACAAAATTTTTGATTTTACATTTGTTTTTTATTTGCCGATATTTCGACTTCAGTCTGAAGTCATCCTCAGGACTGAAAAATACATTATTATAATTACACACATTAATACATATGTACGTATAAACCTAAACAAGTACAACTTACACATTTGACAATGTTTGATCGACTGAAACAGATGAGCGAAAAAAACAATAATTAAACAAGCAAATTTGGAGACAGTAGAAAACATCAACATGAGAATGTAAACAATTCAAAATACAGTAATTGTAAACAAAAAATCCACGAACAACAATACATAGGAAAACGAACAGTAAGACATAAATATGTATGCATATCACTGCAGCTCTCTTTTGTTGTTGTCCGAAACATATAAGGTACGGAATGACAGTGGACTGCGAACGAACACATGACACCTATACTATGAATTGTTGTTGTCTTAGAATTAAGTTGCCCGTAATGTCCCGTATTCTTACAATGATATGACAAGGCCGTCTTGTTGTCCGAGGAGTTGTTCCTTAATTTAATATTTGACTTATGAGCGGAAATCCTTGTCTTTAACTTTGATTTAGTGGTCCCCACATATACCTTATTACATACGTGGGACCCGTCGCCATTGCATGGAATTTTTACACTACGTTGGACTTCTCAAAATTCGGAATCTTGTCCTTTGTATTGCTGTAGATTTGTCGTGGTGTGTTATTATATGTAAACGCAATTGTATAATTATCTTTATCATATATACTCGAATTTTTAACCCATTCGGATATCCCTGGAACATATGTCGATGATCTGTAAATTTTATTTTCCCTGTCTCTATTTGTCCCCTGTTTAGTGGTACCAAAGTAGTAATTACGAATCAATTTGTTTATCAACGACAAGGGGAAATCAT
>NW_023458563.1:10553708-10554350 GCF_013731165.1 Rhagoletis pomonella
CATATCACTGCAGCTCTCTTTTGTTGTTGTCCGAAACATATAAGGTACGGAATGACAGTGGACTGCGAACGAACACATGACACCTATACTATGAATTGTTGTTGTCTTAGAATTAAGTTGCGATAAACATGCGCGCAATTGTCGGTGTCCGATTTGAAGTTCATCCTTTTATTGCTAGGGGTGTTCATAATATGTAGCATTTCCAAAGTATAGCGTTTATGGTAGTGTTTTTCCTTTTCTAAAATTGCCACGTTGTCAAAATTTGGATAATGTCCCGTATTCTTACAATGATATGACAAGGCCGTCTTATTGTCCGAGGAGTTGTTCCTTAAATTAATATTTGACTTATGAGCGGAAATTCTTGTCTTTAACTTTGATTTAGTTGTCCCCACATATACCTTATTACATACGTGGGACCCGTCGCCATTGCATGGAATTTTATACACTACGTTGGATTTCTCAAAATTCGGAATCTTGTCCTTTGTATTGCTGTAGATTTGTCGTAGTGTGTTATTATATGTAAACGCAATTGTACAATTATCTTTATCATATATACTCGAATTTTTAACCCTTTCGGATATCCCTGGAACATATGTCGATGATCTGTAAATTTTATTTTCCCTGTCTCTATTTGTCCCCTGT
>NW_023458563.1:10554450-10558291 GCF_013731165.1 Rhagoletis pomonella
TAAGTGGGCGTGGCTACGCCCATTTTCCAAAAATAATTAATATTCTTATTTTTCGTCTAAAAATTATTTTAAATATGAATTTTGAGTAAAGTATCTTCAGTAGTTACTAAAATATCGCAGTTTTCGTATTTCTGGAAATTACCGTTATATGGGAAGTGGGCGTGGTTAAAGTCCGATTTCGCCCATTTTCAATACCAACCTACCTTGGATTAAGGGAAACCTACATACCAAATTTCGTTGAGATATCTAAATTTCTGCTCGAGTTATCGTGTACACGGACGGACGGACAGACGGACAGACGGACGGACAGACAGACATGGCTTAATCGATTTATTTTTTCATCCTGATAATTTACGTATACATTTGTCTATATCTATCTCGATTCGTTTTGGCTGTTACAAACAACCGTTATGTGAACAAAATTAATATACCCTTGTGCACAAGTGCGCTCGGGTATAAAAATATAAACATACTTACTATACACGTGTACATATGTACATACATTAGATTTGCATTTGCTAATTCACGTCAACTATTCCATGCACATTTTAATTTCAGTGACCAATAAATTTGAACAGATATCACATTTTTTATTATGTTTTATTTTAATTCAACTACATAAGGAAGAATAGAAATGTAATTTTAGCTAAAAATACGACTTTTCTGACCGAAGAAGCAAAACTGTGTATGTACCAAAAATGCTACATAACTACTCCTTTCCCTAACTTTGTACGATATATCGTACAAGTTTGAATGGGCCATAGACCACGCCCAGACAATTAATTTTTTTTTTTTTTTATTATTATTTTAGACAAAATAGTCGTGGAAAATTTAGTTTTGATTTTTTTGGATGACTAGTTTAGAAAATGGTAATAAAGGGTTAAGGAAAAAAAAACTTTTATAGTAAATAAAACATTTCTGGAAAACTAAACAACTTAAAAAAAATCTTTAAAAAAAGATTTTTTAGGGAAGGGAGTAACTTTTACTTGTTTTTTGTTATTTATAACAATTAAAATAAACTATTTTGTTGAGCTTGAGGCGGTTTCTAATAAAAAACTATGTGGAATAGCAACAATATTTTCCATATGGTAGAAGTTATAGTCGCTACATATTTCGAAGATCACCACATCTCATCAGACTGAGCTAAGTTCGAGAAGTAAGCCGTTGTCACTTTTTCCACTTTTTCAATTGGTCAACCCAACACTACAATCAAGTGCAACGATTTTGTTGCTATTTAGACTTGACCATATGGTTGTTGTTTGTTGTTGGTTTTTGTTAGTATTATATTTATACCCGAGCGCACTTGTGCCTAAGGGTATATTAATTTTTTATTCTCGAGCGCACTTGTGCACAAGGGTATATTAATTTTGTTCACATAACGGTTGTTTGAAACAGCCAAAACGAATCGAGATAGATATAGACAAATGTATACATAAATGCTCAGAATGAATAGAAAACTCGATTAAGCCATGTCTGTCTGTCCGTCCGTCCGTGTACACGATAACTCGAGAAAAAATTTAGATATCTCACCGAAATTTGGTATGTAGGTTTCCGTTAATCCAAGGTAGGTTGGTATTGAAAATGGGCGAAATCCGACTGTAACCACGCCCACTTCCCATATAACGGTAATTTCCAGAAATACGAAAACTGCGATATTTTAGTAACTACTGAAGATAATTCACTCAAAATTGATATTTACAATAACTTTCGGACGAAAAATAAGAATATTATAAATTTTTGGAAAATGGGCGTAGCCACGCCCACTTATGGTTACATTTGTATATCTTGGTAACCGCTGCACCAATTTCTTCCAAGCTTGGCACAGTTATTGGCCTTCGTACAACATACCAAATGGCCGAAAATTTTTAAAATCGGACAATAACCACGCCCACATCCCATATAACGGTAATTTCCAGAAATACGAAAACTGCGATATTATAGTAACTACTGAAGATAATTCACTCAAAATTGATATTTACAAAAATTTTCAGACGAAAAATAAGAATATTATGGTTACATGTGCATATCTTGGTAACCGCTGCACCAATTTCTTCCAAACTTGGCACAGTTGTTGGGTTCTAGCTCTAATTTAAGCCCAAGTGGAAGGTTCTTTCCCCTTTTTTGTTGAGATTTTTTGATACTTTGACCACGTTTTTCTCAAAATCCAAAGCTGACGGAAACTTTATACTTACAGATTCGTAATCAGCATACAAAAGTCTATCGCGATCGCCTCCCCCCAGAGCTCGAAAAAGCAAAATTTCGGATAAAATATATTAAGCCTTATCATGAGTTTCAAATTGAGTGACAAATTTTCGGGTGAATTTTTTTTCAGGCGAAACTCAGGATAAGGCAGATTACCTCAAACGAGAAATGGGAAAATCAAATTTTGTAAGACTTTTTTTTATTTCAATCTTCAATAGTAACCATTTTTCAGGCTTGCACAAGATTATTTATAGAATAAGAAATCGCATAAAACTCTTCGTCAACGTGAAAAATTAAAACAATGGGTATGTAGATACTATCAGGCCGATTATGAACAGGAACTTCCTGGAATTTTTTCTCTTTTCCCTTTCCACCTATCATGAATAGAAACTCCCTGCGGATTTTTTATATTAAATGGCGGAGTTGAGCTGTCAAAAAAGTATCAAACAGCTTATGCGAAGTTTGAATTTTCTCCTTCCAAATTTTCGGGAAAATGCTACTTCCTGGGAGTTAATTATTGGAGGATTTCTTTCCCTGGAGAAAAAAATTCCCGGAGAACAAACTCCCTGGTAATATTCAGAATTGGGCTGTATAAATGTATGTATGTATGTCAAATCGAACTTTCTGATACTACTTTTTGTCTATTTCCGCGGTGCACGTATGTAGGAAATTTCAATTTCAACTGTAATACCAGACATTTGTATGCACATAAAAATATTAATGACTTGAAAAATATAACAAAAATTAAAAAGTTAAATTAAACAAGTAAGAAAGTCTAAGTTCGGGCGGAGCCGAACATTAAATACCCGGCGCAAGTATTAAATATATGTTTTTTCACCCTTCCGAAACCTTGCGCTAGATGGTAAGCCGAGGTGTATCAATTTTGAGTAAATTAGCGTCCTTCAATTTCGAAATATTGAAGTTTCAAGCATTTCTTAAATTTACCGTTATATGAGAATCGGCCGTTATTTTAGTCCGATTTCAATAATTTTCAACGTTTTGCTTACACGTGGCAAGTACAATAACCATACCGAGTTTGGTACAAATTGGTAGAACGGTTACCGATATACTTATATGTGATCATAAGTGGGCGGTGCCACGCCCATTTTCCAAAATTTTACCATAAACGTATTTCTTGGTAAAGAATTGTTGCAAACATAAATTTTGAATAAATTAGCTTCAATATTTAATGATTTATCGAAGATTTTGTATTTCTCTAAATTACCGTTATATGGGATGTGAGCGTGGTTATTGTCCGATTTTAAAAAGTTTCGGCGATTTTTTATGCCGTACCAAGGCCAACAACTGTGCCAAGTTTGGAAGAAATTGGTGCAGCGGTTACCAAGATATACACATGTAACCATAAGTGGGCGTGGCTACGCCCATTTTCCAAAAATTTATAATATTCTTATTTTTTATCTAAAACTTATTATAAATATCAATTTTGAGTGAATAATCTCTAGTAGTTACTAAAATATCGCAGTTTTCGTATTTCTGAAAATTACCGTTATATGGGAAGTAGGCGTGGTTATTGAGCGATTTAAAAAATTTTCGGCCATTTGGTATGTTATGCAAAGGCCAACAACTTTGCTAAGTTTGGAAGAAATTGGTGCAGCGGTTACCAAGATATACACATGTA
>NW_023458563.1:10558391-10559515 GCF_013731165.1 Rhagoletis pomonella
ATTTTTCGTCTAAAAATTATTGTAAATATCAATTTTGAGTGAATTAGTTCAGTAGTTACTAAAATATCGCAGTTTTCGTATGTATTTCTGGAAATTACCGTTATATGGGAAGTGGGCGTGGTTAAAGGCCGATTTCGCCCATTTTCAATACCAACCTACCTTGGATTAAGGGAAACCTACGTACCAAATTTCGTTGAGATATCTCACGGACAGACGGACGGACAGACAGACATGGCTTAATCGATTTCTTTTTTCATCCTGACCATTTATGTATACATTTGTCTATATCTATCTCGATTCGTTTTGGCTGTTACAAACAACCGTTATGTGAACAAAATTAATATACCCTTGTGCACAAGTGCGCTCGGGTATAAAAATTAAAAATTAAAGTTTTACTTCCGCAAGCGCCCTCGCTTGACTTGAATCGTGCTAGCGAAGCAGTCAATGGCACTGTGAATATTCTTCGAAATTATAGAGAAAACACACATTTTTCTGGGCACCCTGATATTGTGCATATGGAAACTGTGCATACGAAATAATGCATATAAAAAAAACTGAAATAATGCATACGAAAAAAACCGAAATAATGCATATATGCACAGTTTCGGTTGAAAACCGAAATAATGCATATGAAAAAAACCGAAATAATGCATATATGCACAGTTTCGGTTGAAAACCGCAAAGATGCATATTAGAAAAACCGAAATTATGCATAAGCACTCTTTCGTTTGAAAACCGAAATGATGCATATGAAAAAAACCGAAATAATGCATATTTGCACAGTTTCGGTTGAAAACCGAAATAATGCATATGAAACAAGTAAGAAAGTCTAAGTTCGGGCGGAGCCGAGCATTAAATACCCGGCGCAAGTATTAAATATAAGTTTTTTCACCCTTCTGAAACCTTCCGCTAGATGGTAAGCCGAGGTGTATCAATTTTGAGTAAATTAGCGTCCTTCAATTTCGAAATATTGAAGTTTCAAGCATTTCTTAAATTTACCGTTATATGAGAATCGGCCGTTATTTTAGTCCGATTTCAATAATTTTCAACGTTTTGCTTACACGTGGCAAGTACAATAACCACACCGAGTTTGGTACAAATTGGTAGAACGGTTTCCGATATAC
>NW_023458563.1:10559615-10560589 GCF_013731165.1 Rhagoletis pomonella
ACATGTAACCATAAGTGGGCGTGGCTACGCCCATTTTCCAAAAATTTATAATATTCATGTTTTCCGTCTGAAACTCATTGTAAGTATCAATTTTGAGTGAATTATCTTCAGCAGTTACTAAAATATCGCAGTTTTCGTATTTCTTAAAATTACCGTTATATGGGAAGTAGGCGTGGTTATTATCCGATTTCGCCCATTTTCAATACCATCCGTCCCACGCCCAAAAGAAGTTCAAGTACCAAGTTTCGTTAAGATATCTCAATTTTTACTCGAGTTATCGTGTGCACAGACGGACGGACGGACGGACGGACGGACGGACGGACGGACGGACGGACAGACAGTCACCGCTTAATCGATTTCTCTTTTCATTCTGATCATTTATGTATACATTTGTCTATATCTATCTCGATTCGTTTTGCCTGTTACAAACAACCGTTATGTGAACAAAGTTATAATACCCTTGTGCACAAGTGCGCTCGGGTATAAAAACAGGGGTATACTTTTTTTCGGTATAGAACAATCCTAGGGGGTGAGAGCATAAAAATTCCGACTTAACTTTTTCTCACAAATTTTTGGACCTCCCTAATGTACATATGTACGTATGTATGTAAACCGAATGCATAAGGACGCGGCAGATTAACGTAATCGGTGCAAAAGTGCATGTAAAACTCAGTTGCGGATACAGGATCAACTTGTCAAATAACGTTAAATTACTGGCATCTGACCCTAATTTATTTTTCACGCAAATATAGGTTCGTGTATTATTTATGAAGTGTGAAGTAAAGTGTTTTGTGATATAATATTAGATACTTTTCATTTTGTGAATTTGGTGCAAGGTCTTATAAGACAATTGCATGTACTATTTAAAAAAACACAAGATGCAAAGTTATACCTTGGGTTTATTAATGCAATATATACATATAAATACCTGTTTCTTGCTACAATGTTGGTAAAATGAAGCATGTAATTAAGTA
>NW_023458563.1:10560599-10563526 GCF_013731165.1 Rhagoletis pomonella
TACAATGTTGGTAAAATGAAGCATGTAATTAAGTAACTTAACAACTTGCTCAGAATTTTTATTGTAATAATTTAAATTGCAAATTCAATTTTGCGCTTTCCTTTTGCAAATCTTTCTATTATCCTTTCAGTGTCAATTTCAATATCTAAGTGTACGTATTAAAGTGCTAGCCCTATCAGTCTTTCTTCATTCATGGTACTACGCAACCATGTTTTTAACCGGCGAAGGGTAGAAAAACTTCTTTCGGAAGTAGCGTTACTAGCTGGAAGTGTGACCAGAATGCGGAGAAGTTTGTTAATCAATGGAATAGCATATTCGTCGCATTTACCAAGAACTTCTGCTGCTGATTTTGAGAATGGCTTTTCGCTTTCCTTATTTGTCCATCGTCCAACCACACTTTATACTCTCCTTCCAAATTGATACCGTCTTTTTCTAAGAAAAGTTCGTATCGTTTTCCAATCGATTTAACGCGTTCGACAGCATTATTTTTTTCGTCATGCGTATTATATTCCCAAATTGTAGATGGAAGTAATAAGTTCAAATCAAAAATGTTTAATGTCTCTTTCGGCAATCTTTCTCGGAGATCGAGCAAAATATTATCCAATAGCGGTATAAATGTTGCCTTTAGATAATAATCTTCAGCGTTAGACGCACGATAATTAGCTCGAAATTTTTGTCTATTCGCTCTCCGAGGAACGACAATGTTGAAATCCAATTCCTTAGCGATATCGGTAACTTTTGAAAATACATCAGAAAAATGGGGCACCGAAATTGCGCATATGGAAACTGTGCATTTAGACATTATTTCGGTTTCAACCGAAACTATGCATGTATGCTTTATTTCGGTTTTTGCCATATGCATTATTTCCGTCTTCAACCGAAATTGTGCATGTATGCATTACTACGTTTTTTTTTTATATGCATTATTTCGCTTTTAAAACGAAAGTATGCATATGCATAATTTCGGTATTTTCTCATATGCATTATTTCGGTTTTCATCCGAAACTGTGCATGTATGCATTACTTCGGGTTTTTCATATGCATTATTTGGGTTTTCAACCGAAACTGTGCATGCAGGCATTATTTCGGTTTTTGTTATATGCATTATTTCGGGTTTCAACCGAAGCTGTGCATATATGCATACCTTCGTCTTGCACATATGCATTATTTCGGTTTTCATCCGAAACTGTGCATTTATGCTTTATTTCGGTTTTTGCCATATGCATTATTTCGGTTTTGAACCGAAATTGTGCATGCATGCATTATTTCGGTTTTTGTTATATGCATTATTTCGGTTTTCTAACGAAAGTGTGCATATGGATAACTTCGTTTTTCCTAATATGAACTATTTACTTCTACTTAGTAAGGGTTTCAATCCCTAAGCGCGGCTGAAAGCCTCCGCCCTTCTTTTCCGGCAACACAGAAAGGAGAATTCTACTTAGTAAGGGTTATAATCCCTAAGCGCGGCCGAAGGCCGCCTACGCAGAAAGAAGTTCTGCGCAAAAATACTTCCGGCCCCCTTTTCCGGCAACACAGAAAGGAGAATTCTACATAGTAAGGGTTATAATCCCTAAACGCGGCCGAGGGCCGCCTACGTAGAGAGAAGTTCTGCGCAAAAATACATCCGCCCTTCTTTTCCGGACAACAAAAAGGAGAATTCTATTTAGTAAGGGTTATAATCCATAAGCGCGGCCGAAGGCCGCCTACGCAGAAAGAAGTTCTGCGCAAAAATAATTCCGGTCCCCTTTTCCGGCAACACAGAAAGGAGAACTCTACTTAGTAAGGGTTATAATACCTAAGCGCGGCCGAAGGCCGCCTACGCAGAAAGAAGTTCAGCGCAAAAATACTTCCGGCCCCCTTTTCCGGCAACACAGAAAGGAAAATTCTACTTAGTAAGGGTTATAATCCCTAAGCGCTGCCGAAGGCCGCCTACGCAGAAAAAAGTTCTGCGCAAAAATACTTCCGCCCTGCTTTTCCGGCAACACAGAAAGGAGAGTTCTACTTAGTAAGGGTTATAATCCCTAAGCACGGCCGAAGGCCGCCTACGCAGAAAGAAGTTCGTTTTCATGTATGCACTATTTCGGTTTTTGTCATATGCATTACTTTGGTTTTGAGTCGAAACTGTGCATGTATGCATTACTTCGGTTTTTGTCATATGCATTATTTCGGTTTTGAACCGAAACTGTGCATGTATGCATTACTTCGTTTTTCTCATATGCGTTATTTCGGGTTTCAAACGAACGTGTGCATGTATGCATTATTTCGGTTTTTATACCCGAGCGCACTTGTGCACAAGGGTATTATAACTTTGTTCACATAACGGTTGTTTGTAACAGGCAAAACGAATCGAGATAGATATAGACAAATGTATACATAAATGATCAGAATGAAAAGAGAAATCGATTAAGCGGTGACTGTCTGTCCGTCCGTCCGTCCGTCTGTCCGTCTGTGCACACGATAACTCGAGTAAAAATTGAGATATCTTAATGAAACTTGGTACGTGAACTTCTTTTGTGCGTAGGACGGATGGTATTGAAAATGGGCGAAATCGGACAATAACCACGCCTACCTCCCATATAACGGTAATTTTCAGAAATACGAAAACTGCGATATTTTAGTAACTACTGAAGATAATTCACTCAAAATTGATATTTACAATGAGTTTTAGACGAAAAATAAGAATATTTTAAAATTTTGGCAAATGGGCGTAGCCACGCCCACTTATGGTTACATGTGTATATCTTGGTAACCGCTGCACCAATTTCTTCCAAACTCGGCACACTTGTTGGCCTTGCTACATCATACTAAATGGCCGAAAATTTAAAAAATCGGACAATAACCACGCCTACCTCCCACATAACGGTAATTTTCTGAAATACGAAAACTGCGATATTTTAGTAACTACTGGAGATTATTCACTCAAAATT
>NW_023458563.1:10563626-10566795 GCF_013731165.1 Rhagoletis pomonella
GGATTTAATCGGATTAAAATATTCAGCGGGACAATTTCCTCAAAATCGGTACTGTCCCGGCAAAATCAGTACGAATGGTGACCGTACATATATACATCTTTTAAAGTTAGTCCAACCTTTAGTTCGCTTTTATATTTATTTTGTTTTGTTTACTTCGTTATTTTCTCTTCGAAGTATTTTTGTAGATTGCGCTCTCCGTACATAAAAATTCACAAAAATTTTTTGACTTTGATGGTCTTATTAAAATCGCTTTCTTTACCCGTAACGTAGAAAAACACATTCCGAGGTAAAATACACCGTCATTGATTCAAATTCAAATTTCCCTTATTTTTCTCTCATAAGTACTGCTTTAAACCTTCCCTTATATTACATAAATTTTTTAACTTTTAATGTTATTGCCGACAAAAATTTAAAAGAAATCCACACTTCACGTCCGCAATGCCATGATTTGCCAATATTCATAAATTTACTTATCTCCGTTTTTTTAATACTAACTAAAGCACTGCAAATATACCAGCAAAAATACTCTTCACATGTGTACATGAGTAAATGGAACATATATTTTAGAGTACTTAAAAAGATAGGAACAAAAAAAGAGTACATCATAAATTTGAGGAACTGAGCAATGTTACTCAACACCGCTCTGCTACATAAAATACTGTTCCGCTTTTCAAGAGTACTTGAGTATGTTGATTGCATTCAGTAGTATTTGAAAACTTCATAGGAAGTATAGGAATCATATATGTAATACTCCTATATTGGTAGTAAGAGCTAGTACCGTCCGAAAACACTACAGTACAGATATATCAATAAACACGTACGAAAGAAAAGGAACACATACGTTTATAAATAAACATGTACACAACACATATACAAAAACTGCACTCAAGTACACAATACATTGACAAAAACAATACTAGACTGTCTCGCTCTGATTTCGGAATGCTTACACATTGAGAAGTAAGCTTACTGCCAATATAGAAGTATTACATATGGGTGTTTCCAGCGGAAGGTCCACCACGACAAAAAAAATAAAAGTTTTATATCTAACGTATTTACGGGCCGATTTGTCTGCTTTTTAAAATATATACTGGCTATGTAAGTAGAATCATGTTTGCATAAAATGGTCTTCCCAGGTGGTGCCAAGGTCGAGATATTTCGAAAACCGTATTTATGGTCCGATTTGGTTCGAATTTGGCGTATGTGGTTGAAACATAATAAATCATAGATTTCCAATAAATTGACCCTGAATTGACGCTGAAGTCAAAATATAAAGTATATTCTACATAAAATACATGTTTTATTTGCGTTGAAAATTAATTTAAAAGCCATATGAACAAAAATATAACGATGGAAATTTATGTCACGTGACGCTACGTCACGTCACGTTTCACACTTGGGGTTGTAAAAGAGAATTGAAACAATTTGCATTAATTCAAAAATCTCTAAAAACAACTAGAATTGTTCCAAATCATATTAAAATAAGTTTCATAAAAATAGCCATCCACAATTCGCAGAGTTTTGCGATTTTGTAAGAAAAGGAAAAATCAACTTCCATTTTTTGTCACGTAACGACCCTCTCTTTAAATGTTTATATTTCAGGACCAAGCAGTTCGATTGATTTCATTTTTCGGTTAAATGTAGAGCTAATTATGTGCTATACAATGGCCCAAAAAAGTTAAAGAAAACAAATGGTATTCCTTTTTTGTATCACATTGAAATCGTACGACTGTCACGTGCGCCACCATGGGAATGCCCATATATGATAGGAATACTTATGAAGTTTTATCTTTTAAAATGTTAGCATTTAACATAATGTTAAGAAAAGACATATATTTTCTTTTTACTCCAATATATGTATACTTAAAATATTGGGCCTTATGCATAAAAAGTGAGCTGAAACTCCAATTCAATTTTCAGTACAAATTCTTGAGCTTGAGCTCACCCTTTCAGTGCAAAAACTGAGTCTGCGCTTAAGCTCACTTTTTATGCATAAGGCCCATTGTTTTACATTTCTCGCCGGACGCTTCAATGTTTGCAAAAAAGTTCGAATCTTTCATACATATACATGATTTATGTACATACATATTATGTAAATTTTTTAAATAACAAAAAATGTGTGTCCATTTTCGCGCGACCTGCCTTTGTGACCAGTTTTTATTGTCAAATTTATATTTTCATTTCCCAATACCAGGCGCTCATACATGTGAACAAGGCGTATTTAACAAGGTGGTGTTGGCCGTATATAAGTAAAAAATTACACTAACAAATTATACGCTGATGTCCATACTGTCATTGGTATGAATTACAACAAACACATCATTTTGACGTAATGGCCTCCGCGGCGAAAAACTCAGCTGTCGCCCCAACACCACCTTGTTTAATACACCTTGCATGTGAAGTTTTCTATTTCTAAGCAGAAAATTTTTGGTATAAATTTTTAAATTTCCCAAATTCTACTTTGTGAATTTCCAAAGGCTTCTACAAACGAATTAAAAGTTCTACAAACAAATGTAAGCTTGCTACTTCCCCGCAAACATATTCTGAGCGCTCAGAATATATGAGTCGGAAAGGAGTCCTAGGTAAGTAAGAAATATGAGTTTCAAAAACAAACATTTTTTTACTCTTATATGAATCTTTTAGGAGTCATATATGATCCAAGTTATGAGCCAGCACTTTGTGCCAGTATAAAAACAATAACGACTAGAAATTTATATCTAAACTTGTTTATACAGATATGAAAAATAATTAGGAAGGAAAAATAAACAAAATTTAGCTGCAGCAACTGCTATTACGTGAAAGCTGCAATATATGAACATATGTATATATGTATGCGCAGAGGTTTGTATATAAATATGCAACAGTATTTGAAATGAATTCCTTGCTAACATGGCTCTAAAGTAAGTTCATTAAGAGAGTTGAAGAATAAAGCCAATAAGAGTCACAGAACGGCATACAAGGAGCTCCGAAAGTAGGCATTTATGAGTCCAATAAGAGTCATTTAAGAGCTTCAAAAAGAGTCCAAAATGAGCCGTATATGAGGCCAATAAGAGTCCAATATGACTCATATTGAGGCTCATTTGATGTATGAATTTAAGCTTATATAGGACGACCTTCGCAGGAAGGGAAACACCCTCATTTCGGACTCTTAAATGAGCTCATAATGAGC
>NW_023458563.1:10566895-10569198 GCF_013731165.1 Rhagoletis pomonella
AAGGGAAACACCCTCATTTCGGACTCTTAAATGAGCTCATAATGAGCCAAAGGCTCCGAAATTGGACTCCTTAAAGACTCATTTATGACTCCAAATGTTTGCTGGGTTCATTCAGCAATTCCATCATTTTGCAATTATAATCAGTCTTGTACATCATTACTGTTTTGTTACCTTTATCTGCTTGGGTTATTACAATTTGGTCTTTGTGTTGGCTTATAATTTTTTTGTGTGCTCATATGTTTTCAATATGTATTTTTCTTTCGTGTTGTTGCGTAATTTTTCCTGGAACGTGCTTATTTTCGCTGCGATGTTACTTCTTGTTGTGTCTTTTTCTCTTTCGTCCGTGTTTTCTTGTATAACTTGTTCCAGATCTGCAATGACGTGAATCGGGGAAAACGTCTTTCTTGTCACAGGTAATGCAAATTTTCCACCAAGCGATAGTAACCATCGACAATCTTGTGGTACCGCTATATCGGTTTTGTTTATAAACTAATCTTCATTTAACCGCATTCCGAATTTCCTGAAATTTTTCGATACTTGTTCATTAATTTTTTTGTCGTGTGTTCTTTGCGTGTCTCCAGAAACTTTTTTGTTGAGTTGCTTTTGCTATTCTATTATTTTTTCATATTCTACCACTTTCACCTTACCCTTTAATATATCCTGTGTATGTTTTACGTCAGTAGATAGTATTTTGAAATTTATATTTGTTTCTTTATCTCTAAGTTTAAGACTTTAAGCAAAAAGCATTCTTCTATTTTTTTAAAAGAGCGTCTAGTTGTGTCTAGTTTGAAGCAGTGCATGAATCTTTTCGCCACACTGCACTCACATTTCTAACAATAGGTTTATTTACCATGAAAAAATCAAACAATAACTTGTTTCTACTTTTGGTGCAGAGTACTAGTTAATACAGTGACTTACACAAGTATTCACGGGTTGATTTTTTTTTTAAATATTCACAATGGTTTTAAAGTTAAATATTTATACCCGAGCGCACTTGTGCACAAGGGTGTTATAACTTTGTTCGGGTACCGGTTGTTTTTAACAGCGTAATGGAATCGAGGTTGATATAGACAAATCTATACATAAACGCTCAGAATGAATAGACAAGTCGATTAAGCCATAAACTGTTCTTTATACAAGGTAGGTTGGTATTGAAAATTTGTGAAATCGGACTGTAACCACGCCCACTTCCCATATAACGGGTTTTTCGATAAATGCATAAACTAAGATATTTCAGTAAATATTTATTTATTTAACATATGAGCTCATATGTGTACTAGACTTAAAAGCTAAATAGAAAGCTATAGCAACAAGGCCTTAAGCTTAATTAGATAATATACTATTGCGCATATGTACATAACTGTTAACTTAGATTAGAAAATATAATTTTGTATTTGGGGCATTTCATGTCACCGCGGCCACCTCTGTGCGCGACCTCTCAGGATTGGGATGAAAGTTGAAGATTTTGAAGGTCTAGGTGACATGAATATGCGTGCAGCATAGTTTGCAGATATGACGTAGGGTTGCCTATTTATACGGGACTTAAATTTTAAGAAAACGTCATACATACCTTTCTTTAAAGTGCTGTATCTTGGAAACCTTTTAACGAAACTTAATGAAAAAAAATATTTCTTCCGTCTTATTATAGGCTTTAATTCTACATGTTTTACGTTAATGTGCAACGTACAAAAAAAAACAAAAAATAAATTAAGTAAACATTTTTTTGGGGTTTTTTTTATTATAGCATTTTCAAAATTTTTATGTTTACATTAAAACATTGTCTATAATGTCAACTTTAAGTACCCAAATGGGCGTAATGGGCTATCTATGCGTATGGACTCTAGATCGTCTAACGTTCGAGCAATATGATAAATGGACATTGAATATTTAAGGAAATAGTATATTTTTGAAAGAGGAAAGGTATGTAAAAACAAAAACAATATGAATAAATGATATCAACTTTACTAAAGGTCTGAAATCATGAAAATCCCTTCAAGGAAATGGCAGAATCGAACTTTGTTGCAAGTTCACATGGGAAATCTGCTTACGACGTGATTGGAGGAAATTTTAAGAGATTAGCAGCTAGAGCAAGTCTTCAACTCCTGATGTTATAACAAATTCGTACACCCGAAGCCCTCTACCAATGGGGTGCTGTATGTTTCCAATGGGATGCCTGTAAAAAATAACTGCAACTAACTTTTCCTTTTTAGTTAGCGTGTTGATGGTTCTTTCTTAACTATAATTTTTTTACTCATTAGGTATATTTTTTAAACACTTTTCCTTTTCGAAATTTATACACATAA
>NW_023458563.1:10569208-10569455 GCF_013731165.1 Rhagoletis pomonella
ATATAAACGGTGGCGAGAATGTAAATAAGGAAGAGACATTTTGGCTACTTTTCTTTATTTAAATATTTTGTATTATTTTTTATGATATAGCTTACTATCTAAAAAACATGTACATCAAAATTTCAAAACTTTGAATTTTATCAAGTGCTGATCAAAATTTTGAAGATTTTTAACAGATTTTTTAGAATTGTTTGAGTGTGCACTTTCAATCCAAAGTACAAGTTTGAAGTAGCTTGGACTTGCCGTT
>NW_023458563.1:10569555-10639022 GCF_013731165.1 Rhagoletis pomonella
GCAAAAGAATATACATATCAAATACATAAGCAAATATGTAGACGATATATTCGCGATAATCAAGACAAAAGACGTGGAAGAGATATTGAAAACATTAAACGCACAACATACAAAAATGCAGTTCACAGTAGAAAAAGAGAACAACAACAAAATAGCCTTCCTAGATGTAGAAGTGCACAAAAGACGAAACCAATTATTGCTGAACTGGTTTGCAAAATCAATTGCGTCGGGTAGAATCATTAATTTTCATTCGAATCACCCTTGGAAACAAAAAGTAAATACCGCAGCCAGCCTCATTAGGAAAATACATATTCTAAGCGACGAAGAATTCACTGACGAACACAATAACCGAATTAAAACAATATTGAGCAAAAATAGCTACCCGAATACACTTATTGATAGTCTAATAGAGACCCCGATTAACAAGATTCACCAGCCTAACCAAAGTATAAAAGTCTAATCAGAAAGCTCCAACAAAAATTACATTGGCTTAACCTATATACCAGGCCTAACAAGCAATAAAACACTGCGAAGAACAATGAAAAACAACAACATAATACATGCGCATAAACCACACAATACTCTATTTTATGTTCGCTTTAATTCCAACGGCCGAAGTAGCTCATACCAAGCACACAAAATTGTAAGGAATTTGGCCCTGTCAAAATAAGTTATAATCGAAAGAGCAGTTGTATGTTTTTCTGTAGCTGAACTTGTAGCGATGCTTGCTGTAATTTTTTAGCTTCCAGCAGGTTCGGGTTCGAATGCCGTCAGATGCAAAATGTAATTTTTTGTTTTCTGTTTTCTTAATTACGAAAAGCATCTATCAAGTGGAGAACACGATCAAACAACGAAGAAAATCTTTTCAAGTTCAACAATTGAGGGCAAATTTACAGAACGGCTGTAGCTGATGGTGTAAAGATGCTTGATGTTATTTGCTAACTTCCAGAAGGTCCGAGTTCTAATCTCGTTAGATGAAACGTCAATAAAATATCAATCAAAATGTTTGATTTGTATCTCCGAACTACGAAAAAGCATCTGTAAAATGCAGAACATAAGCGCATTCAAACGAAAAGATCGGCAAAAATGTGTTTAATGTAAACCAAAGTGTGACTAATAAATTATTGTTGAAAATATCGACCATGACATTGTAATATTAACTAAAAATCACTTGCATTCCTTTTCAAGTTTGAATTTGGTAAAACTAACCAATTTTTGGTTGTTTTTTCTCAGTGTATTGTTCAGTATTTTCATTAAAACGCCAAATTTATTTCAAATTCACATTTCATGTTTAATAGTATACTTTGCGTACTATTTCTAGTGCCTTTCTACTGCAGTTTTCGCAAATGGCGATCACATTCGTCCCTTTCTCCTTACTTCCATTATGCAACTATAGATTAAGGAGCAAGCGCCCTTAATCCCGATCAACGTTGCCGTCTGTCTACGCTTTTACGCACCACCGTATTGTAGGTTTTGTTGTTAGTGCAAGGTGGAAGAACCACATAACCATGTAGGTGTTAACACTAGCACGCAACTGGATGTAGTGACCATGAACCAATGGATCCACCTTTCCTCTTTTAAGCCAACTGTTTCCGAGAATGACATAATTTCATATGTTGCTAAAAACTCTACTATTGATAAATCTCATATTTCTTGCTTTAAACTTGTTAAGAAAGATGCAGGTATTAACTCTTTTAAGATAATTAGTTTTAAGATTGGGGTTGCGCCATCTCTTATTGACCAGGTCTTGGATCCTGCGCTGTGGCCTGCGAATGGGAATCAATTATATTATCTCGAAGTCCTACTCGATCTTAGGTTTTGTAAGACGAAATAGTGCTAACTTTTCAGATCCTTACATAACTAAATTCTTGTTTACTGCGTTTGTTCGGTCCAGGTTGGAATATGCTTCATTCATTTGGAGACCTTATCCCCAATTTGCTATCGCAAGAATTGAACAGGTGCAAAAGGTATTTCTAAAATTCGCTCTAAGGGCCGTTTTCTAATGTAAGCAGTAAAGTTGCCTTTACTAACAGGGCAGATAAATTGTTCCTCACTTTAAAGTGTTTTCGTTTTCTTATCTTACCTGTAAAAATAAATTTGTTATTCCGTAGAGTGAAACTTCACTACATTTCCGAGAGTAAAACTTCACTACATTCGTCATAAAATTTCAAAGGTTGGCAATGCAACATAAGCAAATATGAGCAAGAGCAACTGTTACCAAAAACCAAAACCTTGGTTGAAATATCTAATATATCTGACTCATGAACCAAAACCAAACCAAAATTTTAAGTTGGGTACAAATTTTAAAGGTTGCATCGGGTGAGCAACAGTTTATCGATTCGAGAACTTAATGCGCTGATGAGAAACCGAAAACTCGTATATCGAGACGATAAAGTGGCCGGTAAACTAAAGGTTGGATGAGAAAACGGCCCTAAGATATTTAAATTTCTCGGACCCTATTCCATCCTATAACTCCCGCCTGCTTTTAATCAACTTAAAGTCGCTTAAACGCAGTCTTTTGTTTTTAATTTAATTCAAGGGGACATTAATTGTGAGTCTCTGTTGCAACGCATAAACTTTGTCATTCCGGCAAGAACATTACGAAGCTCTTACCCTTTTTATCTTAAGATATTCAAAACCAATTATGAATCCAATGCAAGAATCGCATGCGCGCTTCGCGAATCTGGATTTCCGTTTCGTTTGATTTTTAAATTTCTAAGAATCATTTGACTCTTTTGTTGAATTCATCATTTTAACTCTCATATATTTAATAAACCAATAGAGCAATTTGTAACTTAGCCGTAATTTATCTATGAACTAATTTGAAAAATTTGTATTAGCACTAAGTCAATAGTCAGTAAGAAACCTTGAGTTTTTTGACTAATTAAATAAAAAAAATAAATAAAATAATTATTATCCCAGGAATACTCTTCGCCACTTCTTGTAGAGCTAAAACAACTTCTTGAAGAAAATATTTGATCAGTCGCGAAAAATTACATGGGCGTAGCCAGGGCTCGAGCCGTAGCATAAAAATCTCCATCAAGCTACATGGCTTTCTCCAGATTGAAAAACGGGAAACCGAATCGATCATGTTGTGATAGACGGAAGCTATTCTTCAAGTGTTTTAGATGTACATACGTACACTCCGAGGGCCAAACATCTACTCGCAACAGGTACGCAGAGCAGGTACGCACCCGCCCCCGTGCAGCAAAAAATTTGCGCCCTACAAATCACGGAAAGCTCAAGAGATTTGAGCGACTTACGGAAGGCTTCGAGATTCCTGTAGGAAAACCATGGCGACCTAGTGACTGATGTCCAAAATTATGGAGTAAACACTGTTCGACCCTTTGGAATGGCAGCAGCACTGCAAGAAGTGGATAAGACGAATCCGAGCCCCCAGTCGATGAGGATGCAGTCGATGTCCCAGAGCCTGACTATGACGGGATACGAATAGCGATTATGCTGATGAAAAATAACAAACCTGCTGGAGCTGACGGCTTGTTAGCCGAGCTATTCAAGTACAATGGCAATGAGCTTATAAGGTTCAAACCCGACGACTGGAATTCAAGTGTACCTCTGCCCAATCCACAAGAAAGGCGACCCCGCCATGCGCGCCCACTATTTCATCAAGTGTGTTGTGTGAAAGACTGAAGCTCTCCGTCAACGAACAAATACGTCTCGGTTCTGACAAAATATGTTTTTTGTTTTCACTTTTATTTCAACATAGATTCATTAGAAGAAAAATACTGATAAAAATAAAACATTTCACACAAACAGGGTTGGAATTTTGAAATTCCTGCCCGTATTTGGTTTGTAAGTCAAAAAGTGGTGGCATTGTGCTACTATGATTGCACGGCCGAGTAATCATAGTCAACTTATGTATAGTAGTCGAAAAAATTATAGCCGCACCAAATTTTGACAAGTTTTGAAATATTATTTTTGCTGTAATTTAATTTTGGTTAGTTTTTCTATAGTCAATTCTTTAACAACATCCATATAAAAACAAGTTTAAATGCAGTGTCACACGAC
This sequence comes from Rhagoletis pomonella, assembly GCF_013731165.1. NCBI lineage: Eukaryota > Metazoa > Arthropoda > Insecta > Diptera > Tephritidae > Rhagoletis > Rhagoletis pomonella. The sequence goes on from NW_023458563.1 coordinate 10,573,585, forward strand.
TGGATATTTGCCGAAATTTTATGCAAATCGTATCCCAATTGTGTGAACACCCAAATATTTTTCTTTATTCCAATCACGAAAAATAATTTGTTGAAATTTTTTCAATACAAGATTGTAAGGTATTCTACCAATCTTTGACCTACAAAAAAAATTGTCCCAATTTTTTTATTTTGTACCAATAGCACAATATAAAAATGCGCAAACAATCGAGTGGCACTGCTTTAAAAAGATATGTAATTAAAAAAAAAAATCATTAAATTTTCGTAAAAATTTCGAGTTTTTATTTAGATTTTAAGCATACAGTTTTGTAGCCCATTGAATTCTAGTAGAATAAAGTACAAGTTTCAAATGGCTAAAAATTACGGTTGATTTTTTATAGTTTTTAAAAAAGTTTGTTGAATTTTTTAATATTGCACAAAGTTGGAAACTTGGATTTACACGGGTTTTGTTAAAGAATGAACTATATTTTTATAAAAAAATAACCAAAATGAAATAACAACAAAAATAATACGCTAAAACTTGGGAAAAAGTGGTTCGGCTATAATTTTTTTACCACTGTATGTATTTTTTATATATTTAATTGGACATGCACATTGTACATAAAGGTATGTTCATAACGAAATTAAAAAATAATGTATTTTTTTTTGCCTTTTTTCAAAGCTAATTTTGCCTGGTTATTAACATCTTTTTATCGAAGACTACATTTCGGGGGGGGTCACAACACCAAGCGCTCATAGAAGAGATCCTTGGACGCCTCGTCTTTCTCCTCCGTCGGGGCATTGGCACATATGAGCGAGATGTTGAAGAATCTAGTTTTGACGCGGATTGTGGCTTGACGTTCGTCCACCGTGGTGAATGCCAGTATTCGGCGACGGAGTCTCTCTCCCACCACAAATCCAACACCAAATTTGCGCTCCTTTACGTGACAACTGTAGTTAGGGTTGCGAACCGTACTACAATATATATTATTGTACTATTTTTCCGATCGGCGTGCTATATACTGTTGGAAAAAAATATAGTACGCGAAAATACTATATTTTTTCAGCTGTACATAAATATAAACATATTTCAGTAATTTGCAAGAAAAAATGTGTATTAAAATGGATGACCTTTATACAGAAATAACATTATTAAATGAAATATTCTTTAAAGTGAAAGGTCACAGTGAGCTTATAGTCAAAAAAGCAACATTTGTTTAAAAACACTAAGAAAGAACTAACAAATTTACTTAAAATTATTTCTTTTCTACTCTCTATTCCAGAAACTTCGGTATTCACAGGAAGAACTTTTTCCATTACCCAAAAAGCGTTTTTACTTCTTTTAAATAAAATACCATATTTATTTGAAATGTACTATATTTTTCCGATTATTTTGAAAAAGTACTATAAATATCTTAGAAAATGTTGGCAACCCTCACTGTAGTAGACGTCACAAGGCTCCACGCTTACCTTGCCTTGCCTTATCCATCGCATTTCTTGGATGACGGTGATGTCAACCTTAGTCTTCCCGAGGACATCAACCAGCCGGGCCATTAAGGGTTCGGATAATCCAGGTGCATACCCTCAAATCATAGTCCTTTATACGTTTGCCGTGGTCGTAATCAAAAAAGGGGGTCTCATCCGAAGCTGCTTGTTGTTTTTCATTGGGCGGGGTTTTAACGCGGCGGGACCCAACCCAGCGCACCCGACGTTTTACGCCTTCTCACTTTAGCTCGCTACCAAACGGGTGTTTGGTCGCTATCCAGAGGATTCATGGATATTAATATCCGGAGGTAGTGAGCTGCGATTTGAACCGTATGCACAAGAATCACTTCTGGCCAATCCTAGGTGAATGGCAGTCGAAAGTTTTTCCTACCTTAGTGGCCTTCTGCGGCCGGAACCATCAGGTTTTTAACTTCCACAAATTGTACTTTCTCTCAAAACAAAACCATTTCTGTAAATCCTTTTTGGGTACTCGCACTGTTTTAAAGTTTGCCGTTTCTCAAGTCCGGCTTCCATATTTTTTTATCTTTACTTTTGCTTTCATTTTGACTAATTCTGTTAACAGTTTACTTGTTTGTTTTAAACATACTACACATCACTTTAACTGAAACATCACTTTTTAATTTTTCGAGAATACTGGTAAGTCAAAGAAAGACCAAAAATTCAAATTATGTGTGTGGCATGCATAAAAAATGGATGTTGTAGGTATTGAGGTTAAATCGTTGTGAAGTTACACATGCGCGTCGCTACGTAGGGGCAGGGGGGCTCGAGAAATCGGTGAAGTAGGTAACAAATTATAAGTTTAAACATTTTCTTAACTTCTTCCCAGCGTATCTATTAAAATGTCATTTTCAAAAATTTCATGCATTGCTATGCCATGTCATTCCATCTCAAACATACTGTTATAGCCTGTCATTGCTTCTTAGCTCAGCTGTTGTTTGCTGTTGTGTTTCTGCAGCATATTTTTAATAATGTTTAATGTATCGAATGAAACAATTCATTTATGTTTTAATTGTATTGAATTTATTTTACTGAGCAACTCAATGTCGCTTTGTAGGTTCTTTTACAATTGAATTCTTAGCCTAACATATTGGGGTATTTATGGGGAATAATTGCTGCATAAGCATAAATAATATTATAAATAAATTGAAGCTTAAAGTTAGTTTGTTTGACGGTTTGGCACGTGTGCCTGACAATGCGTGAGTTCTATATTCAAAATATTCAAACAACTGAAATATGAAACCCTTGTTGTTATGAATAAATTAAATAATTATAAACGTTAAGCATGGTCGACTTTCAGTTACACTACACCTCCTTTTTTAAAAGAATGCTCATACAGAGTTTATTGTATGAACATTCCTATTTAGCAAGTAATTAAATATAATAATAGTTTATAAATTTATTTAAACTTAAAAAAAATAGTTTTAATGATTATATATCTTAATTCTATTTTTATGTACAATTTGGGTTTTCCCCGTTTTCTTATCAGTTATAGTTACATTATTTTTAAAATCTATATTATTAATTTTAAATGGTCCTTTGTATTGTGGGTCCAATTTGTGCCCTGATTCGTTTTTTAGCAAAACTAAATCACCTATTTTAAAGTTATAATCCAAAACTTTTGTATCAAAATAAGATTTTTGTACTATCTTAGCTTGTTCTATCATATCCCTTGCTCTTTTATGAGATATTTCTAACCTAAATCTAATTTCCTTAGCGTAATTATCTAAATTATAAAGTGGGCTTATTTTGTCAACCTGATCAAATTGTTGAAACCCATTTGGAAGTTTTCCAAAAACTAACTCGAATGGACAATAGTCATGTACAGTTGATGGTGTTGTATTAAAGCAGTATGTAAAATACTTAAGCCACTCATCCCAATCACTTTTGTCTATCGATACATATGACCTTACATATTGGTTAAACGCTTTATGTGATTTCTCGACCGTCCCTAACGTCTGGTGGTGGTGGGCGGTTGATGTTAGTTTTTCTATATTTAAAAGTTTGCATATTTCTTCTAAAAGTGAATTTTTATATTCCGTGCCCATGTCCGATATGAACGTCTTCATAGGACCGTAGACGAGAATAAAATTATCAAAAATTGCCTTAGCTATAGTTTTTGCATTTTTATCTTTAGTTGGTATTGTCACTAAATATTTAGTCATGTCGCATATTATCGTGACTGCGTATGCATTTCCATTTTCTGGCAATGGTAGCGGGCCGATTGTGTCAACGAATATTGTATCAAATGCCTTGTTTGGTGTTGGCGTCAAAGTCGTTGGACTTTTTATATGTTTTGTGACTTTGGTTATTTGACACTTATGAAAATTCTTAACATATTTCGTGATTGTTTTAATCATGTGTTTCTCAGAGCAACCCAGGACTACCAGGTCGTCCATATAGAGAAATGCTTGTTCTGGTTTTAAACCGCTAAACGCAATTGTCATCATTCTTTGAAATGAATTAGGGGCAATTTTTAATCCGTATGGGAGTCTAGAAAACCTGTAGGATCCATTATTTGTAGAAAAGGATGTCAGGTCTCGTGAATTTGTTTCTAGTGGTATTTGATGGAATCCTGACATAAGATCCAAACAAGAAAAATATTTAGCTCGACCTAATCGGTCTAGGATGTCATCTATTCTTGGCAGTGGGAATTTATCCGCTATTAATTTTTTGTTAATCTGCCTGTAATCTATTACTAACCTCCATCTTTTTTCAATTGAATTTGGAAGTGATTTTTTCTGAACTAATAAAATAGGACTATTATATTCGGAACATGATGGCTCTATTATTCCATCTTTTAACATTTTTGAGACTTGTCTTTCAATTTCTTCTTTGTGAGTGTGTGGTATACGGTAGTTCTTAATGTATACTGGGTCTGTATCTTTTGTCCTTAACTTTTGTGTGTAAAAATTGTTTGATGTGATTGCTTCTGTTTCTAATCCAAAAATATCGCTGTACCTAGAACATAATTCCGTTAACGTTTTTTCAAATAGTTTTGGAAAATTTTTCTTTAGTGTATCTAAAATTTTATTTTTTCTTTCTGTTTTGTTTTGATCACTTGAAATTATGTTATAGTCAGTGAGATTTTCTGATTGAATTCTGTTTAGTTTTACCGTTACTGGTCTGTCATTTGTGTTAAGAATTCGTATGAATGCACTTTCAGATTTTACCAAGGTACTTGCAATGAATATACCTGTTTGTATTTCTTGATTAGGTATCAGTACTTCTTGAAAAGGAGTAGAAAGTTTCACCCTTCTTATAACTTCTGACATAGCTGGGAGTGTTATGTCATCGTTACAAGTAGTTATAATTGGTATTTCAATGTGCATTTGGAATTTTTCTGGTCTGAGGGTTAGGAAATCTTGATTCTCATTGAATTCAAGTAGACAATTGTATTTTTTCATAAAGTCCATTCCAATAATGCCATCACACGGTATTGGGAAATCGTTTTGTACTACATGAAACTCGTGTGGTATTAAGTAATTTTTAAACGTTAAATCGAAAAATGTTGTGCCTATTGAATTGATTTTTCCTTGTCCAATGCCTTGTAGTGTTGTAATGTGTTTTTTGTTTATGTGTTTAAGTGTATCTTGGTTATGTTTAATTATGGAAATGTCTGCTCCTGTGTCAACTAGTAGTGTTATGGCGGTGTTAGTGTGAGCAATTCTGACTTGTATGTAAATGCTAAAGTTAAGGTTAAGATTGTATATTTTGTAGTCCGAGTTTATCTTAGGGGAATGTCCGGGTTTTCCGAACTATTGTTGTCTGTTTGGGTCATTCTAATATTCCTTGTATTACCTCGGTAGGTATTTCTGTTTTGGCCTCTATTATTATAGTTATTTCCACTATAATTGCTGTTTTGGCCATTGTGGTTTCTTTGAACATTGGTTCTATTTTGAAACCTTCTTCCAAAATTTCTATTGTTTTGGAATCTGTTGCCAAATTGTCTTTGTCGGTAGTGCAAAATGGTATTTTGTTGGCCTGTAGCTTCTGTACAACTTCCAACAAATTTGCTTATTACTTCATTCATGTCAACAAACTGACCTGCTTCCATAATAAGTTTGACTTTTTCTAATGTGCAATTTTTAGTTATTGCCCTTACGGCTGCTTGTGTCGCATATTTACTTGCCAAATTTAAGTTTATGCCGTCATTTATATATGCATTTTCTAATGATTTTGTTAGTGTTTCTATTTCATTGCAGTAATTTGTAGCAGTTTTGCTACTTTGTCTTATATTCATAAGTTTTGCAGTCACTACTTCTACTGACTCACCTTTTACGGTGGTGCGTAGTTTGGTACTGATTTCCGCAATTGTATTTTCATTGTCAATCAAATTTCTCGAATTTCCTTTAAGTTTAGTCTTAATTAAGGAAATGGCTATTGCCTCATGTTCGCCTTTTATCGCATCAACCAGAGTTAGTGCGTCAAGGAATGAACGTAAATTTTCTGATTTGCCATCAAAATCAGGTATAAGCTTTGTTTCTGTATTTATAAATTCTACTACCATCAGTGTCATTGTGGGAGGTTGTATAATTTCTTGTAGTGGTGTAAATGATATTTCCTCGTGTAGTGACGTTGGGATATCTATTGTAATTCCTTTTCTTGAGGCTACCGTTATGAGTTTTTCCCTAATGTCAAGAAAGAATGTTTCAGCTGCTACTTTATGACCTTGTGTAAGTCTATTATAGTTGACATTTAGAAAAACTCTAAGTTTTTCAAGTGTGTCTTTATTTCCCTGTCGTTGTTTAGGCACTTATGTGTTTTCAAAAATTCCTCTCTAATTTGTCTAGCTTTAATTAATATTTGGTTCCAGTCCATTACCTTTGGTTGAACCTTTTATTGTAACAGTGGGTAATAAATTTGTTAGACTTGGTCTAAATCATTGCTTCTATTGGCTGTATATTTTTTTTTAAGCACCTATTGTGCATTCTATACAATTTAAAGCAAATATTTGCTGCTTAAAGGGCTACTATTACAAATAACAAGATGGTTATAACTTCCAAGTCGGGGGACGTTACGTCAACTTTGTTGATAACATTTGCAGTAGAGTCTACTGTTTTTACGTCTAATAGACCCATTTTAGGCCAAGTTTGTAGTATTTGTATTGGTATGTCCAGTTTTAAATTTTTCTAATTGTCTCCTATCATATAAGTTTTTTAAAAATTTTATGTAACTATAACCCTCTTTTTTTTTTAATTAATTCTTATTTTAGTAAATTTTTAATTAACATTTATTTATTTTTATTGATAAATTTTGGCTTAATATTTAAAAAAAAAGTCATAAAAATTTTTTTTTTTTTTTTAAAAAAGTAAGATTGAAAGTAACTTAAGAAATGTATTGTATATGTATATAAAAAAAAATATTTTTGCCACGAGCGAAAACTCGCTTACTGGCCCTATGAGTGCGGATTGACGCACATCAGTTTTTGTTTGCTTATAATATAATTTATATTTTTTATTATTATTTTTTTTTAATTTTGCTTTCTATTTACTAAATACTGCTCCATCAGGAATTCTACCTCTGAGATTCTACTCCATATTTTAGTTGCTGCATCCCATGGTGGTGGCGGCCTTGTATTAACTGTTCTTAGTAGGATTGCCTTCTCCCGTTTTAGTTGTTGCATGTAACCTCCTCTTCTTTTTGGCTTTTGTGCTTTTGGAATGGTAATTTCATCTGTTGTCTTTCTGCTGGTTCTTTTTCTATATTCCTCGAGAGTTATTGGTTGGGGTCCTTCCTTCATCACGTAGCTGACGGATCTTTGTGGCTGATCCACGTCAGGACAACCTAGTTTTAAGCTGACTGTCCGTCAGGCTTTATGTTTGATGATTGATTGATCTTTTTTTTTTTTGGCTGATCAAGTCAAAGTGCTTTTTAGTGCATAATTTTTAAGCACAAAATTTTAAAAATGTTGCAATTTAAGCAAACCAGGATTCAGGCTGATCTGTGCAGCAAAGCACTAGACTGCCACTGTGCAATTCAAATCTAAGCACCGGTTGGCAGGATAGCTTTTTTGCAAATTAATTTTCGCAAAAAGCTGGCAGGATCGCCATGTATCGAATGAAACAATTCATTTATGTTTTAATTGTACTGAATTTATTTTACTGAGCAACTCAATGTCGCTTTGTAGGTTCTTTTACAATTGAATTCTTAGCCTAACATATTGGGGTATTTATGGGAAATAATTGCTGCATAAGCATAAATAATATTATAAATAAATTGAAGCTTAAAGTTAGTTTGTTTGACGGTTTGACACGTGTGCCTGACAATGCGTGAGTTCTATATTCAAAATATTCAAACAACTGTTGTTATGAATAAATTAAATAATTATAAACGTTAGGCATGGTCGACTTTCAGTTACACTACATTAATCCTGCCTTGTGTGAAAATGTATATAGCAGGGGTGGGCAAGGTCGAGGCCGAAAAGAGCCACATCTAAGTTCTAAATGCTACAAAAAGCCACAACAAAAGAACAAGACAAACAAAAAATTGATATTTAAATAAAATTATTATTAAAAATGAAAAACATTAATTTTATTATTGTACTATTGTACGTAAGATAGATATAAAAGAAAATTCAAACGATCCCTGAGGCGAGATTTTCAAAATCTGGTTTTAGGTCAGACAATTCTGTTAAATGTTGGATAGTCAATAGGTACGTTCGTTTAAAATCTCCAGTAAAAAAGGTCCAACAGCAAAATTCCGGCGAAATATCATCTGTTCTCTCACAAGACAAAAATATCCAAAATAGTACGCGAACAGAAAATTTGCAGAAACTTGCAAGTTAGACGAACAGCTGATAGAAATTTTGTTTACATTAACAGGTCTATTCTGCACGTTGCCGAAGAGTTTGTGACCGGAAAATTTTATTACCAAAAAATTTTACCACTTCTTGTCACCGCGATTCTAGGTACGTTGGTAATGCAGTGAAAATATTCAGCAACTCAGCTATGAAGATTTGTGGAAATTCCTGTATTGCATATTTCACGGAACAATATGTTGTTACCAGCTTATGAGGTGGTAACCAAATTTACCGGTTACAAGGGAGCACAGAATCCGAAAAAGGTTTAAAAATTGACAGACACTTTAATTACCGGTTATAAAATTTATGTTACCAGCGCAGAATAAACCTGTAAAAAGTACAAAATTGAAAACGTAAGAAAACCAATCCTGAATTCTTATCCTGACACAGTTCACTGACTAAACGAAACAAAACACACAAACAAATTTTCGAACATACTTTGTACCGAAGAAAATAATAACAACATCGGTAAAAAAAAACATCAAAAATCAAAAAGAATTTCACTTTATTAAGCTCTAATTTAATAGGCTATAAAACTGCACATTTAGAATTTTTATACAATTTCTGAATAAAAAGTTTCTTGTTGTAAAATTTTAAAAAAGAAAAATAATAAACATTAAACAAACAAAAGAAAAATAAGAGAAATTGGTCAATGTCCTGCTCCACTATTTGTCACTTGACTATACGCACAGTGACTGACATTTCATTATATTTTTTTTTGTAAATAAAGCTCATTATACAATAAAATTTTTTTGTTGTTCAATGGGTTATATTTACAAAAAAAAAGCTGTATGTACCTGACTTTCTAAAAAGTCTGATTAGAAAGTCTAAGCAAAGCCTGAAACTTGAACTTGTGTTGTTTTTGTTATAAAAAACTTATATTTAAGAAATAATAACTGAAATTAAATAAAAAATACTTGTAAAGACTTTTAAAAATCTCGCGTCGCTAGTATTTATTATTATATTGTTTTAAATACATACATAAGTATACATACATATATTGTTGTTTAAAGTACAAAACCGCGTATCGTCATTCTGCAAAACCGCGTAACTGATATTGGCTGCCAAAAATTTGATTTCCTCATACAAACTCTTGGCTTAATCCATACCAAGTCCTTTTGAAATATACTAGGAGGAAATTCGATTGATTCATAAAAAATATAACTATTTTGAAATATGAATGTTTTTGCTCTCTAGAAAATAATCTATGCAATCTCGGTATTGTACTTTAAACGACGATATGTATATACATACATAAATTGCTAATAAAAGATATCTAAAGATAATTCTAAAATTAATGTTAGTTAAATCAATCTTGCAAATCTTGTACAAAATTCACAAAAATTAATAAAAAATTTTAGAAACTTTTCCGGTATGCAGCTTTGTAGCCTATTCAATTTTAGAATAATAAAAAAAAATAATAATAAATAATAATAATAATAATAATAATAATAATAATAATAATAATAATAATGAAAAATGTGGTTGATTTTTAAACTTTTTTTTTGTCGAAGGTGTTTTCTTCCATATAACGCATCAACAAAAACTATTTTCAATAAAATTCGCAAAAATCAACAACATTATTATACTAAAATTTAATAGGCTACAAAGCTGCATACTGGAAAAGTTTCTAAACATTTTTATTAAAAAGTTTTCAATTTTTACAAAAATTTTTTTAAGTTTGATTGATTGCGAATACTTATGTGAGTGACAGTATGTACATTCTCATCATATAAGTATGTATAATAATTTTTGCACGAAATGAAGTATACAGTTTTTGTTTGAATTTAAAGTTATTTTAATGTATGTTTTAGGAAAAGAAGTTAGCAATCAGTCGTTCTTTAACACGTTTTGCCGCGGAAGATGGTGCATTTGTATTGACAGGATAAATATCTGTTGAGGTTGCTGGAATGAACTGTCGAGCTCAGATGTTTGCTCACCCAAACACATGTTGTGCAACACTGCGCACGCGTTAAAAACTTTACCAGCAAATTTGGGATCGTAAAGGAGCACTCTTTGTTGCGATAAACATCGCCATGTTCCGTTAAGGACGCCAAAAAGTCTCTCAACTGGATTGCGAGCCTTGCAGAGCGTCTCATTATACCGAAATTTAGGTGTCGCCTCTGGTTGGTTTGGTAATGGCGTCATAAGCCAAGGCTCCAATAGGTATCCAGAATCACCTGCAGATATTTTTTTGTAATATTGCATTATAAGATAAATTAAAATCAACTTACCGATCAAAAACATGTGATTGCCATTTTCAAAGAATCGCTGCATTACTATTCTTGTTGCAGATGAGCTCCAAATGTATGAGTCGTGCCGAGCTCCCGGAAACCTGGCATTCACGTTCAAAATTTTCAAATTGGGATCACATATCTATAGCGAATATAGCAATAAAAAATATAACCAAATATATTTTTTAATTGATAAAACTGCTCTTACCATTTGCATGGTTCACGTAAGCCTCCTCATGATGTTTGGGGCCTAAAATCGACACATTGGTGCAATCGATTGCCCCTATGGTGCCTCCAACAAATGCAGAAGGTGCACGTGCAAATATTTCTTTGGCGGCTTGGCGCTCAATCTGGGTCATTGGAAATTTAATTTTAGTGAAAAACAAATTCCCGTTGATCGCATCTGTCACCCGGTGTATGCAACGGCTTATTGAGGACTGGCTCATGGAAATACCCCACTGCTCTCCTACAGGGCGTTGGTAACAACCAGTTGCGTAAAAGCGCAAAGCAGACAGAACCTACCAAAATGAAAAGTAGTTTACTAAGTATATTGTTTTGCAAACATCCTAAATATTGACTTACCTGTTTTTCGCAAGGTATAGCAGTTGTCCTGGATCCTTTTAATTTGTTATCCAGCTGCACAACTACGTCGTTGGCCACGTCGGGATTTAGCCGGTAAAGTTTCCGGAACTCCGAAGGTGCCAATTCGAAGGGATTGTGGACATCCCGGAGTGCACGTCGATCCGCTGGGTGTGCAGTTAACTCCGGTCCGTTCCGGAAAATATCATACACCAAATATTCAAGGGCCACGCCTTATTTTTTCCTATCAACACTTAAAGTTTTGTTTGCTATTTTATTTCCTTTTTTCTTAACCACACAAAATTTTATGAAGACAACTTCGAATCTTTAACGACAACAGCTGATTTTGCGATAGCGAATATTTTTGTAAAAAGGGGTTACCGAATATCAAGAACGTTAAAAATATCGTTAAGCTGAGATAGAGGTGATAATATAGTTAAATCAGGTTGGTGAATCGCACTACAGGCCTTTAGTATCTATATACTCGTATAATTGCTCAGTCATACGACTTAGTTAGGCCGATCTGTAGCAGCCACAGAATTGAGCTATGTATATATCAAACTAAAGTGCAAGCTGCCGTTGCAGTTGACCGTGTTTGCCAAAAAAGTAAAAAGCGGCAGAAAAGTCGATAGTAACATAATCTATTGAAAAATAGTAACCATATTTCCGTGGAACTGAGATTCGGAAAAGTTATTAGGTATTATTCATAGCTTTGAAATATATTTCACGAAAGCATAAAATAAAAATAGCTGAGATCCCTTTCTTTTTTAAACACCTAGAATATCACTGACGATTAAAACGGACCCTGTATGACCGCAAACCTCAAAGCATTACACTTTTTTGTATGGGATTTTTAAAATGAATGATCCAAAATTAGCCGGAATACATATTTAAAATTTTTTAGAACCAGTGGTTGAATTTTTGTACTTAAAGGGTTAACCCTAAAAGTATAATGGAATCTAATTTTAACACAAATTTTACTTTTTATTTTATTGTTTTAAATAAATGTGGTTATAGTTATTATTAATAAAACTATGTTTTATTATTAGTCAAACTCACAACTTCAATATTCTTTAAAAAAAAAAATAACATAGGACTAAGTATATTTTAGCTCACAGGTTATCTTTTAAGTACATAAGCTTCTACGGCGTATGTTAAGGCTTTATGTTACTCCCAAATAGGGTTAAGAAAGCTTTAGTTTGAAAGTGTGATATTATTTAAATGCTGTTCAGCATAAACGGCGCCAATTTTCAATGATTATTCCGTTTCAGATTAAGACTAATATCAGATATTGTGAAAGGTTGGACTATACCTTAAAGATGACGGTTTTCTCATGGCCCACTGCACGAAGCTTAGAGTAATGTCTTTTTTAAAAATTATCCTGGGTTATCAGGTGTTTAGCAATACAAGATTAATTCTTGTCTTTCACGAAAATGTTTAAATAAATTTTGAGCTAAGTACTCACCCGTATTTCGGGGGTTACTACTAGTTTTAATAAATTGTTAGTTTAATTTCCTATAAAATTTAGCTTTAGGCTTACGCATTTTAAGAACACATCGAAAATTTGTTTTAGAGAATCAATGCGAAATAATTGCAGAAACGATTAACTGGTTCGCTGAGCAACCGAGACGTCTGCTTTTTAAATAATTTTTGTAAAACAAATCGGCAAGTACATATCGTCCCCCGCATGCCAGAAACATGAATGTGTAAAGATGGAAATTTTGGGATTTTTTTTATATGTCGGTCTGCATATGGTATTAATTTAACAAAAATTTGCTAATAAAGGTTAAAGAATAGAAAAAGACCAATGCAAGAATGAAAGTAAAGGTGACTAGGTACATAAATAATGAAAAGGATAGAGGCAAAAGTAAAAATAAAAACAAAAACAAAGATGCGTAAAGATAAAGGCAAAAATAAAGACCAAGGTAATTTTAAACACTTTACTTATATATATAAGAGCAAAAGTGAAGGGTAATATGTAGATGAAGAAAATTATAAACATAAAAGTAGAGACAAAGAGGAGGATGAGGATACCGATAAAAGTAAAGATGAAGATAGGGGAAGAAAGATTAAAATAAAGGTAACTAAAGAGGAAAGGATACAGAGAGAGACACACAGACTCAAACTGGGATTTATTTTGGGATTTTAGAAATTTTCGGGATTCTCGGGACCTATCGATAAAATAATCGATATTTTTATGGGTTTTGTTATCGATTGTTTATCGATTTATTTATCGAAATTTTTATCGATATTGTTGTCAATTTTTCTATCAATATTTTCGGAACTTATCGATGTAACAATCGATATTTTTATCGCTTTTTTTATCGGGTTTGTAATAGATATTTTTAACTATTTTGTTGGCGATATTTTTTATCGATTTTGTTACCGATATTTTTATCGATTTTGTTACTGATATTTTTATCGATTTTGTTATCGATATTTATCGATAATTACCGATTTGTTATCGATATTTATCGATTTTGTTATGGATTTTTTTATTGTTTTTTGTTATCGATATTTATTGATTTTGTTATCGATATATCGCTTTTGTTATGGATATTTTTATCGATTTTGTTATCGATATTTTAATCGATTTTGTTATGCATACTTTTATCGATATTGTTATGGTTATTTTTATCGATTTAGTTATCTATATTTTTATACATTTAGTTATCGATATATATCGATTTTGTTATAGATATTTATCGATTTTGATATCGATATTTATCGATTTTGTTATCGATATTTATCGATTTTGTTTTGGATATTTCTATAGATATTTTAATCGATTTTGTTATGCATACTTTTATCGATTTTGTTATGGTTATTTTTATGGATATTTTTATCGAGTTTCTAATAGATTTTGCTACCAATATTATTATCGATTTTGCTATAGAAACTTTGATCGAATTTTCCATCGATTTGGTTATCGATATTTTAATCGGTGTTGTTATCGATATTTTATTGGATGTTACTATCGATTTTGTTATCGAAAGAGTATAAATATAAAAATGAATATAAAGAAAAAAAGAATAACATAAATGTAATTAGAACGAACAGGGTAGAGGTAGGAATCTAGATAGAAAAAAGACAAAAAATATAACTTTAAGCAAAAGCAGATGTATGTATGTATGTATATTGGTTATGAGACAAAATAGATATGTATGTAACGTAAGTTTCAATTCTCTAGTGTGGCCCAGGCGCACTTACTTTTTTTTTGTACAGTATACCTCAATTGGTTGCAATAATTTTGAGCCATAATAAACAATTTTTTAGTAAGTAATAGTTATCGGTTTCTAAATTTTGTTTGTATAGGATGCTTACTTATGTTCATATCTACATATTCTACATATGTATGTATATCACCTAGAGCTCTTGTAATGTATATGTACACTCTAAAAAGTGCATGTAAAACTACTACTGAAAAGTGTTTATTTTTCAACCAGAATTTGTTCAAGTATACGCACAGGATGTTGAAGGTTTGACTTTGAACACGAGTTGTTTAAAATATACACATGAAATGTTTAAAATTACAAACATTTTTAAAGTATAAATAAATTTTTTACAAATAATAAATACTAAGTGCCAGGGGCGCACCCGGGAATATATTTTGGGGGGAGGGGTTTATACTTCTAAATAAATATCATCAGAAAATACTGAAAATTTGCTTCAGATAATACGCTCTTTAAAATATATTTATGCAAGTTTTATGTACAGTATGTAATAAATAAATAACCTTTTTAAAGTTTCATAAATTGCATTTTATTTACATATAATTTAAAAAGAACTCAAAAATTTTCAACCGGCTTCAAAAAAAGTGAGTTTATCAATTCTTCGGAGTGTGTTTTCTTCTTTTGTGTATTCCACCGCATAACTTCGGACCGCGTGAACCGATTCCAATAATTCTTTTTTTTTTTTACCGGAAAGATGGTACCTTAAGGATCGTCCCGTAATTTGGTTTAGATCCGGTCATTAAATCATGAAAAAATTAACGGTACTGCTAAATTTGTATAAGAATTGAAGTCGGTTTTGCTTTTAGTTTAAAAATTACTTGTATAATAAAGAGTTCTATAAGCACACGATGCACTCAACTTTCAAAAGTAATACAAAATTTTACAAAAGAAGTTTAATATAAGTAAATTAAATAATTCCATGAAATTTGTATACTTTTATGTTAATTTTCGTCGATCTCTGGTGGAGGGGGTTGAATCCCAAATCCACCTCTTGTGTGCGCTAATACTAAGTGCTCATATTTACTCAACTTTAAACACTTTGTGTGTAGTTTTTCTCTACGTGACAAATTTGGTATGTAAAAGTAAACAGACAATGTTTAATTTTACGCACACTACGAGAGGAAACTGGTTACCTCTCTTTATATGCGTAAATTGTAACAAAAAATTTTTAGAGGAAATTTTAAACATTTTATATGTAAACTGTGAAATGGTGAACAATAAATGTTTAGAACTCAAAAAAACAAGTTTGAAATTCGTTCTACGCCACACATATGATAATTAAAAGTAAGCAAGGAGTGTTTAATTTATTTAACACGGTGTGTAAATTTGCATTTGCAAATTTAAACAAAATTTTTTTAGAGTGTAGTGTATTAAACGTCAAGAATGGCTGTGTCGTAGCGCCGTCGAGAAAAACGCAGTTAATTGTCTCCGCGACGCAGGCGTCCTGACAATAGTTATGACAATTTATTTTGAGCAAAATGTCGGTCGTGAACGTTGTATTATAATACGCATTTCGCGTGGTACGGGTATTTAAGCTAATAACTAAAAAGTAGTAAATAAATAAAACAGACAAAGTTACATACACATCAGCGTCTCTTGTGTTATTTTAGTTCTTTTGTTATGAAGTTCTCTTCTTTCTTCCACAACACGTCAAAATTATTGTCTGCATACGTCAAAATATTGTCCGATTTACTGTCTTGAAAATAATCAAGACAGTGATTGATACAATTGGAAAAGTATGTATGCATGTATTAGTGAAAAAGTGTGCATGTATTGCTATTGTCATGACAGTATTGTCCGGTGTAAACCCTCAGTTAGTTACCAAATAGATTCATTACACTTTTGGCTCGTGTGAGAACATTTATGTATTTATTTATTTTGCCAATGAATACAAAAATTATTCTTACAGACTAATAGAAAGTTACCAAATTAATCTAAAATGGAAAACTAGGAAAAAGCAAACATTCGTTTGTAGAGACTGAAAAATCAGTAACTTAAGAGCTTTCAATGCAATAGAGATCTAATAATTGTAATCATTGTAATAGGTACAATTAGTATTCATTTAATTAGTTATACATAAGTCCAAGAACTAGAGTTCATTACAGACTATGAAAACTGCATACATTGAAATGAAAATTAATAATTGTTTAAAAAGCGTGTGCTTGATAACCCAATCAAGCTGGATTATTACAAAAATGAGAAAAGATAATATTCCGGAGCGTAGTCCTTGGTAAAGAAAGGTCTAAATCTAGAGAACTTGAGATAAGGATTAATTCGGCCAGTGTCCTTCTGATCGGTGCGTTCATGCTATACACTGTTTTACTAAAGCTAATGTTAAATAATTCAGTGCTTCGTAGATTTCTACTCCGAAAATTAAAATTAACTCTTCCGAGCAAGGCAGGACAATCAGTTTTGCCGGAAATGATGTCGAGCATGAAAGACATTGAGAGAGCTAATCTTCTATTACGAAGTGTCATCAAGTTAATTAGTTGACATCGAGAGAAGCAAGAAGGTTTTGGTTCAGAAAAATTTAATAATTGCTGTGCACAGCGTATAAGAACCTTTTGCACAGACTCCAATGGATTCCAAATGAATGCGCCATAGTCTAATTTACATCGGATAAAAGCAGAATATGTGACCTGGTCTACGAAAAGGGAGCTTACGTGCGAAAACTAGTTTTCTGTGAAAAAGCAGTTAAAAGTAAGCAACTCGTTTCGTTTACTCGTTTTTACTCTTCTTTCTCTACATTTTTAGTACACTTCTAAGCAAGTTAGGATTTTCTGCTTTTCACCACGTGAAAAAGCATCTCATCTTCCATCCGAATCAACCAAAAAGTGAAAATTGATTTTTTGACACCTAAGCCCCCTTTCCGTAGACCAGGTCACATATAATGTCTTAAAAGTGTAAGGATCCCGAAAATCTTTAGTTATTCGACGAACAAAAGCTAGCATGGAGAACGCATTTGCGATAACACAGTTTATATGCGTAAGGAACCTAAAGTTCAAGTCGAAATAAATCCCAAGGTCCTTAATTTCATTAACCGGCGATAAAAGCGAGTTAGAAATATGATACGAAGTTTGCAGCGGCTTATGTAGTTTGGCAAATGTAATTTTATAGCATTTTTTAATATTAAGACACAACCGATTTTTAAACACCAGATATGCAATTTGTCAATTTCAGATTGAAGAGCAAAAGAGCCAATAGGGCTTTTTATCATTGAATAAATTTTTAAGTCGTCCGCGTACAAAAGAAACTTAGCAGTTAAAAGCATAACCCGATGTCGTTTATGAATAAAATGAAAAACAAAGGACCCAATATTAGGGTGTCCCTTATAATACCGATTTTCCAAATTTGAATGGCATTCCTTCCGAAGTTTTTTTATTTTTTTCTTTCTTAAATTCCATAACTTTTGCGCTCAAACTCAACTTGATCACAAAATTGTTCGCCCTGCCACAAGAAGTTTAAAGTTCACATGCAAAAGTAGCTTATGTCGAAAGGCTGGCTTTAGTATAAGGCAGCATTCGGAGCGTACGATCGCGAATGTCTCACTAGCGCCGTGTCGCTGAAGAACTTTTGGCAAATAAACATGCAAGAAACAGTTCCTAGTATCGGAGGTCAATATTCTTATTAAGTCTCATAA
Source organism: Rhagoletis pomonella (assembly GCF_013731165.1). Taxonomy (NCBI): domain Eukaryota; kingdom Metazoa; phylum Arthropoda; class Insecta; order Diptera; family Tephritidae; genus Rhagoletis; species Rhagoletis pomonella. The sequence goes on from NW_023458563.1 coordinate 10,591,554, forward strand.
AAAAATTCCGTGTCGTTTAAAGAATACAGGTAATGCCACATTATACTAAAGCCAGCTTCCTATTATTCCATGCGAACACAGATATCTATGTAAGAAATACAATTTTTAATTTTTTCTCATGTGTTTTTTTATATAATTGGTAGTTTGAAATTTCAATATTTCTCAAATATTATATAATATACGAGTAATTTCAAAACGCGTCTTTGGATAAAGATTCTTTAGTACAACTTGAAAACTCACGACGTGAGGCCTGGGATACAATAAGTAAATCCTGGAAATTTGTTTCGGACTTAACTTGGCCGATATATTCCTGCGTCAAAGCCACACCTCTTTCTGCAACATCGTTAGTTACACTCAAACTTGAAAAAAAATGCGAGCTTCTGTAAAGTCTTTTCGCAAATTCCAGGTTCCAGGATCAGAGTGTAAGAAACTGAATTCCAATCCAAATCTTTCAAAGAGTTTAATAGTATTCGGAGTAACGAAATCACTCAAATCCTTTTTTAACCAGTTATTGAGGTCTTGCGATGTTACTTTTAGGCGTTGTAACCCGGAACCCTCCATTGCTATTGAAGAGGGTGGTTCACTCCGAGAGGTCTTTGTCAAAATCTTTTTCACCATTTTACTTTTAACTGAAAGGTGCACACCATCATCTAAGAGTGCTAATCCGGTTAGCTCCTGACTTATGTACCATAAATGTCCACTGAATTTCTTTAAAGCCGTATTGGAAATTAAGTTATCAGTCTTCTCATAGAGTTTCAAATCTAATAAAAATTGAAAGTCGTTTCGAGGCGCATTTATTACGTCACTTGCAGTAAACCAGTACTTTAGGTAGAGTAGAGCAACAAATACACTCACTGCTGTCAATCCTTTTTCTTCCTTGGCTGTCAACTTTATTTTTTTCTTAAACATGACAATTTTTAGCGAGTAAATTGCTTTTGCATGAAACGAGCTTCATGAATCGCACCAGGCTTGTAAAATTTTATCCCTCGTGCCGGTGTACCTCCCAAAAAAATGCATACAAGCTCCAGCAACTCTTTAGTCGTCTCGGCAATGATCTTGCTAAAACATGACACGAAATAATATACTGTTTAACATGGCTATTAAAATAATAGAGATCAACTTACAGTTAATTTTTGCTGCACAAACTGAAGTATTTCGTTTGATTTTTCTCGTAGGATTGGAGGAATGTTCTTATGTGCTATACCAATTAAGAACTTTTTCTGGTCAATAGTGGGCCACTGAGTTTGAAATCTTTTAAAAATGGAAACTTCTGGACCTGAAGACACATTAACAGAAACTTCGAACACACTCTTCAAGATAATCTCTGCCATATGATGCTTGCAAGCGAAGTAAAGCAGTGTTCTTCCTAGCTGTTTCTCTATTAAAACAAATGCACCGTTCCTCTGTCCTGTTGAAAAAAATACATGTCTATTCAAAATTTTGTTTAAACCAACTATTGTGGCAATTTTATGCATTTTAGAGGTATTCATTTGACATGAATTTACCTGTATTTGACCTCGTCGTATCTGAGCAAACAGCTTGCACCATTTCACAAAGTCCCCATTTTTCAAGTAAAAGAACAACTGCATTTGCTTGCGCAGAGCCTGTTCCATCTGGAAGGGACGGAGAGCCAAGCAACTGCTCTTTTATTGCGGGCCCAGTTACCAACACGGGTAATCGTTCCATTACAGTTCCGTCGCTTAATTTCATCCTCTTGCCGTCAAAATGGACCATTAACTTCGAATTATTTGGAAGTTTTTCTATGAAATCATTTTTAATTTTTTCTGCAGATTGATTTCTATATTTCGTTCTTTCCCGGTGTATGGAGCTCTTGTTCACATTTATTTCAGACGTATTAACGTCGAAATTTTCAGCAGCGCAAAAAACTATTTTTGTCCCTGATCTAGCTTTCTTTAGAAGCATCCAGTATATTTGCCAATTTTGACGACATTGCATTTTTTCGTCCCCTTTTCTTTTTTTCAGTTCCTGCTATCAAGTTGTTGGAGGTACTCAATCCTTGAGTGGAGGGAATCTCAGCTTCATCAGAATGTGACTGATCTTCCGCGACGGAATCAGCATTGTCTGATTCAGCTGAATCTGTAGTGGCAGTTTGGGCATCTGTGAACACAATCATTAAAATTAAGACTGCGCGATGAATAGATCATTAAAAGTTTTAATTTATCACATATTAATCATATACTAAGTAATCAAAATCTTGATTATTGGAGTAAGTGATTAACCAAACAACTGATCAACCAACTTTCTCAAGAAATCGAATAATTGCACAGCCGTAATTGTATCCTTTCCTCCAGTGATTAGATTTTACAGTTAAATATTTTTACAAAACAAACGATAAAACCATAAAATTATTAAGAAAAAAATTTATTTCACTTACCCATTTTCATTTTTTGTTGCCAGCGTTCCTTCCTTTTCATAGCTTTCTTTTCTCTTTCTGCTGTTCGCTTTTCTTTCTTATGAAGCATCACATCAACGGAACCCATACAACCAACACGCCCTTTTTCTCGTTGTAATATTAAAAACTTTTTGTCTTCTTCATTCTTCATTTGAATCATCACGTCCACTGGAGCAATATCAAATAAGTCACCAAATTTACTTTCAAAAGCAACTTCTCTTGAAATTTGAGTAGAATCACGTCGTTTGGCTGTTTTTTGGAGCGATCTCCATTCGGCATACAAACTTTTCAGCTGACTTACAACACAACTTTTCACTCGAGTAGGAATACGCGCTTTTTCCCAAACTTGCATTATCTCCTTCGCTGTGAAAGAGTATGCTGCAGTTTGAGATCCCTTGCCAGGTTTTGCACGTAACTTATTGATTAACAGCCTCAAAACTTGCAGGTTTGAAGGTAACCTCGCCCCACTTAGTTTATCTTCTGTGTGATGAATTAAATAAATACTCTGCCTCAATTTTTTTTTTCCACACTGTTGACTTGCATTGTTGAACTCATGTTTATTTCGACAAATTAAAAAAATACTTTCCTACTAGTGATGTTGAACAGATCGCGATAATTCTTTCACTAAACTAATGGCACTATTTAATTGGTAAGATGCTACATTTGTATTTGTTCAAATCAGTGAAACCATTTTGTATAAAGGCAAGTGTATTATGTTAACGGTTGCCAAGAGATAGAAATAGACAAACTTATGTGCTGTTGCCAATGTTGACGTTTAACGCTAGAATATATTTATACACAATGAGTGAACTTCCAACATGCACAACAGTTGCCACGAATTTGGACTTTAAAGAAAGTAGTAGTTAGTTTTCCCAAACCAAAATTTGAATAAAGTGGAATGATTTAAAAGCCCTTGTGGCAGGGTCAAAACTTTAAGTACAGGTTCAATTCTACGCACGGATAATCTTAAACTAAAGAGGAACAAAATTAAAAAGCTTCTCGATATAAATTGGAAAGTTGATTTTTAAGGGACACCCTACCCAATATGCTTCCTTGCGGGACCCCGGAAGTAGGGGTGAATTTTTTAGAAGAAACTCCATCTAGGAAAACGAAACTCTTCCTTTCAGCTAAATAAGACTTAATACACCCAAGAAGAACCGAATGAAAGCCTAGTTGGGAAAGTTTAGCAACTAATATCTTGTGGGATATCCTATCAAATGCTTTGGAGAAATCCGTATAGATTGTATCCACTTGGAAGCCATTTTGGAAGGCATTTAAACAGTCGTCAGAAAATACTGCAAGGTTGGTCGTCGTAGACCTGCCTGGAACAAAACCGTGTTGGTTCAGACAAATGTAGTTCTTAATATTGAAGAGCAGTTTCCTTTTAATAGTGCATTCAAACAGTTTTGATACGGAAGTTAGCTTCGAGATGGATCTGTAGTTACTAACGTCGCACAGTGTTTCGACTATATGGAGGCAGCCGGAAATAATAGTACACCTACACCGATTTCACTGAAACTTGACATGTGCTTTAGTTTTTCTTAGAAATAGAGAATTATGAAATTTGGTAAAGATGGAATAATTGCCACGCCCTCTACTCTGAAAATCAAAAATTAAGAAAACCAAAAATTACATATATGTATATATATATATTCGAAAACTACATAAAATTCTCTGAAACATTCGTCTAATTTCAAGACCTGACGGACCGGTACTCACACTTTTTTTACTAATAATCTTTAGCATCAACATTTCAAAGTAATTTTTTTGGTAAGAAAATAGGAAAGTACCAAATAAATGATAAATACCTTCACCCAAATATTCCACGACATTTTAATAATTGATTACAGTTGAAAAAGAAACACTTTCTTTAATGGGTTAATCGCCAAAGGAAACTAAACTGATTAGTCAGTATCGCGCCCTTTTCCGATTTTTTTTTTGGAAATGTATCGTTCGTGAAGAAGGGGGGTGAGTAAATAGTGTAAAATTTGGTATTTATGACTTTTACTCATCGTACAGTTTCATAAGTAAAAACACTATCAGCTGATTGCCAAAAAATGCCTACAGCTGAGATCACCTGTTTTTTGGCATGTGCTCTTATCTTTTACAATTTCTTTCATTTCTATTACAATTTCATTTATTTCTATTACAATTTATTCAAAATACACTAACACACTGAACCAAAAACACCAATACAATAACCAAAAACACACCTACAGCCTGCCAAAAACACACCTACAGCCTGCCAGAAAAAACGGTAAGAAGAAGAGTTACTTTACTTATGGAACTGTACGATGCTTTTACTTTTCCCTCTCCTAAGTCCAACCGGTTTTTTTATCAACTGTCACCGTGACTTTTTTCTACCCGCCTCCATATAGTCGAAACTCTGTGCGTCGCTTTTATTTCCAGATTTGAAGATTGGCATGATTGATGTGATTTTTCAGTCATCAATGAAAATTCCAGAGGCAGAGACCTTATTAAAGATGCCTTTTAGTGGAGCAATTAATGAAGGACATTTTTTAAGACGAATTATCAACAGACCATCCATATCCGTTTGCATTGAAGGCTTTAGCCCATTAACACCTTCACAAATGTCTTCATCAGTTAAGACTAAAGAGCCATAGTTGAATGAACTATTTAAGACATACGAGTTATCTGAAAATAGGTCCGCATATCTGCTGACATCAGTTAGCTCATCATCAGTGACAAAGTTTGAAAATAAAAAATCAGCAAAGAGATCAGCAGCTTCAGAGAAAGAGTTGGCAGAGACTTCACTATAAAAACTGGGTTCGGGACACTTGAAACCGTCTTTTAGATTTAATGTACCTCCAAAAACTATACTAATTACTAATGTACTCTCTGTAGCACGACTTACACATGTTGTTAAATTGGGTCTTGTAGGAGGAGTATAAGTCAGAGAATTTCTGATCTTTAGTTAATTTATATTTTTTGAAGAACTTATTTCTCAAGTTCTTTAGATGGTTTAGCTTCTTTGAATACCAAGGAAGCTTATAAGGTACTTTAGCATGAACTGGAATGAACTCTTTACATAAATTAACGACATTACTTTTGAATAGATTAAAGCACACTGCAGCATCAGCGCCACCAAAAACATCATCCCATTCAATATCTAAAAATAAATCATTGACCAATTCCCAATCACACGAGTTGTAATTAAATGAGATATTCTGGCTTTCTTCAGTAATATTAAAGAATTCAAGAAACTCAATTTCAAGCGCTAGAGGGGAATGATGAATATTGGGCGGTGAGATTGATACTGCAGGTATATCAAGATGAAACTTAATGCTAGAACTTACAAAGATAAAATCCAAAGTGCGATTTAAATTGTTTTGGAATCCATTTACCTGAACTAAGTCATTTCCCATCAAATTGTCTACAAAATATGATTCTATATCGCTACTAATATTAGACGGGGTTAAGAATAAATTGTTATCTAAGTAGAACCAAATAATTCTATTTAGATTAAAATCACCAAACACGCATAGTTGATGGTTTCCAATTCGATCATTAAGTGATACAATGTTATCAGCATGAGTCTTAGAAATGAATTCATTACTGGCTGGTGGTATGTAAGACGCGCATACGTACAAAATTTTTGATGCGATTTGTAGTTTCACACAAAGCTGGTCAAATAGCGAATCATCTTCCTGTAATTGTACTAGCGACGGTCGAAGGCTACCACGAGATGCTATAAGTACTCCACCACCCCTATTGCAGCACGACTTAAATGGATCTCGATCCTTACGAAAAACAGTATATAGCTTGGGGTTAAAAAACTCGGCATCAAAAAATTTAGCGTTAAGCCATGCCTCGATAATTACAAATACATCGAATTCGAACTGGGAGCTTATGTTATGTATTTGTGATACACTACACCTCCTCCCTTTGGAAGAATGCTTACACATTTGTTAGGTCAATGTATAAGCATTCCATTTCAATTAAATTTTAGGACATCATTTTAAAGTTATTTCAATTTGTTTATTTTTTTATTTTGAAAATGTTTACGTATGAGTAATTGCTGGGTTTACTTTGTAGTTGTATTGCGGACATTGTTTATTTATTCATGCAGTATATTTGTATGACATAAATAAATGAAAAATCAATTTAAAGTTTTATATTTATGCTAACAAAATTGCAATGTTCTTATTCTAATAATTTAAGCCTATTTTATATACTATGATTTTCTTATTTTTACCTAATGTACTAAATATAGTACAGCAAGAACATGTAGCAGCATGCTCACATTTGAATGTGTGCAAAAGCGCGATGCATATTCAACTGCTCAGTACGCGTAAGGCAGTCATTAAACATTGAACCCAAACAAAAGCTACTGTTAATATTTTGTGTTTGTGTGCTTCAAAGTTAGACAAAAATAGGAAATGCAAAACTACAACATACGGTTTGAAAGGTAAGAGAATATAGGATATTATATTTATTAAGAAAATCTTTATTTCATTGGTAAGTGAAAGAAATATGGTGACACTTTCGGCGTGACATGAAAGATTAAGTTTTTTTTTTATTTCATGGATTTTGGATAAGCAAATGAAGGTGTACTATATTTAGTACATTAGGAAAATATGCATTGTATTTTTTCTTTATTTCACAGGGGGATTTCACTTCACGAAGTTCTTGCTATATTAGAGGAAGATGATACAAATGAAACTAGAGTTGAAGAAGTGTGTATTTTACCATCAAATAATGCAACGGGTGATTTGACAGATGAAGACTCTGGGGATGAAGATTATATGTAGATCGATAACCTCCCAGCTTCCCAATTACAGGCCCCGGCAGAAGTTGTATTTGAAAGAAAAAATGACGAGAGTACTTCTTCAGAAGACTCGGATGACGACTTACCACTGAGCCTACTACAAAAGCAACAGAATGTTAGCAAATTGCAATGTCAAAAGGCAAAAGAAATACAATTGGGTAAAAGAAGATTTGGCGGTGATTATAACAGACATCGAAAATTTTGAAGTTTTAGTGAACACCGAAAACCCGCTTGAACTTTTTTCAAAGTTCTTTGATGATGAAGTGATAGAATTTATTTTATCTGAGAGTAACAAGTACGCCCAACAAAAAAATGTTAACGTAATCATTGAGCAGCGTGAGATTTTGGCATTCATTGGAGTTTTTTTTTCTCTAACAGATTCGAAGCACATGAAAAAAGTAAGCGGGGAAGCTATGATTATGCAAAAATCTCTGATGAAAATATAATAGCAGTGAAGTGGCATGACAATAATGTGGTCTGCCTTATTTCTAATTTTGCTGGATTTGCACCGATCCATGCTGTAAAACGTTATCCACGACAGCAAAAAAAGAATATTCAAGTTGAGCAGCCACACCTCATAAACATGTACAATGCCAACATGGGAGGAGTAGATCGTTCAGATCAGAATATCAGCCTATATAGCATTTCCATCCGAGGAAAAAAGTGGTATAACTGTTTGCTGGGTCACTGTATTGGCATGGCTATACAAAATGCGTGGCAGTTGCATCGCAAACAAGGTGGAAACCTGGATCAGCTCAAATTTAGAAGGGTAACTGCAACAAAATCGTAAAAACCAATCTTATCAAAGAGGACACGCAAGTAGCTCACAAGGAACAGGATAAACAAACTCTGCATCTGTTCATTTCATACTAAAAATTAATTTTCTTTTATTACAATGCATATCTCCCTAATGTACTATATATAGTACGGCCTAATACTCAAGGTTTATGAATAAAATGTTTTGAACTAAGTTGGCAAATGTCTTTTTAATTACATTTGAAGCTCAAATTCAGTTAAATAATGTCGATTTGCTATCTCAATAACTTTTCGGGTTATCTGGGTTAAGGTATAATTATTGTTATTATCTATATTTTCTACTGTATAGGGCCCTTTGTATTTATTATTTAATTTATGACCTGTTTCGTTTTTAACTTGTACTAAATCTGCTATATTTATTTCCTTACTTAGAATAATTCTATCATAATTAATTTTTTGTCTTTCCTTAGCTTCTTGCACTAATCTTTTAGCTCTGCTGTGCTATTTGTAGCCTATATTTTATTTCTTTGTCATATACCTAATAATTATATACTGGGCTAACTATGTTTTCTTGTAAGAATTCGTAAGTCAGAGGTGTTTATGATTCTAACAAAAGTTTGATATTTATTTGCTATGGTGTTAGCAATAAAAATGCCTTCTGTTAATTTTTGATGGGGAATAAAAGTTCAAAATTGTCAGTTTTTATGTTAATTTGTCGAATTACTTCTGATCTAGTGGGTATTGTGATTGTATTGATAGTTGGTCTATTTGTCATTTGAATTATTATACTTTCTGGGAAGTCGTAAGGTCGCAATATTAATCGATCGACATCTTTTCGACAATCTAAAATGCAATTATATTTCTTTATAAAGTCTAACCCTAGATTTTCATCGCATGGGATTGGAAAATTGTCCTTTACTATGTGAAATTTGTGTCTAATTAAGAGATAATCTCCTTTTAAATCTGCTTTAACTATACCTAGAGTGCTTGTTATTCCTTGACCAATGCCCTTCAAATCTGTTATTTGTGAATTATTAATTGTAATATTACTATCAATTTGACCCTTCTTATTATTACAACGCTTTTATCAACTTGCAATGTTGTATGACCAGACCACCATTTTATACCATAAATATAGCAAAGGTATTTAAGGCAAACCTAGTCTAGATATCAACCTCGTCCTAGGTATCAGATAAAAGACATACAGACCCTTATTATGAGCTGCAGTGAAATTCGTATTATGAGCTATACAAGCGTGTCGAAATTTTCGTTGAGCATCGAATTTTCTGTCGAACAGAATTTTGCTTTCGATAGTGTAGCGAAGTGTTAGAAAATTGTGAAAAATGTATGATTTTGTATATGTTTTCTTACATTTTGGCGGCTAGACACTAATTTTAAACAATTTTTATTAATTTCATGCAGTTATAACATCGTGAATACTAAACACAAGCTCGAAAGGCTGGTTTTACTTGTGAAAGCAAATCCCAATACTCTGTTGGCACGATCTCTGAGAACAAAATCGTAGCGCTGTTGATAGTGCTTCGCGGCGTCTAATAAGATCTTTTGCGTTGGCCAATTCAAAAATAGCGTTTAAAAGCAAAAGCAGTCTGTAAAGTAATAATTTTTAGTTTGAATTGAAACGACTAAAAAACGGAATCCTCCTCACACATATGCCTAGAATAGTAGCGTTGTGATTCCATATGGAATACTAATCCCTTTCGATGTAATGCGTTTTACCTATGGTCTTATTTCCACCTGTGAGATCTCTGCCAAGCGTGAGTAATATTCTTCTATGATCCTGCAACTTCAGCATTGGTCCGGTGTACCATGTAAGCCAATAAAAGTCCTTATACGGAAACTCAAGAGCACAGATGAGCGTTTTCAATTATAGGAAGGCCAAGAATCCTCGCAGGATGAAAACTTTTCGCGTACATAGGCTAAATGAGTCGTGTGATCTCATGAATATCGTTCAAATGAAGCCATTGATATACCTACCGTGTTCCTTCTAGGACAGATGTGGTCGAATCTTTCCTTGTCAATTTGCCATTTTTACAACTCGTCTTAATATTTATGAATTCGTAATAACGGCCGCCTCGAGCAACTTCGTCAATCGGAGGTAGATGCAAGATCACGCTTACTCAGTGTTACGGTCAAAGCAGAACAAACGCCGTGGGGGTTTCTATATATTTCGGGTGCAGCGTCATCCATCGATTGTTTATCGAAATTTTTATCGATATTGTCGTCAATTTTGCTATCAATATTTTCGGAACTTTTCGATATAACAATCGATATTTTTATCGCTTTTTTATAGTGTTTGTAATAGATATTTTTAACTATTTTGTTGCCGATATTTTTTATCGATTTTGCTACCGATATTTTTATTGATTTTTTATCGATTTTGCTATCGATATTTACCGATTTGTTATCGATATTTATCGATTTTGTTACGGATATTTTTATCGTTTTTGTTATCGATATTTATCGATATTTGCCGATTTTGTTATCGTTATTTATCGATTTTGTTATCGATATTAATCGATTTTGTTATCGATTTTGTTAACGATATTTATCGATTTTGTTATGGATATTTTTATTAATTTTGTTATCGATATTTTAATCGATTTTGTTATGCATACATTTATCGATTTTGTTATGATTATTTTTATTGATTTAGTTATCATATTTTTATACATTTAGTTATCGATATATATCGATTTTGTTATCGATATTTATAGCTTTTTTTATCGATATATATCGATTTTGTTATAGATATTTATCGATTTTGTCATCGATATTTATCGATTTTGTTATGGATATTTCATCGATTTTGTTATCGATATTTTAATCGCGAGTGTTTAATATCTATTGCAAAATTTTGTACAGACAAGACTAAAAAGTAGAAAATAAATAAAATAAAAAAAAAACTTTTTAATATACATCGCGTTTACAAATGGACCAAAAAGTAGAAAATAATATTTCTCAGTCCCACTGAATTTGTTTTGATAACTTTTGATTTTGAAACTTTAGCAAAAGTCATTATAAACAATTAATGACAATGAAAATGAAAAGCGTGGGGCGCATGTAATGCACTTGAATTTATATGAAAAGTAACATATGTATGTATGTGGGCATATGAATAACGACCGCTTAAAATCGATCTCAAATTTGTACTTTCGCTGTAAAATGTTATGTAGTTTGACTATTGTCAGTGAAATCGAATGCTTTGTACTGCATGCGCTCCACGTTTTTCGTTTTCAATGTCATTAATTGTTTATAATGACTTTTGCTAAAATTTCAAAATCAAAAAATATCAAAACAAATTCTGTGGGACTGAGAAATATTATTTTCTACTTTTTAGTCCATTTATAAACGCGTTGTATATTAAAAAAAAATTATTTTTATTTTATTTATTTATAATTGATTTGTCTGCTCCTATGTCTATCAAGAGAGTTGAAATTGAATTATTTAAAGAAGTTTTGGAAGATATGTAGCTATTTAGGTGTAGGTTAAGTACACGCACTTTTTTGTTATCTACTGTTGAAGTGGAGTTTGCCGGTTTTCCTGCTGGTTGCAATTACGGACATTGCGAGTATCATTGCGACTTGTTGTTCGCGATTGATTATTAAAATTTCTATTTCTGTTTTGAAAGTGATTATTTTGTCTTGAATTATTGTTGTATCAGGCGGTGTCCTGGATCTATTACCTTGATAACTTCTATAGCCGTTACCTTGGTAACCTCCACGGAAGCTACCACGGTAGTAGCCTTGTTGGCGTATGTGCAAAACTGAATTTGAGCTACCCGTTACTTCGGTACAACAGTTTGTAAATTTTGATATAGCCTCGTTCATGGATGTGAACGTTCCTGCTTGCATTATCATTTTTACCTTTCGTTAGAGTAATTCTTATACGTGGCTTTTACTGCTGATTGTGTAGCGTAATTTGTTGCTAAATCTGGGGTTGATCCTTCAGATATGTACGCTCTTTCTAATGATTTTGTGAGTTTTTCTATTTAAACAGTATATTGGTTATCTGTTTTACTGCGTTGTTGTATGGTCAGTAGTTTTGCTGTCAAAACTTCCACTGATTCACCTTTAATAGTCGATTTTAATTTTTGCTTTGTCTTTTAGCTTGGTTTTTATCATTGAAATTGCTATGGCTTCATGACTATCCTTGATTTGTTCCATGACTATGTAGGTTCTCTGGCTTACCGTCAAACTTAGGGAGGATAGACCAAGCTGTCTTAATGAATTCTACTGTTGTCTGTGCCATTTTGAATTTTGTGATTTGGTAAATTATTTTCTGACCTCTGATTTCCTCTTGTCCTTCTTCTAGGTCGGAAGGAGACTCCGACGAGAAGGTGCTAAATACAACTTGTATATCCTGTTCAAATGTAGTTGGTACTATTACCTCTATGTTGTACCTGGCTAGTGAGGATACTAATTTGTCCCTAACACTAGAAAATATTTGTTGTGCTTCTATATGGTGACCGCTGGTGAGTTGGCTATTGACATTACGTATTGCCTTACCTAATCTATTAAATGATTTTAATATTATTGTTAAATGCTTTACTACTGTTTCTGTTTTTATTGTTCTATTCTTATTAATGCACTTGTAGGATTTTTCTGCTATTGTCCTTTCTTCTGCAAGTGTTTTGAACATTTCTTCCCATTTACCCATTGAAAAGGGGAGAAGGAGGGGCAAAAGAAAAAAATCTAATTTCTATCTAAACCTTATCTAGACCGTCGGCACGGCCCTGGTATCTTTTTTTCAAAAATTTTGTTATGAACTGAGTAAATTCTTAAAAACAGGCTAAGACAAGTACAAATCGTTATGACTAAAAGCATGAGCCTAATAGTGTCTAGTGCCTCACTGTGGTCAATTACCTCAATAGAATTCACAACATGGGCGTTAGGATTTTTTATTTTAGATTCGTTTCTCCTCATTTAAAAAAAAAAATATAAAATATTATATAATATTAAATAATTAAGGTAATAATGAATTGTTAGTAATAAATGGCCATGATCAACTGGTGGCCAAAATATTAATAATTATAAATTCCTAGCATGGCTAAACAGCCTAGATAAAGTCATCGTCCTGGTTGCTTTATACCTGAAGTTTTCCATTGTAAATTTGCAAATAAGCTTGTATGAGCCTCTGATTAGCACGTTCAGCGTCGCGCAGTTTTTGTTGAGGCTAACCGGGGATGAAAATAGTGACCTCCTGTTCGCGGAAATAAGGTTGCTTCTGGCAATGGACACCAACTTGTTCATTTTGAAGTCGAAACGTTGCCCGGTTGGCGAGGTTGTGTAGCTTTTTTATGTTTACTGCTATGCCCGCTGGTAACTGCCAGTACGAAGGCAGCTTGCCACTATAAAAGGCAAGTTGCAGCTAGATTCGGCAGGATCTTTTGCCACTTGAAGGCAGCTTGCCGTTATAAAAGGCAAGTTTCTGCAAGATCAGGCAGGATTGCCATGTATTAAACGTCAAGAATGGCTGTGTTGTAGCGCCGTCGAGCACTTGTCGAATATATTGAATATTTGTTACTTATTTTTTTCCTTATTTATACAAATTTAATTCTATAATTTCTTATTTACTATAATACATATTTATTCTACTTCTTACATACTAGTCATACAAACACATGTAGATATGTGCAGCCAAACGCTTATGCATATACATATGCATATTGGCTTAGCTTAGCGAAATATGCTTAAGGGAGAATGCAGTGTAAGCAGAAATACACGCGGGCCACATTTTGAGCCTCGATTTGTTTACGTTAGTTACCAAATAGGTTCATTACACTTTTGGCTCATGTGGGAATATAAATATCGTCGATGTTTTTGCAAAAGCGCCCATCGACCATTGTGACAAAAATGAGATTTGGTATGGTAACCCTAAACTCCAGGCAACGAGATTTATGCATAAGAATCGTAAAATCGTTATTTAAACAACAGAATTGTAAAATAACAGCTAGAGAAAATGCCGCCGCGGCAATGCCTTCAAAGAAAACCCGTTTTTTCGCTCTCCTGTAAAATTCGAGTGCCGTAAGATAGGCGGTTTTGCAATTGATCGATGGGCGGTTTTGCGAAAACATCGACGATATGTATTTCTGATACGCTACAGTAGGTACACAGACGAGGTTCTTTGATTGCAGATAGAAAAACTGAAATACGTTTGCCACACTTAAACCCAAAAAAGAATTTAAAAATTAAAAAAAAAATCATGCTTTGGCAATATTTTTTTGTTTTTGCACAAAACTGTAAATTACATATTGATAATAATATTTTGGCACTTACACCGTTGCTAAGGGTTGGCGAGCTGCTCTTCCAATTTGTGGTGCGCATCTTGATGTTACACAAATGGCGAGACCTACAATTTTATTCTGCCTCCGAACGGCAAATGGATTTTGTGAGAAGCTTTTTCATGACGGAAATACTACATTCCGAGCTTTGCCATTGTCTGCCGAGGGGCGACCGCTGTTAGAAAAAACTTTTCCAATTTAGATGTTGCAGGGATCAGGGATCGCACCTAGGTCCTACGGAGTGGTAGTATGCACCTCTAACAACTCTCAGTCAAAGCTGCCGTACAGATATACACACGTGTTTAACCTCCTGAGTACATCTGTCCTATATATAGTACGTAGAAAATAAAAAATTCTGACGACTTATTTTTAATTGGCAACACTAAAATATTTTTACTATGACGTGCACTGACATCCGTAGGTTATGGAAAAAAAATGAAAACGTCATATGTCATTCAATATTAATTTAAAAATGGCGTTGCTAGGAAAACCTGATAATAAGTATCAACGCAAAGGTAAATAAATCTTTTTTTTTCCAGTGATTTATTTCGTAAATATGTATATATTTGGGGTTACTAGCATATTTATAATATAAACTAATTATTTAAACTATTATTTTATTGAAATAGTAAACAGTGAGCTTTCGACCATTATATTTATTTATATGTCCTTTGCAAAGCACAAAAGCATGTAATTAGTATTTACAAATATTGTCTTCCCATGTACTATGCAAAGTACATTCATCTGATTTCGATTTTTCTGGAGATAATTCTGATAAAGATCCAGATTTTATTCCTCCAGAACTAAGTCAACGAACCAGTGGCCATAAGCAAAGTGATACAGTAGCTCGGACGAGGAGGAGGAAACGGTGTCCACTCCATTAGCTTCGTCTCCAACATTGGACTGATTACCGTCATCTTCGTCATATATAATACGAGGAAGAAGACGCATAAGAAATCCAGCTCGCGGATGACGCGGCCGTGGTCAAGGAAACAGGCGGATTCCATGGCACAGGCACTAATATGAAAAATAGAGTTCCGAAAGACTGTGCACTGACTGAAGAAAAATTGTTTAAAAAACAAGCAAGAGGAAGTAGGGAGGTTAAAGTACGGGAAGACCGCAAACTCGCAGTGAAGATGTGGCTTGATAATAAACCAGTCCTGATGATGTCTACTTCTTGCTGCGACCAGAACCATGGCGAATTTAAGAGATGGTCCAAGAAAGATACAAAAATATGTAACAGTGAGAATGCCTGATGTCATCAAAAAATATAACGAAAATATGGGTGGCGTGGATCTCGCTGATAGAATGCTTTCAGCTTGCAAGTCGCATAATCGCACAAAGAAGTGGACAATTCGCGTAATCTCCCACTAATTAGATTTAAGCGTGGTAAATGCTTGGCTGCAGTATAGGGCTGTTGAAGTAGAGAAGGGAGTACCAAAAAGGAATATTGTACAGATGCGAGAATACAAACTGAATTTAGGGACAAAACTCATCACTGACAATGACAAAGAATCTGATACGAGTACTGGAGAGGAAATTATGTAAGATGAACTTGAACCGAAACATAAAAAGTACACAGTCTTAATAAAGCCAGTTCCTTATAAAGAAATTATTTAGTACCAAAAGTGCTGCACATTTACCAGAATATGGTTCAAAACAAAGCCGCTGCAGAAAAAATGGCTGTGACAAGAAAACAACAGTATTTTGCAAAAAATATGAGACTTCTTGTGCTTCACCCCTAGTCGAAACTGTTTTTTCACGAAGACTGTTAAGAAAAATATCAAATTTTAAAGCAACTGAGTTATTTATAATATTCTTTATGAAGAAATTTAAAGTTTTTGTTTTGTTACTGTGAAGAAAAAATATATATACTTTGTTTATTTTAAAAACTGAAATAAAACTTTAAATACAAAACTAAATAAATTACATGTTTGTTTAATTCCCATGCCCTTTATATAGAACATAGTAAAAAACCATTTTTTCCAATTTATTAATTTTTTTAAATATTTTTTTCATTCTAAGTCATCTTTCAGCAGTGTACTAAAGAAATTTTTAAAAGGAATTCAAAAAACAGGATGTCTGGTACTCAGGAGGTTAAAACACGGATATATGTATGTATCTATGTATACAGTCACTCACAAAATTGACGCAGTATTTATTTCAATATTCATTCTGTTAATTTTTTATTAAAATCAGGCTTATATTTTAACAAATACCATACATATCCAAGTTTTACAATTTTGATGAAACTTTGCGAATTTCTTCCAAATTTCGCAAAGTTTCATCAAAATTGTATCTTTTTAATAAGAATAAAAATAAAAAATTTTGTATGTACACAGGCGGCGTGAAACTGTAGGTCCCTCAAGAAGCACACCATAAATTGGAGGAGTAGCTCAGCCAAACACTCAGCAAAAGAGCAAGCCTCAAAATAATATCATTAGTGATGTGCAGAGTTAACTGTTTTAAAATTTGCGATAATTTTTTTTTACTTCCATAGTATAAAGTATGCTCAGATATTTTTTTATAAAAATTGAATAGGCTATAAACCTGCATACTGAGAATTTTTTAGAAATACTTATTAATAAGTTTTAAATTTTATTGAAAAAGTATGAAAACATTGTGAATATTTAAACAAAAACCACCGTATACTTAATCTTGTGAGTGACTGTTTTTACCAGGGATGTTGCAAATATTCGCATTCGCAACCGCGGAGCTTCCGCATTAAATTTAACATTCGCATTCGCAATAATCAATGCGGAGCTTTTGCGAATGCAAATATTGTGCAAATGCACTGATAAAACGAATATTTGGCAAACAAAATGACAAATTAGAGCCAATGTTTTTTGCCTGTGGAGATGCTGCTATCCCCACACGTCCCCCTTCTTTTGTAATTTAAAGTCAAAGAGCAAGATCCTTCAATAGGTATTTCGAGCGGAGAATCGAAAAGATAACCTTTATCTTTATACTGTCGACTATTATTTGTCAAAGGCCTGTTAAAAAAACTGGATGCATCGCTAGTTTTTTTCTACTTTTTCTTAGATAAGTATAATATTTTTTTTCATAAAACGGCTTATTATGTTAAGTTCCGTGTTTTCTTTTATTACCTAGCAGAAAAACACACCAAATAATTTCGACCGGAGTCTCTGTCCTCTCGAAAACAACAACATTTGACTTGGCATGCAACATATCGTTAATATAGTATGGAAAGGCGTAAATCACATCGTCGCTGAAATACAAAAGGCCGTAACTAACTAAAAATCCAAAATTCAGGTTTTGATTGATTATGATGCATTTCATCGAGTCTTATCACATCGGGTTTTTTGCATTTCAGAGACAAGGTTGAAAATTTTCCCTCATTTGCTTCAAAATATCAAAGAACATTAAGCGCATGGAATGGAACAACAAAACAGCCTTATGGTACCGACAGTTGTGAGTAATTAATTGTGACTGCCTGCAACTAGGAAAAGTCGAGCTCAGCTAATAAAAAAAATCTTATTACAAGCTATTATTCATTACAAGTGAACTTTTTCAAGAAGTCACCCGTGAACTAAGCAGATCTGAGACCTTCATCGTCCGTGATTCCAATAATTCTAATTATTATAAAAAATGCGGTGCCTTTTTACCAATATATCTAGATTTTAATCTAATTCGGCTGGCAGCCACGACTTTCAAAACAGAGCTTTCTTCGAAATTCTCATTCCTAGAAAATAACACTTTATTAGCCATATCCACCTATTTAGACCCTCGCTATAAGCACACATTTTTCAAACCAGTCACAGAAGAAAGGATTAGAAATGCGTTACAAAAACTAAAATCGAAAAACGCTGATGACGTTACAGGTTCTCCAAATTCTAAAACAGCCAAAGGAATGAGAATGAAGAATGGGAAGGAATTCTTTGGAAAAAAACGGTGTTTAAACAACGATCTTGCCATGATGCTAGATTGTGAAGATGAAAGTCAAGAGAATACATCCGACATTTGCAGCCCCGATTTAATTCTCATAAAAGAATTATTGCACCGCAATAAAAAATAAATAAATATAACTGAAAGTGCTCTCAACTGGTGCAGCGTTAATCGAAAACAATTTACAATTTTGTCAAGCTTCAAGTTTTTCAAGTTTGTCGCCTCGAGCGAGTAGTTATTTAGTGGCGCAGGTTTGATTTACGACCCTTTAAGAAACAGGCTCTAACCCTAAAAGGCAGCAAAATTACTTTTTATTAAATACAATGTTCCAATTTTTAAGTCCAAGTACTAAAAAAAAACATTAAAAATTACCAACTTTTCCATGTTTTATTTACCTAAATCAGCTAATTTACTCACCTAAATTATATGTACATATGCATATGTGTGGATATTGTACGTAGTCATGAAAATTAAAATTATTCTTCCCGAAAGTTGTGCACGAATTTTTATACGCCATCGCCACCGCCATCATTATCATTATTTCCATTTCATGGCTTCACACGAGTTGCTATAATGCACTAATGCTGCTCTGCCAATGCGGAGGTGGTGGTTGTGCTGATGTTAGTGCTGGTGTTGGTGTTATTGTCGGCGGCATGCAAATGGCTGCATGCATGTACATATGTATGTGAATGTACATACATACATATGTATGCCCAAGAAATAGATTTACATAACTTTGTGTAGTTAAAAGTAAATCTTTTGTTATATATTATTCCCTTTGTTTTAAATAATTAAAGGAAAAAAGTCGATCGGGTTTTGGTATAACTATGTTTAATACATAATTCCATTTATTTAGTTTTAATTATTTGGCTATGTTACTCAAACATATAAAATCGGCAAAATGTTAACAAAAACGAAGTACAGGTTTTTACACCTTAATAACGACTAACTTTAACGCTAGCTGAGGACTAGCGACTAGGGCTCTTGCTTAATAATAGTAATTGAGTTTTTTGTACGTTCGGATAAATTATGAGTGATGAGAATAAAACGATAAGTAGGTAAACTATGACTCACATTGAGTGTTTTAATGAGAGTATATAACTCCCATACGTGCCTGTAAGCGAGCCAATGCGACGTCATTACTGTCCGCTTCTCGAATACCCATTAACTCTGAATATTTAGATGTTTAAACGTACCTACTCAATACTCCTACTCAATAACCAATGTTTTATAATATTTTAAAGATATTTCCGAAAACTCAAAACAAGTTATATGGGGCGTGGTTTCTGTCCGATTTAAAAAATTTCAAGATGGTGCTTAAGGCTAGGTTTATGACTCAGTAAATTCGCGTCCCACAATGCGATCAAAATCGCTACTAGCGATCAGTTACACAAATTCTTGGCTACGTTTCTCACCCAGCGAATTCGGATCGCGCGATTTGATCACAATCGCTACCAGCGATCAAAAACGGTTTGTAATCAAAAATTAATTATTTAGTTCGAAAGGACTGTCGTTATCGTAAATTACAGGCATCTAACCCTAATTTATTTTTCATCAAATATAGGTTCGAGTATTTTTTATGAAGTGTGAAGTACTTACTTTTCATTTTGTGAATTTGGTGCAAGGTCTAGTAAAACAATTGCATGTACTATTAAAAAAAAACAACATGTAATGTTATACCTTGGTTATACCTTTATTAATGGAATATATACATATAAATACTTATTTCTTGCTTACAATGTTGGTAAAATGAAGGATGTGATTAAGTAACTTAACAACTTATTCAGAATTTTTATTGTAATAATAATTTAAATTGCAAATTCAATTTTGCGCTTTCCTTTTGCAAATCTCTCTATTATCCTTTCAGTGTCAATTTCAATATCTAAGTGTACGTGTAAAAGTGCTAGACCTATCAGTCTTTCTCCATTCATGGTACTACGCAACCATGTTTTTAACCGGCGAAAGGTTGAAAAAAAGTAGCGTTACTAGCTGGAAGTGTGACCAGAATGCCGAGAAGTTTGTTAATCAATGGAATAGCATATTCGTCGCATTTGCCAAGAAGCTGCTGGTTTTGGGAATGGCTTTTCGCTTTCCTTATTTGTCCATCGTTCCAACCGCTCTTTATACTCTCCTTCCATCGACTCCATGCATACAACAGGGAGTCGGTAACGTTGATAACTATGTTTAACCGGAGATTAGTGTTAACCAGGCATTGAGTGTAATAAACGACCTTTCCATTGCGGACGTTGTACACGGCAGAGCTACGTCGGAAGAAAGTTCTCTGTCAAAATAACAAAATAACACACTGCATTATATGAGATTGTACACAACAAAGGTGACGAAGAAGTTCGTCTGACGAAATTCGGTGAGAATAGATTTATTTTTAATTCTTCTACTGCCGCCGGCCACAAAATCAGCTATCAGTGAAAAAATACTTTGCTTCACTTTTTTAACAGATAGTTATCAGGAAAAAGAATGATGGGAAATTTGGGGGTTCATGTTTTCAGTTTTGTGTTTTTATATTTTTATTGGTCCTTCAGCTGAAGCGAATTTCGTTTCGGTTCTGTTTTTCTGGGCGAAATGTTGCGGCGAATATCACTCGACGGCATCGCTCCTTCGAAGGCAAATTTAGTAATGCTTGAAACACAATACCCGGCGAACGGCAAATTTCGCCCAGCAGAGCGATGCCGACGACCAACTTTCGCCCAGCTAATTCGCTTACTGAAACACAAATAGAGCGGTATCGAGCGGTTCGAATGCTGTCAGCTGATAAGGTGACCATGTTTCAAGAAGGAAGCTTTTACAACGAAGAGGGAAAATACCAGCAAGAAGAAGTTTAAAATATAGAAATTGTTTTTAAATATAACTACTAGTAAACTTACGTTTTACTAGATTAATCTCTAATAGAAAAATATAAGGTATATTATTTTACTTTTAAACAAAAATTACGATAACTTTTAAAGTATGGTCATCATGGCTTTGTTTTGTCGTTGCCGTTGACCGCGGCGATAGAAATAAATCTATCGTCGCGAACAGTCGTCGAGCAAACTTCGTCGTTTGCTTTGATTGTGCGCGTTCTCATATAAATCAGTGTGTTTTAATTATTTCGGCGAACATTCGCGACGAAAGATTTGCCGTTCGCCGTTGTTGTGCTTCAGCTTTAAGGCGGTGTTACCGACGACTCTGAATTTTTCGCCGTGGAGAACATTACATCAAAATTATGTTTGTTGTAATCCATACTGTCATTGTGCGTATAATTTGTTATTGTAATTTTTTACTTATATACGGTAACATCACCGCCTTGGCTCCGTCCATCGAAATTAACTCAGCAAGTGGCAAGGCGAATTTATACAAGGTGGTGTTGTATGATCTGCTGATTTCTTCGCCTTACATGTATTTTGGTTTTGATTTTACTGATTTGACAGCATACCCATCAAAGCCAAAAACAAAATACATGTAAAGTATGGGGCGAATTGAGATTTGACTTAACCTAACACATAATACAAAATACATGTGGTTGCTGTATTTGCATCTCTTGACTAAATTCGTCTTGGTTTATACACCCAGAAAAGGGTTTAGTTATAATTACCAAGATTTGGTTATAGTGACCAAGTGGCATAGTTGTATATTCTTCTTCTTCTTTTTTGGCGCTGTAACCGCCTAAGCGATTTTGGCCGAGTTCAGCAAAGCACGCCAGTCGTTTCTCCTCTGTGCCAACTGACGCCAATTGGAAACGCCAAGTGAAGCCAAATCCTTCTCCACCTGATCTTTCCATCGCAGTGGGGGCCTCCCTCTTCCTCTGCTACCACCAGCGGGTTCCGAGTTGAATACTTTCAGAGCTGGAGCGTCGGTGTCCATTCGAACGACATGGCCAAGCCAGCGGAGCCGCTGTATTTTAATTCGCTGCACTATGTCTATGTCGTTGTAAAGCTCATACAGCTCATCGTTCCATCGTCTGCGGTACTCGCCGTCGCCAACGCGTAAAGGACCGTAAATCTTCCGCAAAATCTTTCTCTCAAACACCCCAAGAGCCGCCTCATCGGATGTTGTCATTGTCCATGCTTCTGCGCCATATACCAGCACGGGCATGATGAGTGACTTATAGAGCGTGGTTTTCGTACGTCGAGAGAGGACTTTACTCCTGAATTGCCTACTCAGTCCAAAGTAGCACTTGTTGGCAAGAGTGATTCTACGTTGGATTTCAATGCTGACATTATTATCGGTGTTAATGCTGGTTCCCAAGTAAACGAAATTCTCTACTTTCTCGAAATTGTAACTGTCAACAGTGACGTGGGTGCCAAGGCGCGAATGTGCTGACTGTTTGTTTGATGACAGGAGATACTTCGTCTTGTCCTCGTTTACCACCAGACCCATGCGCTTTGCTTCCCTATCCAACTTGGAAAAGGCAGAACAGACTTCGCGGTTTTTGTTACCGATGATGTCGATGTCATCGGCATAAGCCAGCAATTGCACGCTCTTGTAGTAAATTGTTCCTGAGCGGTTCAGTTCTGCAGCTCTTATTATCTTCTCCAACATCAGATTAAAGAAGTCACATGAAAGGGGGTCGCCCTGTCTGAAACCCCGTTTTGTGGCGAACGGCTCGGAGAGGTCTTTTCCAATTCTGACGGAGCTGGTGGTATTGCTCAACGTCATTTTACACAGCCGTATGAGTTTTGAGGGGATGCCAAATTCAGACATAGCGGCGTATAGGCAACTCCTTTTAGTGCTGTCAAAAGCGGCTTTAAAGTCGACAAATAGGTGGTGAGTGTCGATCCTTTTCTCGCGGGTCTTTTCCAAGATTTGGCGTATTGTGAATACCTGGTCTATGGTGGATTTGCCAGGTCTAAAGCCACACTGATAAGGCCCAATCAGTTCATTGACGGTGGGCTTCAGTCTTTCGCACAATACGCTCGATAAGACCTTGTAACCTATGCTTAGAAGGCTGATCCCGCGGTAGTTGGCGCGAATGGCGGGGTCACCTTTCTTGTGGATTGGGCAGAGCACACTTAAATTCCAGTCGTCGGGCATGCGTTCATCTGACCATATTCTGCACAAGAGTTGATGCATGCACCTTATCAACTCCTCGCCGCCGTACTTGAATAGCTCAGCTGGCAGGCTGTCAGCTCCAGCGGCTTTGTTGTTTTTCAGCCGCGTTATTGCTATACGTACCTCGTCATAGTCAGGCGGTGGAACGTCGACTCCGTCATCATCGACTGCGGGCTCGGGTTCTTCTTCTCCACAACTTTCTGTGCTGCTGCCATTTAGTAGGGCGGAAAAGTGTTCCCTCCATAATTTAAGTACGCTCTGGACATCAGTTACTAGGTCGCCATTATTGTTCTTACAGGAGTGCGCCCCGGTCTTTAAACCTTCCGTAAGTCGCCTAACTCTCTGGTAAAATTTTCGGGCATTCCTCCTGTCGGCCAGCATTTCAAGCTCTTCGCACTCACGTATTTCTGCCTCTCTCTTCTTGTTGCGGCAAATACGTCTCGCTTCCCTCTTCAGATCCCTATAGCGGTCCCACATAGCGCGCGTTGCGCCCGATCGCAGCGTGGCCCTGTAGGCGGCATCTTTTTTCTCTGCAGCTTCCTGACACTCCTCATCGTACCAGTTGTTCTTTCGGGCTCGCTGAAATCCGACTACTTCTTCGGCGGCGGTACTTAATGAGCGGGAAATGTGGTTCCACTGCTCGCATATGTCGGTTTGTTGAAGAGTGCTCTCTGAGAGCAGGTGTGAGAGTCGAGTAGCGAAAGCGCTGGCTGTCTGTTGTGATTGCAGCTTTTCGACGTTAAGCTTTCCTTGCATATTTGGGCGCACATTTTTTGCTGCACATAGGCGGGTGCGTATCTTGGCTGCAACAAGATAGTGGTCCGAGTCGATGTTTGGGCCTCGGAGTGTGCGTACGTCTAAAACACTGGAAGCGTGCCTTCCGTCTATCACAACATGATCGATTTGGTTTCTCGTTTTTCGATCCGGAGACAGCCAGGTAGCTTGATGGATCTTTTTATGCTTGAACCTAGTACTGCATACTACCATGTTTCGGGCCCCGGCGAAGTCGATCAGCCTCAATCCGTTGTCGGACGTTTCGTCGTGGAGGCTGAATTTTCCGACGGTGGTTCCAAAGATCCCTTCTTTGCCCACCCTGGCATTGAAGTCGCCAAGCACGATTTTGATATCATGACGGGGGCAGCGCTCGTACGTGCGCTCCAAGCGCTCATAGAAGAGATCCTTGGATGCCTCATCCTTCTCTTCCGTCGGGGCATGGGCGCAGATGAGCGAGATGTTGAAGAATCTCGCTTTGATGCGGATTGTGGCTAGACGCTCGTCCACCGGGGTGAACGACAGTACTCGGCGACGGAGTCTCTCTCCCACCACAAATCCAACTCCGAATTTGCGCTCCTTTACATGGCAGCTGTAGTAGACGTCGCAAGGCCCCAGACATTCTTTGCCTTGCCCCGTCCAACGCATTTCTTGGATGGCGGTGATGTCAGCTTTTGTCCTTACGAGGACATCAACCAGCCGGGCAGAGGCACCTTCCCCATTAAGGGTCCGGACATTCCAGGTGCATGCCCTCAAATCGTAGTCCTTTAAACATTTGCCGTGGTCGTCATCATAAGGGGGGGTCTCATCCGAGGCTTTGCCTTGCTTCTTCACTGGAAGTGGTTTTTACGTGGCGGGTCCCAAGCCCAGCGCACAACCCATTGCTGGGACGGGGGTGGTTTCGCAACCAAATACACGTTTATATAGCGAGCCGCTTGCTCCAAGCAGACACCCGCTTGCAGCCGCACCTACTGGTGAACAGACGCTGCAGACTTCAGTGAGCCCTTAAACCGAATAAGTCAGAGTGGCCCCACCGAAGCTCCCTCTCTTTCTGCCGTGACCCAAGGCTCCACTCGGATTGGTTACCGCATCTCGCACATGGGTTGCTCACGTTGCCCAGAGTGCGCGAACGAGGACGCAAGAGTCGGGATTGAGTATAGCCATGCAACTGTAACTGCATACCCAGCGCAATGACTATACCCCATTGCACTATTGCCCCATTGTATATGGCGAAATAAATATCTAGTTCACGAAAGTCTGCAATTAACTTGAGACTTCTAGTTGGAACAAATGTATATTTGTTAATGATTACAAAACGACTACCTTGGTTGGACAATATTGTTAGTTGAATAAAATCATTGTCGAGCAAATATAAACAATGCTTTGGTTGATACAAGTTTTCAATTAATTTTGTGAACTTGCTGTAGACGTGAATCAGTTAACCGTTTATTATTGGAAAAAAAGTTTCAGTTTGACACAAATAAAAATTTACTCGATGGTTGTTGTGATTACTTTCTTCTTTTATTTGGATATATTAAGCATAAAAAATACATACATCTTTACATAAATAGTTACTAGTGTAAATAATACATATGTATATGGTGGTAAGAGTTTCCTAAAAAGAAACGATGAAACAGGAACAGTCGTGCGAAAACCCAGGTCAATATCTGCTGGAGGTGCTGATTTAAGTATACTGCTTTGCTTTTTCCTTGGCTAAATAGATACTTTCAAATTATAATTCTCATGAATTATATATCCACTTGAGAAACCCCGGTTGGCATCTAACTTTATAATTTAAAAAAACTATGCGCACACCAAAACAACTCGCGGCGACGGCAAAACTGAAACTGAGACAAACAAGCCTGGGCATGTCATAGCACACACTTTTCTTTCTCTACCTAGCGCAGTGATCGACATAATGGTCGGCATACTAGCACATTCAAACGATTCAATAAGTGGGACAGTGTTGCCAGAACTTTTTGGACGAACCGGCTAAAAACGGCTAAAATGTTTCAACTAAATTTCACATGTTTTATTTAAATAAATCACGAGTAAAAACACTATTTCTTGGAGAGAAATTACAAATTCGAGCGGGAAAAAATTTTGCCAACAAGAATTTGCAATTAGGAAAAACATATGATTGTGGCACATGGTTGGATTTTTTGTCGAAGATAATTTGAATAAACAACTTCGTCAAATTTCTTTTGTTTGAAATGCAACCGTGGACACTAGCTGGCAGAAAAACTTGCAAATTTAAGTTCGTACAGAAATTTGCAAGTTTATCTACATGAGAGAGAATTTGGGAGCATTTTTTCTTACTATCTGATATCTTGAGTGATAATTCTCGCTAGATTTTCGACGAACAAACCTATTGTCTTCCCTAGAAGGCCTTTTCAGACTGACCGATTCTCAATACACTCAAATAGAAACCAGTACACATAAAAGACGCTGTAAAAATTTTCTTTCAATTTTAAGGCAGTAAAACAACTACCTTAAGTTAACATCAACCGAGGCCATATGTTGACAAGGGATGCAAAATCACAGTTACACAAAAGAGCTGGTCAGATTTTTCAGAAATCCCTTCAATTCTGATGTAAAATATGATGCCAAAAGACTGCAGATCACCCATTTAGATGACCGGCAGATATCTCGTTGGATTCCCAGAGAGTTTTGCTTTACATAGAAATTTGTGCTCCTTTATTTTCATTTTGACTCACTTCAGTGTTAGTTCCTTTAATTCAAGTTGGCATTCGGTTTTTGGAATTTAAATAAGTTCTCAGCAAAAAAGTTTGTTTAAAAAATACATATGTGTACATAGTGCTTGAAAATATCAATTTTCAGCCTTACCTTAAACCTTTGGGAGTGGGCAAAAATAATGTTTTGTAATTTAGGCAGAATTGAATATACGCTATCTGGGAAGACAATATCTACATGTAATATTTATTCTGTTTGTTGGCACTATATCCAAACACAAACGCATCTTAATTGTCTTAACAGTGAAACAATTTCTTATTTTCTAAGTTTGCGAATAAAACTTCACACTTAAAATTAAGACATTTATAACAAACATTTTATGAAGAAAATCCCTTCTTCGTTTAAAATAAAAATAAGCGAAATCAGCCCAATTTCATACAACCCTGCCTGACATGAAAATTTTCTCCACGATAGCTAGTAGCCATTTCTAACAGATTTTTGGTCGCTTAGTCAAAAATGGAAACATATATACATATTTGAAATTTAAGAAAACAAGGCAAATAGCAAAATCGGCTAAAAACGGGTAATTTTTTTCTGCACAACGGCTAACAAATCGGCTGCCGGCTAAATCGAAATTTCTCCGGCTGTTTGATAATTAAAAAAACAAGGCAAATAGCAAAATCGGCTAATTTTTTTCTGCAAAACGGCTAACAAATCGGCTGCCGGCTAAATCGAAATTTCTCCGGCTTTTTGCTATCGCAACCGGCTAAATCTAGCCGGAAAACGGCTAAAATGGCAACACTGAAGTGGGACTGTGTGCATTGCTCAGTTGGCGCTCTTCGCATGTGAAACACACATGTGCTCAGAGAGCGCTCAGCATTATTTAGGGGTGGCTCACAAGCATGAATATGTTCCGCTCTCAAACCAAATCGTGGTTGCCTCAACTAAGACTTGGTAACTATGACTAAACCATGTGTTGAAAGAAAGCTTATCTGTAGTAGCAGAGCTTAATGACATCCTTTTATGAACCATACGTTAAGTTGAATGGAATTTGTAGAAATATGCTTCAAAAAAATATTAATAAGTATTTACCAAACCCTTCAACTAAATTAATGATTTGGTACAACCTAGATGAATATTAGAAGCTTTAATATTTTTAGTTATAATTACCAACCCATGGTAATAGTTCCCAATCCTTGGTCACAGTTCCCAAATATTGTCAAAATTCGGGAACTAAATATCTTTAGCTGTTGAAACTAATCCCTTTTCTCAGAGTACTTTAACACCACATTAAATGAATCCGCCTGTACATACAGTGACGAGCAAAACTGTAACATGGTGTGACACTTTTTATTTCAGCCCCCGCTATCTTTCCAAGTTCTAGCGACATTCATACTTTTGTTGTATATTCTTATTGGTACACCTGTACTTGATCTCTCATAACCAATTGAAGTCAATCCAACAACAATAATAAAACCAGCAGACAAAAATGTAAAGTAAGGCATATGTTACAGTTTTGCACTTATATATTTTTAATAACTTTTTGACAATTTTCACGAAAAAAAAGAATTGTTAACACAATGTTCAGCATACTTTTGCTTCTTTTAGTTCCTGGATGCAATTTTGCATTCTGGAGGTATAGTCTCCCATATATCCTTGGTTTGCTTTCATAGCTCATGTACTCCATTGGACGGACTAGGATACTTAGTAAGCTGCACTTTTAGTTGATTTCGCAAATTTTCGACGAGATTCATATCCGCGAATTGTTGAGGTCATTTCAAAATAGCAAATTTTTGCTTTTGCATCCAGTCTTTGCGGACATATGCAGTATGTTTTGGGTGATTTTTCACCAGAAACTATCATTTTTCGACTACATTTTGTAAATTTTGTTGAAATATGAACAGATACTGTTCCTTACGCATAATGCGTACTAACAGACCAACAATATTTTTGAAATACAACCCCAAACTATTATTGACCGACCACTGTGATTCACAGTTTGCCCTACATGAGGCACTTAGGCTTGATTTGGGTCTTTGATCCAATACCATGCCCGGCCCATCTAGTTGAAAGCGATTAATTTAGTCTTGTCAGACCAACTAACCTTCAATTAAATCTTAAAAATTTGTTTTTTTATTGCATTCTGTAAGGCCTAACATATCTTAATAGGCAACGGTCCGGTTTTCGTACGGAAAAATGCTACCACTCTCGCACATGTATTTTGATCAAAATGGGTTTTTCTTCTTTTATTATGCCTTTGTGGTTAATTTGACAATTCTTCGCCTCACTGTCTACTGATTTGCATTCAATTTTAATACTTTAAGCGCTTCTGTAATAGTGGCTTCAGCGCTCCTTGCTACTAAGTTCACAAGATATCGGACCGTAATATTTTTTGGCAGACTTCCTTTGTCCTTGTTAATATTTTAGGCTATATTTTTTCTCAGTCTTAACATTTTCTTATTGCAAACTCCACAATTGTTTGCCAATTTTCCTACGGTCCCGCGTTTCCGCAGTAAATATATTATTTACATTTATGTTTCCTGATTAACCATATTATTTACTGGTAATCACTTCATGAATAAATTACAATACAGAAAAAAGTCATCTGACTTCCAACTAATGAAAAGATAACTGTAAAATGCAAAACTGAGGGTGAGAGCAAAACTGTAATATTTGCCTTAATTTACATTTTTCCGTGCTGGTTTTTTTATTGTTGTTGGACTGACTTCAAATCTTTATGAGAGAGGGAGTAGGGGTGTACCAATAAGAATATACAACAAAAGTATGAAAGTCGTTAGAACTTGGAAAGATAGCGGTGGCTGAAATAATGAATGTCACACCATGTTACAGTTTTGCTCGTTACTGTATGTATGTATACCGGAAATCCAGTTACTCTCATTGAAATATTTGTATAGTGTTGCCAATGATACATGTAAGAGGAACACAATTTTTTAAGGAAAGGGATTTATATTTATGCAGTTTAACAGTTTATTTAATAGCTTATTTGTTCAGTTAGTTTAACAAAGAATATTGCGGTTGTTGTAAGAAATTAGTTGCATAGTTTGTTTTGAAATTAGACAAGTTGCGAATAGTTGAAATACAATGCCGGCGAACGGCGAACTCACCACAGCAAAATTCGCGCTGTCAAAATTAGAACACCCGCAAGCATTTGAAATTGAACACGGCCAAAGCGAAATGCGAAGTTCGCACGGCGGCGTTTCATGGCGATAGATTTATTTCTATCGCTCTGCTGGGCGATGGCAGGTATACGTACCAAAGGTTGCCGAATTTCTTTTTGCATTTCGAAATTTTAGAAGAAAACAACATAGACATGAAGTATGTTTGTTGTTTCAAAAATATAGTTGTGGATTCGTTAAATCTGAAGATGGACTTCGACATCTGTGCCATGTTGACACAGATTGAACGGAACGGAATGCTAACAAATTTTTTATCAAATGTTTCTCAAACCGTCCTTAAATTGACAAACAATGTTTGAGAAAAATTTGAGAAAATGTTTAGTTTCAAATGATAAACAATGCTGAAAATCAAATTGAGAAATACGATTGTTTCAAACGTTTGAAAATTTTTGTTCGTGTTTGTTGGGTAGTACGAAAGCGACAATTGTCACCGACCCCGCTGCGGGTTACGCAACCAAGCATTCAGAGCGGTGACAACAAACACATACATACGTACTACAAATCGCGTGCTGCGTTGTTCACGAAAATTCAACAGTTTAAAGCACATTTATATGTGTGGCTGTAGCTGCCCTGTAGGGAAACCCCGAACTGGTGAACCAAGTTTTTAGTTCCGTACTAGATTTTTATCGACAAAAACGAACCAGTTCGATAGTAACTAGATCGCCACCAGTTCAAAAGCAGCGATATGTGGTACTTTTAAAAAACAATTTTAGAAATCTATATCTAAAATGACGAATTTAGAACTGGTTCAAAACTATAGAAAAAGGGATGCAGAACGAACTAGATCTCATCTGGCGAATTTTGAACTAGTTCGAAACTACTGAAAAAGGATGCAGCGGGGGGCTTGTTTACTTTAAATAGATTTTTGCTTGGCGGGTTTTTCGTTCAAATACGCTTTCAGTCTGAACGTCGCAGATGCTGTTTCATAGTTTGGTAATACAAAACTAATACTTGTGTTAACATCTTAACATTTTGGGACCTTCTGGAATATAACCAATAACAGTCAGCACCTCTGCAAATTCAGCTACAGCCAAAGGTATGTAAACGTGTTTTCAAATGCATAATTCAATTTACATTCATTCAAACAAGTTCGATTTCAGATTGAAAATACATTTCTCTGCAAATAATTAAAAATTGCTACCATGGTAACCCAAAAAGAAAACATCTTGTTACTTTTTTTCGTTTACAACTGGTTCGAAACTATAGAAAATGGGGTGCAAAGCGAACTAGATCCCATATGTCGAATTTAGGACTGGTTCTGAACTATAGAAAAGGTAATGCAGCGGGGGACAATTTCCAATTCCTATGACATCGCTGTTTGAAATTCGCCAGTTATTTGCATGCAAAAGAGATTTAACGCGAACTAGTAGTGGTTCTAAATGTACTAGAAGCGCACCAGTTTAAAACTAGGGATTTTCCCCACAGGGTGAGTGCCCAAAAATGCATTCCACAATTGGTTGATATCAAGATTTGCCGGCAACATGCAAATGAAATATTTTTTTTTACCTTGATTTATAACTTCACAGATGCTTTTTGAGAACGAAAGCGGTAATTTTAATATGTGCGTAATTGAATTGAATATTTACGAATATACAGTACTTTCGTTGACGTTCATAGTAAGATCAATTACGTTTCTGATTGATTTTAATATTTTTTACCCTCAGTGTTTAAACTCCTACTTTAGTTATCACCCCTATGCTGTAATCCGAAAGTTCGTAGTTACGAATTTGTAGCTCCGTTCCGAAAATTCGAAAATTGGTGTGCTGTAATCCGATCGTAACTATCAACGGCGTTGCCAACTAAAATAGTGAAATTCGAAGTTCTTATTCAGCTGCTTTGACAGAAACAAATCAAAATAAATATAATCGCAAGTGAACAGTGAAATTAAAAAAAATGTTTAATCGTATTTGAAAAAGCTTTTCCTTAATTAAGTAAAATAGAATGGATTCAGTGGCCGGTGCACTTTTGTCTCAGGAGGAAGAACATGCTGCAGTCAACTGTTGCATTAATATACAAAGGAGATTGCTACAAGACAGTTCTGATCCATTTAGCTTAAATGATAAATATATGCTCCCTCTTTTTAAGGGTGTCCATTCAACTAAATATAGTGTTGCTTTAAATCTTGCAACGCTTTCCCAAAATTCCACCACATCCTCTTTAACTATTACAAAGCCTCGGGCAATGTCCGGTCTTTCGCTCATGCATTCCACCAGTTTTTCGTATTGCGAGCGATTTGTTCTGATTGTCGACTTGATAATTTTGTAAACATTTAATAATACATTGTTTTTTATTCACACTTCAACTTACATACATATTTTTGCGTTTCCACACTTTATTTTATTGATATTTTAAAAGAATTCGCTTCGCTCCGACACCAGTTGCTCTTCGTAGAAAATTTCCGACAAATACATACAAATTACAGCTACGTCGGATTCAGGCATACCAACATTACGAATTTCGAAGATGGTCTCCGAATTTCGAAATTACGATACGGCAACGCGGATTACAGCATACCAATTTTAAGATTCGTAGCAAAATCGAATCTACGACGGATTACAGCATAGGGGTGTATATCTTCGCACTAAATTTCGAAGTCATGTGACTTATCGTTCCTAAGTTGTAGCTGATTAAAGTTTTAAGGATGAGGGATTTTCCACGCCCCTTTTCCAATTTTATTTATATACAATGTATGTATATGGATATTTTACTTTCAGTATGTTGCGAAGTTAATGCTGATTAGACATTTCACGCCTATGGGATGTGCCACGCCCTTTGTACAAACTCATTCATATATATGTAGCTTACTATAAGCACTTACACTGAGGGAAATAATGCATAGTAAGAATGAATATTTGATTATCGTTTAAAAATGTACATATTTGTATTTACAGTAAAACCCGCTTAAGTACCTCATGAAAAATGTCAGCTTTTTGAGGTACTTAGGCGGGTTGGGTACTTAAAAGAACCCGCTTAAGTACCATGATTCGGGTACTTAAGCGAACATAATTACTGATGTAGTTACATCTTTATGTTAACTTACATAAATACTTGAATAACAACATATAATGACGTATACATATGTTGTTTAAAACCAAAATCGTAGCATTATTGTAACACATAAACAAGTAAAGAAAAACTTTATTAAAAAATATTTAGTGCAGTGGTCTGTAATTTTTACAAGAATTTAATTGTTTAAAAAGTCAAGGTTGGACATATCATTCTGTACGAAATTCAAAATGATATTGCTTGCAACTTATGTTTATTTATTATTTTTTAAGGTTTATCAATCAATTGCATTAAGGGTATGAAATCACATAGTTTTCTGTATTTGATGGCCTCATATATTCCGCCTAACAGTAACTTTGAACTTTACAAAGCTCGCGTGGATAATGTAATTGCGCGATCTCTGGACCTAAATGACAACCATCTTTGTGTTCTGGGTGATTTTAACCTGTGCAATAAAAAAAGGTGCTCTACCAGCTCTAGTCTTACACCTAATAACATTGCCACAAAACTAGAATCTTACTTTATAGATAGTTTCCTAAGTGTTAATCTAAAACAAATTAACTGTTTTTTTAATTATTTAAATAGATTGTTAGACCTTATATACGTAAGTGACAACATTGATTCTTCTATATCAAATGTCATGTGCCTTCAGAAATTGAGCTTAAATATTATGTGTTTTCAACCATTATGTCTAATGAGGGAATTGCTTTCAATTATACGCCTTGTGATTTTCCAAGTTTAAATAAATCCCTTTCGGAAATTCAATGGGATGAGTTACTTATGAACTTGGATACTCACAGTTGCTATACAACCTTTAAATCGACACTCTATGAATTCTGTTTGAATAACATACCGTTGAAAAAGAAGCGACCATACAAGTCACCGTGGTAAATAGAATAGAATATAATTTAATGAAATTGAAAAACATTAAAAACAAATATCTCAAAAAGTTCAAGTCAACTAAGATTCAATCATTCTTTGTAAAATTTCAACACTACCACAAGGAATTTAAGTCATTAAATAACCTGCTTTACAAAAGATATATTCGGAATGCAGAGCGGAATATTAAAGCTAATCCGAAATCTTTCTGGGATTTTGTAAAATCAAAAAAACTTTGTTCTAGCATACCCAGTACAGTATTTCTCGAAAACCAATTCGCTAATACTCCTGTTGAGGCGGTTAATTTGTTCGCCGAGTTTTTCATGTCAAATTATGTAGTTGACGATGGGAGTTTCCATGATTTCTCATCTGAAATATTTTCTTCAGTTAAACTGGGGACCTTGCATATCTCTTCTGACGAAGTTATGAACGCGATACTTTCCCTCAAGTCTTCTTCCCATTCAGACGCTGACGGTCTGTCGGCTCTTTTACTAAAGGGATGCCCAGCGTTGTTATACCCTTTACAATTAATTTGTAATAAATCTCTTTCCTCGGGTAACTTTATTAATGATTGGAAGATAACAACAATTACGCCTCTTTTCAAAAATGGTAGTAAAAATAATGTACCGAATTACAGGCCAATTTCGAAACTATCAATATTTTCCAAACTTTTTGAAAGTGTCGTCAAAAACAAAATTAATTTCGCGATAAAGTCATTAATCAGCCCAAACCAGCATGGATGTGTATCCGGGCGCTCGACAGTCTCCAATTTAATGGTATTTAGTGATTTTTGCATCTCATCGTTTTCGGACGGATCGCAAGTTGACTGCATATATACTGACTTTTCTAAGGCGTTCGACAGAGTATCTCACAAGATTCTGTTAAATAAGTTAGCTTGCCTTGGCTTCCATTCGTCTCTTCTCCAATGGATCACCTCATACTTGTCTAATCGGTGCTGTGTAGTTTCGATTGATGGCGTAGTTTCGGACTATTTCGTTGCCTCTTCTGGTGTTCCACAGGGGAGCATTTTAGGCCCTCTCTTATTCGTTCTTGTTATAAACGACATAGGCAATTGTTTTTTCCTTTTCGAATTATTTGCTTTATGCCGATGATTTGAAGTTTTTTGCAATTGTTAAGGATGCAGCTGATGCAAGAAAACTTCAATTTGATTTGAATAGCCTTCATTTATGGTGTCTTAAGTCACGGCTATCTTTAAACATCAACAAATGTTTTCACATAACATTCACTAGGCGTCAGAACGCTACTCCTACACTTTACTCAATTTCTAACTTTGTCCTTAGCAAGGTTACAGAGACTAAAGATCTTGGCGTGGTTTTTGAGGCAAAGTTTTCATTTAATAGTCACATTAATGTTATTATTTCCAAAGCATACTCGGTAATGAGTTTTGTTCGACGTAATACCTCCGAGTTTTCTGATCCTTACACCTTTAAGCTTCTTTTTTCGTCTCTGGTACGCTCTAACTTAGAGTACGCGGTAATTATCTGGAGACCATATGATCAACATTCGGTAAATAGGATTGAAAGGATCATTGCGGCTCGAGGATCCCATTCCATCCTACCATTCGCGCCTGTAGCTAATTGATCTAAGTTCTTTGGAAAAGAGGAGGTCAGTCCTCTCTCTTTCTTTTATTTTCAATGTAATTAATGGCATTATCGATTACCCAACTATACTTGAGCGGATTAGCTTTAATGTGCCGCAAAGAAGTCTGCGTAATTTTTATCCTTTTTATGTTGATAACTCCAGAACTCAATTTGCGAGTAATGCGCCTATTTCGCGTGCTCTAAAGGAATTTAATGATTTATTTTCTTCTAAGTTAGTTGACTTTTCTCTATCTAAATCTGCTTTTGTGAGCCTATTAAATTCAATTATTCAATAAGCATTTATTGTTAATTTTTCTTTAGTCTGTAAGGTACTTTGTACTGCAGATTTAAAATGAAATAAATAAATTAAAATGCAGTTCATTCCCTAACAAATACCATATAAACCTAAGCTTAAGATTTTGTAGAACACTTAAAAAAAAATTCATGATAATTTCAAACTTTTTTCTCAGAAGTGTTCTTTGAGTATACAGTTGTATAGCCCATTCAATTGTATTGCAATAATGTGCAAGTTTCAAGTGGCTAAAAGTTACCGATGATTTTTTAGAATTTTTTTACCGAATGTAAAAATACGTAAATACTTTAAGGAATTTTAAAAGAGCACTTAAAAGGGGAAAATTATAAGTAAAATTGTAAATGGGGCACGAAAAATTGAGGTACTTAGGCGGGTTGGATAAATAAGCGGGGAGGTACTTAAGAGAGGAATTTTCTTCTGATTATGTTAAAAAATTCACGGTGTCCAAAAATGTTGTTTACTTAATCGGGTTAGGTATTTAAGCGAGGGGGATACTTAAGCGGGTTTCACTGTATTTTGATGTTTATCCTAGCAGAACAATTTAACAAATTATTTTATAGTGCCAGCCAAGATAAAATAAAATAACTAATGGCGATTTCGTTTCTACGAAAAAATGTTTTATTGCGCCTTTATCTTTTCGTGTTCGATTCTAAATGAAAGGCAAAGGGTGAAAAAAAATTTGTGTTCGTTTCTTAAAATGTCACACTCTTGTAAGGCAAAAGAGGCACTTTCTTTGCCCATTGAAGTTTCTTTAGGGTACATGGTTGCCCTAAAAATAAGATGGTTGTTTAAAACGAAAATATTATGAAATGCGTGAACAAGACAAGGGCAAGATGGCAAAAACAGAGGGGCAAAATTTTTTGGAAGAAACGAAATCACCATAAATCTTGGAGATTGATAATATAATTTTAAATAGCATACATAACTAAATCTATGAACTAAAGAATAGAACTTTTGTATAAATAAAGTATGAAAAATTTGGGGAAATTAATAATTACACTCAGAAAAAGGTTTAGTTATAATTACCAAGATTTGGTTATAGTGACCAAGTGGCATAGTTGGATATGGCGAAATAAATATCAGTTCACGAAAGTCTGCAATTTGCTTGAGACTTCTAGTTGGGACAAATGTATATTTGTTAATAATTACAAGCCGACTACCTTGAGTGGACAATATTGTTAGTTGAATTAAATCATTGTTGAGCAAATATAAACAATGCTTTGGTTGATACAAGTTTTCAATTAATTTTGTGAACTTGCTGTAGACTTGAATCAGCTAACCGTTTATTATTGGAAAAAAAGTTTCCTTTTGACAGAAATAAAAATTTACTCGATGGTTGCTGTGTTTACTTTCTTCTTTTATTTGCATATATTAAGCATAAAAAATACATACATATTTAAATAAATAGTTACTAGTATAAATAATACATATGTATATGGTGGTAAGAATTTCCTAAAAAGAAACGATGAAACAGGAACAGTCGTGCGAAAACCCAGGTCAATATCTGCTGGAAGTGCTGGTTTAAGTATACTGCTTTGCTTTTTCCTTGGCTAAATAGATACTTTCAAATTATAATTCAAATGAATTATATATCCACTGAGAAACCCCGGTTGGCATCAAACTGTATATCTTTAAATAACTATGCGCACACCGAAACAACTCGCGGCGATGGAAAAACTGAAACTGAGACAAACAAGTCTGGGCATGTCATAGCACACCAAGAATGATAGAATACAAGGTTGCGCCAATCGAGTTGAGAGCAACTGGCCGTGACGTCAAAATATACCAGAATGAGAGAGCAAGACGAACTCGACAAGAAAAAGAAGAAGCGTCGAACAAAAGGCAGTATTGCCAAGTTTTGAATTTGAAAAAGCACCAAATTTTTATTGGTGTATTTTATGGACCTTATATGAATACATAATTTTATTGTAAGGATGCCAATTCAAATTAATAAAAATCAATGTTTCTTGCACAACGGTCGATTTCTTCTGGCATGATTGAAGGTGCTGCACATATTTGGTTGTCGCTTATGATTGTCCCTGTGCCATGATTTTGTTTAAATTTTTGTAAAATTGCTTAGGACACTTACGATTGCTATAAATTTTGCTTCCATTTTTTTAAGATTTTCTAATTGAAGTCTTCAAACTAAAAACAAAAGCACCAAAAACGCACCAAGCTCAAAAATTTTCGCGTTTTGAATACCCACTAAATTTGGTGCGAAAAGCATGAAGTTGGCAACAGTGAATGTAACCCAAAGTATATTATGACGTCACCGACTGGGGGGATGCTGTCAAATCGACGAAGAGAGGTTTAGCGGTCCGCGAATGGCGCGACCTTTATTTTCTGGATCGTGATAGCACACACTATTCTTTCTCTACCTAGCGCAGTGATCGACATGCCATAGCTTACTGAGCGCTCTGTGACCACACGCGTGTTTCACCCATATAAGAACAGCGGTAGCGGAGCAATGATTTCCACGCACACAGTCTCATTCATTGAATCGTTCTTATGCAATGGTCGGCATACTAGCCCATTCAAACGATTCAATAAGTGGGACTGTGTGCATCAGTGTTGCCATTTTAGCCGTTTTCCGGCTAGATTTAGCCGGTTGCGATAGCAAACAGCCGGAGAAATTTCGATTTAGCCGGCAGCCGATTTGTTAGCCGTTTTGCAGAAAAAAATTAGCCGTTTTTAGCCGATTTTGCTATTTGCCTTGTTTTCTTAAATTTCAAATATGTATATATGTTTCCATTTTTGACTAAGCGACATAAAATCTGCTGGAAATGGCTACTAGCCTTATGGTGGAGAACATTTTCATGTCAGGCAGGACTGTATGAAATTGGGCCGATTTCGCTTATTTTTAACCGACTTCCAAAAAAGGTGGAGGTTATCAGTTCGTCGGAATCTTTTTTTTTTTTTTTTATGTATGTTACCGCATAACTTTGGACCACGTCAACCGATTTCGATAATTATTTTTGCATCGGAAAGGTAGTGTCTCAGAGGTGGTCCCATACTAAGATCCGATCAGCGGATCATGAGATATATATATATATATTTTTTTTATATGGGAGTTGAAGTCGGTTTTTTTTTGCTAAAAATTACTTGTTATTTTAAACGAAGAAGGGATTTTCTTCATAAAATGTTTGTTATAAATGTCTTAATTTTAAGTGTGAAGTTTTATTCGCAAACTTAGAAAATAAGAAATTGTATTATGCGTTTGTGTTTGGATATAGTGCCAACAAACAGAATAAATATTACATGTAGATATTGTCTTCCCAGATAGCGCATATTCACTTCTGCCTAAATTACAAAACACCATTTTTGCCCACTCCCAAAGGTTTAACGTAAGGGAAAAAGTGATATTTTCAAGTACTATGTACACATATGTATTTTTTTAAACAAACTTTTTTGCTGAGAACTTATTTAAATTCCAAAAACCGAATGCCAACTTGAATTAAAGGAACTAACACTGAAGTGAGTCAAAATGAAAATAAAAGAGCACAAATTTCTATGTAAAGCAAAACTCTCTGGGAATCCTACGAGACAGCTGCCGGTCATCTAAATGGGAGATCTGCAGTCTTTGGGCATCATATTTTACATCTGAAAAAACTGACCAGTTCTTTTGTGTAACTGTGATTTTGCATCCCTTGTCAATATATGGCCTCGGTTGATGTTAACTTAAGGTCGTTGTTTTACTGCCTTAAAATTGAAGGGAAATTTTTACAGCGTGTTTTATGTGTATTGGTTTCTATTTGAGTGTGTTGAGAATCGGTCAGTCAGAAAGGCCCTGTAGGGAAGACAATAGGTTTGTTCGTCGAAAATCCAGCGAGAATTATCACTCAAAATATCAGATAGTAAGAAAAAATGCTCATAAATTCTCTCTCATGTGGAGAAACTTGCAATTCTCTGTACGAACGCAAATTTGCCAGTTTTTTTGCCAGCTAATGTCCACGGTTGCATTTCAAACAAAAGAAATTTGTATAGAATTTTTAAAATTCTTTCAGAGGGGCAAAAAACAGGATCTACGTGCATATATCTTGTCAGTCCGCCTTTCTTCAACATACGTTTCAATTTCTTTGTCGGGTTTACTATATCGACTCTGGTTGAGATTGCATTCCGATTAAGAATACAGTTTTTTTTTTTTGCCGAGTACCTTTCAAATCATTGGAATTAACTAAATTAATTAAGTAAACAAGTATTAACTTAAATTTTTAATTTTAAAATAGCTCCAGTTTGTAAATTTTTAAATTTAACGAACTTGTGTATTCAAATTATCGTCGGAAAAAACTTTTACCATGTGCCACAATCATATGTTTTTCCTAATTGCAAATTCTTGCTGGCAAAATTTTTTCCGGCTCGAATTTGTAACTTCTCTCCAATAAATAGTATTTTTACCCATGATTTATTTAAATAAAACATGTGAAATTTAGTTGAAACATTTTAGCCGTTTTTAGCCGGTTTTATTTGCCAATTTAGCCGGTTTGTCCAAAAAGTTCTGGCAACACTGGAGTGCATTGCTTAGATCGCACTCTTCGTATGTGAAACACACATGTGCTCAGTGAGAGCTGAGCATTATTTAGGGGTGGCTCACAAGCACGATTGAGAGAAATAGAGATTGCGCCAATCGCGGTACCGCTAATCCGCTCTTTGTGATTTTGACAGAATGAGCTGTGTGCGTGACGTCATCTTGGTGCAATTGTTGAATGTGAGCATACGAAAAAACCAAAGTACAATTTTAATATTTGTGCGTTAATATTTCTGCGTGGTTTTAAACAATTATTGAGACATTAAAGAGCAAAATGAAGCGTGTAGTGGCAAAGTGTAATAGTGAAAACAAAAGGAAAACGTGCTATATAAGTTTTATTTTCGTTTCCTAGGGACGCAAACCTGGCGAAAAAGTGGAAGCAGTTCTGCCGGCGAGGACATGCATTAAACACCAAATCAAGCTTTGTGCCATGTGTGTGAGCTATGAGCTTCTACATGGAACTATTTTGGCCTTTCCTTGGTGAATTGTAGTAGGTATATTTCCATGGGGAATGTAGACAGTTTCTGGTTTCGTTTGCTGGCAATGGCATACATACAAAAGCAGTTTCTACAGTAAATGGATACATGAACTTCACTACCTACTTATTTTTGTTAGAACCTGATCGTTTTAGTGCTGGTATGAGGTAATGCACCGGTGGATAAGGTCGCCAGGCGCTAATTCAAGCGGCATTTTACCGCGCTGTTACGTACCTAATACAAAACAGTGCCCAAATTATTATACATTTAAAAGTTCAGCTTAAATTATGTTTTACTGACATAGAATATTTGCTTCCAAAAAAGCCACAACTCATGCATCCTCTCGGAAATGGTACAAAAGTCATCAAATAAAAGCTGTGGAGTCAACAGCTGTGGAGTTTATGGTGGTTGGCTACCGTCCACAAATATAAATATGCACTCTGCATGGCTTTTTAAAATGGCATGTCCAAAAATTCACTTTGCTGCACACCTTCCTTTTGGTCTACATGAAATTGCAAACACTGTTAATACATCCATTTTTTCATGTGCTAAAAATCGTACTTATCTAAAGGGCTACATGTTCAAAATTATTGCTACGTGTTCCTAATTAATCAATCTTTGTATATTTATTGATTCCTGCAAAATTGGGTCATGTTATATTAAAATTAACACATATTTCTGCATTGTTTACATATTTTTATATGCGTTTTGGCATTTCTCTTTCGCAATTGCACCAAGATGACGTCATTCAAAACTTACGCTCAAAAATCCTCTCTCATTGGCGCAATCTTGTATTCTATCATTCTTGGCTCACAAGCATAAATATGTTCCGCTCTCAAACCAAATTGTGGTTGCCTCAACTAAGATTTGGTAACTATGACTAAACCATGTGTTGAAAGAAAGCTTATCTGTATTAGCAGAGCTTAATGACATCCTTTCATGAACCATATGTTAAGTTGAATGGAATTTGTAGAAATATGCTTCAAAAAAATATGTATTAGTATTTACCAAACCCTTCAACTAAATTAACGATTTGGTACAACCTAGATGAATATTAGAAGCTTTAATATATTTGGTTATAATTACCAACCCATGGTAATAGTTCCCAATCCTTGGTAACAGTTCCCAAATATTGTCAAAATTCGGGAACTAAATATCTTTAGTTGTCGAAACTAATCCTTTTTCTCAGTGTAGTTTTGAACAATAACAATAAAAGGAAAAGAAAACTGGAGGAAGAAGAGAACATATTATCCCATACATTTTCATAAGTGCGAAATATTAATTTGAATAAACTTATAAGTTATTATATTAACAGATTAGTTCTTTTTTAAAATGCAGTGCACTACTTATCAGCAATAGTCGAGTCGGAAGTGAGTTCCAAAGGCATTTAGAGGTGATGAAAAATTGACGCTCAGATGTTAGAGTTCGATATTTCGTATGTGTTAGTAGTACTGACCTCGATGATTGAAGAAAATTGAGCCTTCGATAAAGATAAAGAGGTTCTTTGTATATATTATTTTATGTTGGGTCGATATCGTTTTAACCATTAACAAGTTACACTCAGAAAAAGGTTTAGTTATAATTACCAAGATTTGGTTATAGTGACCAAGTGGCATAGTTGGATATGGCGAAATAAATATCTAGTTCACGAACGTCTGCAATTTACTTGAGACTTCTAGTTGGGACAAATGTATACTTGTCAATAGTTACAAAACGACTACCTTGAGTGGACAATATTGTTAGTTGAATTAAATCATTGCTGAGCAAATATAAACAATGCTTTGGTTGATACCAGTGATCGGACTTCTACCACATTGTGGTAGATCTGCCACTTTTTTGAGCATCTACCACATCTACCACACAAGGTCTGAAATCTACCACATATTCGCCTTTTTGGGTAGTTTTATTTTTGCTCGACATAATTTTCTTAATTTTAAGAGCAAAAATTGTCCAACACTAAACACTAACACCAGGCAGAATGGGAGGATAAAATAAACCCTAAAATAGTAAATTTTCTCAATATTCAATTTTTCGACAGGAAACATAATTTACTGTGTTAAATTGCAAAATATATGATTTATAAAAAAGAATTAATAGCGAAAATGTTAAAAAACGGCGATTTTTGTGAAAGTATTAGAAAGTTTCAGTGCATCTAAAGTTTCTAAAGCGTTGTTTACTTTTACTTGAGAATTGTCAAAATCGGCAAATCCCAAGTAGCGGTTTCTGGAACGTGCCACATTTGTCCGCTACACTGTGATGTGATGTGATAAAAAGAAGCGCTGGCAGTATTCCGTAAAATATATTCGAAAAATATCTTGATATGGAAGGAACTGCTTTTCACTCTCAAAGAAAAAAATTGCTAAAACTCTACTGAATTTTCAGCACCTTCAATCTTGCACTTTATTATACTAAAATTAAGTTTTCTTTGGATTCTAATTAAAATCTTAGCAATTTTGGTGAAACCTTGAAAAATATTTTTAATTTTTGTACAAAGTTTGATCCAAATCCTGAGATCTACCGCATTTTTTTCCAGATTCTACCACAAAATTTTTTTTTCAAGTCCGATCACTGGTTGATACAAGTTTTCAATTAATTTTGTGAACTTGCTGTAGACTTGATTCAGCTAACCGTTTATTATTGGAAAAAAGTTTCAGTTCGACACAAATAACAATTTACTCGATGGTTGTTGTGTTTACTTTCTGCTTTTATTTGCATATATTAAGCATAAAAAATACATACATATTTATATAAATAGTTACTAGTGTAAATAATACATGAATTATACATCCACTGAAAAACCCCGGTTGGCATCAAACTTTATATTTTTAAATAACTATGCGCAAACCGAAACAACTCGCGGCGAGGGCAAAACTGAAACTGAGACAAACAAGTCTGGGAATGTCATAGCCAGTGTTGCCACACATTGACTTTTCCTACCAAAACTGGTAGGTTTTTTCCATTTGGTAGGTTGGTTGGCTTGATTGGATTTTGGTAGGTTCGGTGACAATGAGTAATAGTTAGTTGCGAGAAATAGAAAATATTTATCCCCAAACATTTTAGCAAAATTTTTTACACGAATATTTCACCGGTGCGTTCGTATAACGGCGACCGCAAACATGTAAATAACCTGAATCCTAAGTACAGACGTATACCCTTATTATTGCCAATCTATATATATAAAAATGGTGTGAAAAATTTATAGTAATTCATCAGTTGCGAACGGTTGGACCGATTTGGCTTAAATTTTTTTTAGTTGTTGTTTAGTGCACAAAGTTTTAACTTTTCCAATAGTTGGCGCAGGGGT
Source organism: Rhagoletis pomonella (assembly GCF_013731165.1). Taxonomy (NCBI): domain Eukaryota; kingdom Metazoa; phylum Arthropoda; class Insecta; order Diptera; family Tephritidae; genus Rhagoletis; species Rhagoletis pomonella. Next base: position 10,635,531 of record NW_023458563.1, read on the forward strand.
CGAGCTATGCTTAAAAAAATGCAGTTGGTTCGTTGGTAGCCTTTTGCCTAGATTAGCATATGGGATTCATTTTTTCCGTTAAGTGGGTCAGAGACCGAACTATTCGAAACAGTCTTATTAATGGTTCGATTTGCTTGCAATTTAGCACGTAGGTAGCTTATTGGCTGTGTTAACATATACATACGATATTTTTTCTGATAGGTGGACCAGAACCGATCAATTCTAAAAAATCTTCAATCGAATCGAGTCATTGTTTTACAGTTCGAAAGGTGTTTGAAGGCGCCGCAAACATGCGGGTATTGGCTATTTAACAATACTTATTACACAGGCCAACAAAAATGGAAAAAAATTTGATGCAGCAAATGTTAACGCTATTTTTGACAGATTTTTTTGTGCTGATTACGAATCCGTAAGCAAAAGTTACCATCAACTCCAGATTTTAAGAAAAAACGAGGTCAAATTGTCAAAAAATCGCGTTTTTTGCAATATTTGAGAAGCTCTAGCAAAGAAACAAAGGGTGGTAGAACCTTCCACCTAGGCTTTGATTAAAGCAAGTTCCCTCACCTTTGCTTGATGGTCACTTAGGGCTGGTTTCTCCAACTCAACTTAACTTAGTTTAGCCCCTTTTGGACTTAAGTCAAAAGTTAGCCTATGTTTTATACAGCTTATTCTTGACTGAGCCGAGAAAATTGGCTTAACTAAGTTGAGTTGGAGAAACCAGCCCTTATAGTCATTTGTTGAACAGGAATAACTGATTTCGGGAAGTTTGAGTTCCAACCGCAATTAAGCAAAAGGTGGTAGAACCTTCCACGTAGGCTTAAATTAAAGCCAGAACTACAGATTACCATCCCTCAAAGTACTATTTCTGCACCTTGCCCTAATGGTCACCTATACTCATTTACTTTTTATCGTCAAAAATTGTGTAAAAATCAGTGTTAACTGTTAAATAAATAACTATAGGTAACCTTGGGGTCAACGTGCAGGAATGGTATTTTCAGGGATTGAAGTCCGAAGTCCAAGCCTTAATTTCAGCCTAAGTGGAATGTTCTATCACCTTTTGTTTCATTGTTAGAGCTCCTCAAATATTGCAAAAAAAGCGATTTTTTTACACTCTCACCACATTTTTCCCAAAATCTGGAGCTGATGGGAACATTATACTTACGTATTCTTAATCACCAAAAAAACGTATTAAAACCAGCTTCAACATTTGCCGCATCAAAATCGGTAGTGCCCTGTGTTACCTACACTAATTATATAAAGAGAAGCTCCTTCTTTTTATAAGAGGTGATCTCGGGAACGGCTGTACTGATTTTTTGAAATTTTGGAGACCTTCTGCAGACTTTGGATATATTAAGGGAGCGTGGCATCACCCATGCATATCGAATTTTTCATACCGTATATCTCTGAAAGTATTTGTGGTAATGTCCTGGAAATTGGTATAGAAATTTTGGGGCTACTGGAAAAGGGAAGTGGTGCTTTCCAAACATATTGAAACTTTTACCTATCTGTAAATATATACACCCAGAATACAGTGTTTTTTTCTTTTTCGTAATAAATTTTTTTGTATCAAATTTTGAGTATGCAGTTTTGTAGATCACTCAATTTCAGTATCATAAAGTGCAAGTTTTTAATGGCTATAAGATACCGTTGCTTTTTGACTCTTTGGCTTGACTCCTCCTAAACGACCGAAACGATTTTAATGATAATTTTTAGTGGCGCTGGAACCGAATTATTGCTAAAAATCGTCGACTCGGAGGCACCAGGGATCAAAGTTAAATTACTCCCGTTAAATCAACCATCAGAACCATTGCGGTCCTTGCCTTACGGTGACTAAACAGAATGTGGAACAATGATACTCAGCAGTTTGTAAATTGCCCCCAACTATACTATACAGATTCAAGGACGATTAACTATGGAGCCGCAAGGACTTCTTCTCGGTATACCGCTTTCGTCAGGTTATTTAAGACGGCAATGGGGATATGCCTTCTGTCGACCACAAAACCAAACATGAACTTGAGTTGCTGGAGAAAACGTTGGACCAAATATTTCAATAAAAAAATAAATTTTGGGCGGGAGGATGTTCGCCGGGTCTGCTAGTATACAATATAAAGATCCATATACATATATACTTTATGGTTTTCTTGGACCAAGATTCCAGGAAAGTCTGCAAATGGGATCGTACTCAACCATATTCCAAGCGGAGTTCAAAATAAATATTATGTCGGATATTCAGCATTAAATGCCTTAGACTCTTTTAAGACGGCATCAAGGCTTGTCAACTTTTGTAATGGGTTCCGGGACAAAAAGGATTTGAAGGCAACGAAAAGGCTGACTATCTCGCAAAGCGTGGAGCCCAACTGCGCTTGCATGGTCCCAAGCTATTCTGCGGTACATCTAAAGGATACACTGAAGAACTACTTAGGAGCTTGCTGGGAATAACCCCAGATTTCAGTCCACTGGCGGAAGTCAAAGGAAATAAGACAATCAAAGAGATTCATAACTCCTTCTAGGAGGAACTCCGAAAGACTCCTTGAACTTAGAATTCTTATTGGTTACCTGACAGCACACTGTAGGTTTTGTGGGCTGATGGAGGAAACCCAGAGTATTTTCCATGTTCCTACCGACGAAGCATGAATCGTAGATTGATACACCTTAGAGAACGACTGTCTTCCCCATCTAAAATTCGGAACATGTCACCATCCAAAGTGCTTAGCTTTCTAAATAGCCTTAGGTTGGAGAATTTACAATTAGGGTTTAGCACAATAGATCTTCTTAGGTCGCAGCGCGAGTATCTCCGATGTAATAATAATAATAACAACAATATCGTCACTAGACACGAATAAAGAAGCGCGCGTGTAATTTTTCCCGCGCAACTATAGGATATGACGTGTAATTTTCGATACGAGTCGACTCTCGAAAAACGACTTGCTTTCGACACGACTCTCGCAATGAGGGTGTACATTTTTAATAAATTTGAAAATATATTCAACAATTTATATTGAGCTCGAGGCCGTTTCAAATAAAAATTTTTATTGTGGAAAAGCAACAATAATTTGAAAAAATGGTAGAAGTGATAGCTATTTCGGAAATCACCACATTTCTTCATCAGACTTCTTTCAGTAGGATTCGAACCGACGATCCCACTGACTCAGCCAGTTGCCTATGCACCGTGCTAAGTACGCCTTGTAAATTATCGTTTGCTTTTTTCCACTATTTTCATTTTTGTTATGCCAACACAATCAAGCGCAGCTATTCCGCTGCAATTCACTTGATCATGTGGTTGTTGGTATCGTTGGTTTTTGCTAATAATTCTATTTTTAGAATGTTTAACTTTTAGGTGTACTCGTCCTTAAGTTATTTGTTTTTGTTATTTTTTTGGCCTTTATAACAATTATATTCAACAATTTATATTGAGCTCGAGGCCGTTTTAAATGAAAATTTTTATTGTGTAAAAGCAACAATAATTTGAAAAAATGGTAAAATAGCTATCAC
>NW_023458563.1:10644022-10709542 GCF_013731165.1 Rhagoletis pomonella
TGTGTTTCACCCATATACGAACAGCGGTAGCGGAGCCAGCGTTGCCAGGTTGACATTTTTAACGTCATTTGGACGTGTTTTGTATCCTGTTGACGATTGGACGTTTTTTGTATAAAAAATGACGTTTTTTAATTTCCCAGTAATTTTCTCTGTTACTAACACCCGTATGCTGTAATCCGAAAGTTCGTACCCAGCAAAAAATCGGTAATCGCTTTAAGTAGCAACGTGTTCTAGAAGGCATAGCATTATAATGCCTTCGAATTTTTTCGCTTCTTTTAGGCCTTGCAAAGTAGAATGTCCTACAATATTTTATTTATTTCACTTCTTTGTTTCATTTCGGGGAATGCGAAGTAGAACAACCTATAATATTTTTTTTGATTCGCTTCTTTGCTTCATTTTGTGGAATGCAAAGTAGAATGTCCTACAATATTTTATTTGTTTCACTTTTTTGCCTCATTTCAAGGAATGCAAAGTAGAATGTCCTACAATATTTTTTTTATTTCGCTTATTTGCTTCATTTCGGGGAATGCAAAGTAGAATGCTGCATCGTAGTCAGCTGGAAAATAGAATGAATATCCAAAAATTCTTTTTCTACCGTTACTTTCTGTGGAAATTTGTCTCTCATAAAAATCATGTTTTACTTTGGTCAATTTGCAGCGGTGAGGACGTGAGTGAGGAAGTATAATTTTAAGCTTAATTAAATATGCATGTTTGTAAGTAAAATCTAAATACCTAAATACATACATATGTTTGTATAAAAACTGATTTATACAAATTTTAATTAAATTTCATCTTTTAAGACATTTTCTGATTTCAATATAATATAAATAAGTATGTACTTATCTAGGCATTCTACTTTAGTTTCTCTGTAAGGCGTTCTTTGTTCGCTTCTCTGGATTCTGTTTATCCATGCGTTCTCCCTTCGTTTGAAGGTAATGCTGCGGGTAAGGGCTTACCGCCAATGACATGCCCATGTTTTGACAGAAACAAATCAAAATAAATATAATCGCAAGTGAACAGTGAAATTAAAAAAAAAATTGTTTAATCGTATTTGAAAAGGCTTTTCCTTAATTAAGTAAAATATAATGGATTCAGTGGCCGGTGCACTTTTGTCTCAGGAGCAAGAACGTGATGCAGCCAACTGTTGCATTAATGTACAAAGGAGATTGCTACGAGACAGTTCTGATCCATTTAGCTTAAATGATAAATGTATGCTCCCTCTTTTTATAGGCCTCCATTCAACTAGATATTGTGCCGCTTTAATTCTTGCAACGCTTTCAAAAAATTCCACAACATCCTCTTTAGCTACTTTTACAAAGCCTCGGGCAATGTCCGGCCTTTCGCTCATGCATTGCACCAGTTTTTCATATTGCGAGCGATTTGTTGTGATCTTCGACTTGATAATTTTGTAAACATTTAATAATAATTTTTTTCTATTCATACTTCAACTTACATACATATTTTTGCGTTTACACACTTTATTTTATTGATATTTTAATACAATTTGTTTCGCTCCGACAAATACATAAAAATGACAGCTACGTCGGATTCAGGCATACCAACATTACGAATTTCGAAGATGGCCTACGAATTTCGAAACTACGATACGACAACACGGATTTCAGCATACCAATTTTACGATTCGTAGCAAAATCGAATCTACGACGGATTGCAGCATAGGGGTGTAAATCTTGTAAGTAGAACTGATTTTGAATTATTTTCTTAAAAAATCATTACAAGCTTTGTGTTTTGCAGCAGCTGCTTCCAAAGATATTTATTCTTTGGACGCTGATGACTTAAATATGATGCATACCAAGCGTACGCGCGTTTTTTTGGATTCTTGGACTACACCCAGAAAAAGGTTTAGTTATAATAACCAAGATTTGGTTATAGTGATCAAGTGGCATAGTTGGATATGGCGAAATAAATATATAGTTCACGAAAGTCTGCAATTTACTTAAGACTTCTAGTTGGGACAAATGTATATTTGTTAATAATTACAAAACGACTACCTTGATCGGACAATATTGTTAGTTGAATAAAATCATTGTTGAGCAAATATAAACAATGCTTTGGTTGATACAAGTTTTCAATTAATTTTGTGAACTTGCTGTAGACTTGATTCAGCTAACAGTTTATTATTAGGAAAAAAGTTTCAGTTTGACACAAATAAAAATTTACTCGATGTTTGTTGTGTTTACTTTCTTCTTTTATTTGCATATATTAAGCATAAAAATACGTACATATTTACATAAGTTAGTTACTAAAGTAAATAATACATATGTATATGTTGGTAAGAATTTCCTAAAAAACAACGATGAAACAGGAACAGTCGTGCGAAAACCCAGGTCAATATCTGCTGGAAGTATACTGCTTTGCTTTTTCCTTAGCTAAATAGACACTTTCAAATTATAATTCACATGAATTATATATCCACTGAAAAACCCCGGTTGGCATCAAACTTTATATTTTTAATTAAACTTTAAACTATGCGCGTACCGAAACAACTCGTGATGATAGCAAAACTGAAACAGAGACAAACAAGTATGGGCATGTCATAGCACACATGGCGCAGCGATCGACATGCCATAGCTTACTGAGCGCTCTGGGACCACATGCGTGTTTCACCCATATACGAACAGCGGTAGCGGAGCAATGATTTCCACGCACAATGCAATGGTCGGCATACTAGCGCATTCAAACGATTCAATAAGTGGGACTGTGTGCATTGCTCAGCTGGCGCTCTTCGTATGTGCTCAGAGAGCGCTCAGCATTCTTTAGGGGTGGCTCACAAGCATGAATATGTTCCACTCTCAAACCAAATCGTGGTTGCCTCAACTAAGATTTGGTAACTATGACTAAACCACGTGTTGAAAGAAAGCTTATCTGCATTAGCAGAGCTTAATAACATCCTTTTATGAACTTACCTAAAGTTGAATGGAATTTGTAGAAATATGCTTCAAATAAATATTTATTAGCATTAACCAAACCCTTCAACTAAATTAACGATTTGTTACAACCTAGATGAATATTAGAAGCTTTAACATATTTAGTTATAATTACCAATCGATGGTAATAGTTCCCAATCCTTGGTAACAGTTCCCAAATATTGTCAAAATTCGGGAACTAAATATCTTTAGCTGCCGAAACTAATCCTTTTTCTCAGTGTAAGGATCCCGTGTTCAAAGGCTGGTTATGTAAATACTAGACCGCAGGTGGAGTCAACCCTCCCTTCTTCTGCGTGCTCTGAGAAAAAGGATTAGGTTCGACAACTAAAGATATTTAGTTCCCGAATTTTGACAATATTTGGAAACTGTTACCAAGGATTGGGAACTATTACCATGGGTTGGTAATTATAACTAAATATATAAAAGCTTCTAATATTCATCTAGGTTGTACCAAATCGTTAATTTGTTGAAGGGTTTGGTAAATACTAATAAATATTTTTTTGAAGCATATTTCTACAAATTCCATTCAACTTAATGTATGGTTCATAAAAGAATGTTATCAAGCTCTGCTAATACAGATAAGTTTTCTATCAACACATGGTTTAGTCATAGTTACCAAATCTTAGTTGAGGAAACCACGATTTGGTTTGAGAGCGGAACATATTCATGCTTTTGAGCCACCCCTAAAGAATGCTGAGCACTCTCTGAGCACATGTGTGTTTCACATACGAAGAGCGCCAACTGAGCAATGCACACAGTCCCACTTATTGAATCTCCTACAAGACATCTGCCGGTCATATGACTGGTTATCTGACTGGGAGATCTGCAGCCTTTTGGGATCATATTTTACGTCAGAATTGCAGGGATTTCTGCAAAATCTGACCAGTTCTTTTGTGTACATGTGATTTTGCATCCCTTTTCATCATATGGCCTCGATTGATGTCAACTTAAGGTCTCTGTTTTACTGCCTTAAAATTGTGGGACAATTTTTGCAGCGTTCTTTATGTGGATTGGTTTTTGTTTGAGTGTATTGAGAATCGGTCAGTCTAAAATGCCCTTTTCTTGTAGGGTCGTTTGAATGCGCTAGTATGCCGACCATTGCATAAAAACTATTCAATGAATGAGACTGTGTGCGTGAAAATCATTGCTCAGCGGTAGCGTATATGGGTGAAACACGCGTGTGGTCACAGGTCGCTCAGTAAGCTATGGCATGTCGATCACTGCACCAGGTAGAGAAAGGAAAGTGTGTGCTATGACCAGCGTTGCCATTTTAGCCGTTTTCCGGCTAGATTTAGCCGGTTTTGATAGCAACTAGCCGGAGAAAATTCGATCTAGCCGGCAGCCGATTTGTTAGCCGGTTTGTAAAAAAAAGTTAGCCGTTTTTAGCCGATTTTACTATTTGCCTAATTTTCAGGTGCAAAAAGTAAACAAGTTGTTCGAAAGCAATAATGCAGACCCAATGAAGATTTTTAATGAACTCAATGTTTTACTTTCGCATCTATGCTTCCTAGGGGTTATTAGCGCGGACAAATTTGATCCTATATGCTCCCCGTTGGAACCATACCTTGCTCCATTCCCTCAGTTTTATCACAGTTTTGAAGAGTATTTAAAAACAAAAGTAAGCACAAATGCTTTAGACCACGAAGCCGAGAAAATAATTCGAGAAAATGGTCGCTATTTTATTATCACTTTAATAAAGGAATTACGTCAACGCCTCCCTACAAATATTGCCACACTAAAAAAAAATTGACTTTTTTCGGTTGGAAATGCATTAAGAGTAATTAAACCAAAAGTATTTGTTCAACTACAGCAACAAAAACACAAATATAATGCCGACGAAATAACATCCATAGAGATGCAATGGCAACGGTTAACGTTACATACCTGGAGTTATTTAGACTCAACTGTAAAATTTTGGGCCGAAGTTTATCAATTTCGAAATGCCCTAGGAGAAAACCCTTTTGCTGACCTTTCCAACCTAGTTTTTAGTTTTCTTGTTTTGCCTATAAGTAATGCAGAAGTAGAGCGAATATTTAGTTCAATGAATATAATAAAAACTAAGCAAAGAAATCCAATGTGCGTTAAAACGTTAAACGCTATTTTATATATAAGATACGGTTTAAAACGTAAAGAAAAATGCTGCCATAATTTTACTGTAGATGACGATCTCTTAAAATTAATGAATTCAGGTGATATATACAATAGTGATTCATTTGATGATGAGGAATATACACTAGATATAAATTAATGGTGTTAACTAGTCTTTCGTTTCTTGCGATTTATTTAAATAAAGCATGTGAATTTTTACTAAAACATTTTAGCCGTTTTTAGCCGCTTTTTTTGGCCAATCTAGCCGGTCTGCCCAAAAAGTTCTGGCAACACTGGCTATGACATGTCCAGACTTGTTTGTCTCAGTTTCAGTTTTGCCATCGCCGCGAGTTGTTTCGGTGTGCGCATAGTTATTTAAAAATATAAAGTTTGATGCCAACCGGGGTTTCTCAGTGGATATATAATTCATGTGAATTATAATTTGAAATTGAATTTAGCCAAGGAAAAAGCAAAGCAGTATACTTAAATCAGCACTTCCAGCAGAAATTGACCTGAGTTTCCGTTAATGTATGCAAATAAAAGAAGAAAGTAAACACAGCAACCATCGAGTAAATTTTTATTTGTGTCAAACTGAAACTTTTTTTCCAATAATAAACGGTTAGCTGATTCAAGTCTACAGCAGGTTCACAAAAATAATAGAAAACTTATATCAACCAAAGCATTGTTTATATTTGCTCAACAATGATTTTATTCAACTAACAATATTGTCTACTCAAGATAGTCGTTTTGTAATTATTAACAAATATACATTTGTCCCAACTAGAAGTCTCAAGTAAATTGCAGACTTTCGTGATCTAGATATTTATGTCGCCATATCCAACTTTGCCACTTGGTCACTATAACCAAATCTTGGTAATTATAACTAAACCTTTTTCAGAGTGTGAACTTCACGGTAAGCCTTGGGCGCTGTTGTGACTCCTCACCTTTTTTAACGGCGCCCCCTAACCTGGCATAAGTCCGTCTGGTCATTAGTCAGTCATTTCCAAGTCCTCCGTCTTCCAGTATTCACTCCCACTTCCCCTGCGTTGCCAAGCGCAACATCCCACACCCAAATCTTGGGCTCAGCACTTCTTACTCAATTATCCTCAGACATCAACAAACTCCTGAATTCAGCTTATCATTTTTTTCCCTAACTCTTTATTCACAATTTCAACTTATCTACAATTTTTAACACTATGAACATTTCTTTCTACCACTCTAATGCTAACACCGATACATTAAATTCATAAAAATTCAGGTTTTAATTTTATCTCCTATTGCCTATTAATATTAAGGACTACTCCTATTTTCCTACTAATACCCTAATTCTAGAACCAAAAGCAATTAATCGAATATAAATCAAGATTTAATTTTACACCTTATTTCCTGCTATTTCCAAACAAAAAAATCCAAAAATTTTTTCTTTCCTTTTTTATACAACCCTAATACACATTTCCTACTATTCAGTGCAAGAATGATAGAATACTAGATTGCGCCAATGAGAGAGGATTTTTGAGCGAAATTTTTGCTGACGTCATCTTGGTGCAATTGCGAGAGAAAAATGCCAAAACGCATATAAAAATATGTAAACAATGCAGAAAAATTTGTTAATTTTAATATTACATGGCCCAGTTTTGCAGGAATCAATAAATATACAAAGATTGATTAATTAGGAACACTTAGCAATAATTTTGGACATGTAGCCCTTTAGGTAAGTTCGATTTTTAGCACATGAAAAAATGGATGTATTAACAGTGTTTGCAATTTCATGTAGACCAAAAGGAATGTGTGCAGCAAATTGAATTTTTGGACTCGCCATTGTAAAAAGCCATGCACAGTGCATATTTATATTTGTGGATGGTAGCCAACCACCATAAACTCCACAGCTTTTATTTGATGACTTTTGTATCATTTCCGAGAGGATGCATGAGTGTGGCTTCTTTGGAAACAAATATTCTATGTAAGTAAAACATAATTTAAGCTGAACTTTTAAATGTATGTATAATAATTTGGGCACTGTTTTGTATTAGGTACGTAACAGCGCGGTAAGATGCCGCTTGAATTACCGCCTGGTGACCTTATCCACTGGTGCATTATCTCGTACCAGCACTAAAAATATTATTTTCAATATCTTCACTAGTAAAGTGCTTCATGCACACATAGCTCGGTATGGTGTTTAATGCATCTCCTGGCCGGCAGAACTGCTTCCACCACCTTTTCGCCAGATTTGCGACCGTAGGAAACGAAATAAAACAATGAAAAAAAATATTTTTTAAAAACAAGCTTTTATTTAATCTGTGCAATCAAAGGAATAAAATGAAGTAGTGTTAGAAAAGATTTTTTAGCACGAAAATTTTGTCAAAACTGCACTAAAATGAATAAAATAAAATAAGTTAAGGTCTCGTTAAAGTTACAAGCTTTTTTAAAAACGAAGTAAATTAGTACAAATTGTTAGTAATTTTCATTAGAGTTTGAATAACTCCTTTTACTTAATGGCTTTTAGTAACTTTAACGAGACCTTAACTTATTTTATTTTATTCATTTTAGTGCAGTTTTGACAAAATTTTCGTGCTAAAAAATCTTTTGTTACACTACTTCATTTTATTCCTTTGATTTTACAGCTTAAATAAAAGCTTGTTTTTAAAAAATATATTTTTTACATTGTTTTATTTTATAATTTTTAGTCCATTTATAAAAGCGTTGTATATTAAAAAGTGTTATTTTATTTTATTTAAAAAATTTTGCAATAGACATTAAAATAATTAAACTTGCAATGAAAGAGAACAGGAGACTTGGCCAGAGAACTTAGATAGATAGAGAAGGTGCAAATTTTTGGAACGTAAAATTGTTTGGCTGAAAAATAAATCCATGGAATATCACCACAGCGCGATTAACATTTCAAGAAGAGTTAAAAGAGAAAAATGTAAATTTCTGTTATGATAATGTTATATTTGTTGAAAGTGTCTGGCTATGTGTTGCTTGGTTGCAGGTGAATGCAGAAACGTATTCATGTTTTTTTTTTTTTTTATAAAATTAAGTAAATTAATATAGTTAAATTATATTAAATGTACTTTTATATTAGTTAGAATTACTGATTTGCATTTCTGCAAAACCATTTGTTAAATATAATTTATTCAGTAGTTAATGTTGCTAAAAACTTAAAAAGCATCTGTTCAAGTTCGCTTCTTGTACGAGTATTATATTATGTAAATAGTAAAATGCATGTTAGTTAAAAAAATTATAAAATTGGTTTTTTCACATACTCACTTTAAAGATGGACGCATTAACAAAAATATTTACAAAGCAATGCACTTGTTAACTTCAAAGTTGTTTTTGAGTTTTACTGCAATACTCGTAGATATTATTTGTAAATAGGTAATAGTTCTGGAGTAAAATGCAAATCCATTTCCCAGGCATGCGCATATGGATGCTTGTAGTACATACAGATGCGATCAACTAATTAGCAACGAAATTCAAAATGATATTGTTTACAAATTATGTTTATTTATTTATTTTTAATAATTTCCTTTAAAATATAATTCAATCTATAACAGAAACCACAATAATAAAAGTTTAAAAGCTTGCACAATAATTAATCAAACTTAAAAAAATTGTTATAAAAATTTAAAAAATTTTAGTTAGAATATTTAGAAAATTTTCGGGTATGCAGCTTTGTAGTCCATTCAATCAAGTACACTAAAATCCAAGTTTCAAGTTGTTAAAGATTACCGTTGATTTCTTAGAATTTTTTTTTGTGGAGGGTGTTCGCATTTTCTTCCATATAACACATGAACCAATATTTTTTTTGTATGAAAAATAAATAAGAACACCCCAACAAAAAAATCTAAAAAATCAACGGTAATTTTTAACAACTTGAAACTTGCACTTTCTTATAATATAATTGAATGGACTACAATACTGCATACCCGAAAATATATTAAATATTCAAATACAAAATTTGGATGATTATTTCTTGAAGGTTGATTCATTTTTTTACAATTTGTGCAAGCTTTTAAACTTTTATTATTGTGGTTTCTGTTCCAGATTGAATTATATTTTAAATGAAAATCATTAAAAATAAATAAACATAATTTGTTGATGGCAGCTGAATGTATGTATGTATGTACTTACATATGTAAATATGTACCCAAAATCATTTATTGATAACGTTCTTGCACCTGCACATAATATTATATATGTATATGTAAGTACATACTAACTTTCTTCTTATTTGGGGCTGACAAACTTTAACTTAAGAGTCGACTTTATTTCGTCTACTAATATGCCCCAATAGTTTTGGAGTCAAATGAAAATGCATTTCCCACGCATAAATATATGTATCTATATGTACTACATCCTCCATTAATTGACAACGTTTTTGCATGCATATATAAGTACATCCATACATACGTGCATATTGCTGTCTAAGTACCACGCACATATATACAAATGTACATATGTACAACTCACGGCAGCATACATACACACATACATAATTGCGCGCATATTCAAATACAACAATAACTATTTCATTCATAAACGCATGCGCATATTTCTCAAGGCCAAGTAAATTCATTCATAAAAACAACCGCAGCACATCTCCCCGCAAATTCATCACCTACAAGCGCAACTTTGTCAATCCGACACAAAAATTCTAAAATCTTAAAATGAAGAAATCTCGGCCAGCCAAGTGAAAAGTGGCAATTATTTCTCTATAACCAGTAAAATAAGTTATCTCGAATCTTGGCAATTTTTGGTAATTTTTGACAAAACACTCTATTTCTCTGTTCCATACCAATATTTCAATCATTAACTAGTATTTTAAAGTGTCATTTTAATAAACATTAAATAAAAGTGTACGTTTTCTGCAGGAAAATACATTAATTTTTTTTAATAAAATCAAAACTTCTAAAATCACAAACATATGTGGTTTTATAGGAAGTTCACAGATGTAACGTGGCAACTTAGCTCGTTTTCACATTTTTCGGTCCGAAATTGTAAAATTTTTGTCCATGACGCGCCACGATTTTTGTACAGGTGGGTCAATGTGCCTTGAACACCATTTACATATATACAAAAAAATTATTTTATTTATTTTTTAATATTAATAATTTCTATACTTCAAAGCGTTTATAAAAGTATATTTACATATATGCACGGACGATTTTTAATATTTTTCATCCGTAAGCAAATCTTCAGTACCATAAAAGATTCAAACACATCAAAGTACAAGCAATGCAATGTCCAAGCTAGTGCTACTCCACTGTACATGTGTATATGAATGTATGCGTGTAAAAAATGTCAATTCCAGTTGGTTTTAATCCATTTTAGCGGACATAGTTTTTTTGGTTTCAGCTGGTTCCAACTGTTAATGAAGCACAATTTTTATGGTTAATCTTGATGAAAGTTACATGTATCGTCGAGAACATGGTTACATGCAGAATTTTAAATTAATTAATATTCTTCTCCATATAAAATGTACGAGTATGGCTTTATTAAATGTAAACTTATGCGAAAACCTAAATATTTCGTCAACCAAGGGTTAATTTTGGTGGCGTCGTGGCAATTCGCAGAAATTTAATAATTTGTCTTGGTTGGAGGACGGCGAGGGGAAGACGAAAGCAGAACAATCGTACATATTTATGCACATATTTACTTTTATAAATGCACACATATTTATGCGTTTGTCTTCTTGGACGAATGAAAAATTTCATATATGTGGTGATTTAGAGATTGCCGTTTCAGTAATGTGCCGTGGCGTGTACGCTAGAGGCGATGCAACTTTTTGGCGTCTCGCCGTTTGTCTTGGTTCAAATCCCGGACGGACCAAGTAATAAATTTTTTATTTTTTTTTTTAATTGTCATATCCATATTCGATTTTAAATTTTACTGTTAGCTTTGTTTAAAATAATATAAATGGATATGTAGGTTCAAACGCATGCATAATTTCACATAATCGCTCAAATTTGCCAAAAGCGACTGAAAGCTTTATTGTAAATGTTTTCACTAAAATATTAGTTATTGGAATTAAAATTTTATGCGAATCCAATTTTCCAATATGTTCATGCCACAAAAATTATTTCATAAGTAGGTAATTTTAAACACACATACATGTGTATGAATACTGGCAATCAAAAGTGAGTGCATGCTGTTTTTTGTTTAATAATTGCAATGTCTTTTAAGTTAAATTTTTTTTGTTATTTTCGACGGGTTTTGCGGTTTTGTGCATATAACAAGTGCAATATAAAAAATAGCGCAAATTTTTTTTTTAAATTTGTTTGCAAACGGTCTTGCGCATTTTATTCTACAAGAAATTCCCTTTTATTTGGTAAAAAGTGCAAAAAGCCCTCAGCAATAAATAATCATTAAAAATCAACCGGATTTTAGCCACTTATTATTTGATCTTGTTCCACTAGAATTAAAAAACCGATCTATCTGCGCACTCAAAATTTTTCTAATAATTCAGATTAAACAGGTCAAAATTTAGACGAGAATTCGTTGAATTTTTCTATGTTCTGTGTTAAGTTTGAAAGTTTGACTTGTATAGTTTAGATTAAAGCATGAACCACATTTTCATAAAAAGATAATAAAAAAAATTTAATTGAAAATCATTGCAAATATTAAGCAAAAAACACCATGCACTCACTTTTGATTGCCAGTCTATGTATGCATGTACATATGTGTGTAAACTTTATGCCAAACTATCATTATTTTAAATTGTATTTGCATCTTCATAAAAGGAGAACAAGATAAAAAATTTAACAAAAATTACAAATTAATAAAAAATTATGTGAAGATTTACCATATTTTCGTTTATTTGCTCGCGAAGAACATCACATTTCATGTTGCTCAACATTGTATTATGTTATCAACATTAAATTCAACAGAATTTCTACATTCCGACTTGAACTTTTCTAACGCTGTTAATTTTTCGTCCGCGAATAGTTTCCACTTTCAGTTTGCACCTTCTCTATCTATCTAAGTTCTCTGGTTTTACGTTCTTTGGCAAATGACGCTCTGTTAGCCATAAATCTTACTATTTTTTGACCGCCTTTGAATCAAGACCCCTGGACCATATGGGAAATTCATTTATATATTAAATTGCATTGTCATAGTGATTGGAACTATGCTGAAAATTTCAAGTCTCTAACTTGTCGGGAAGTCAGTTTAAAATCGATTGGAAATTTCCGCGATTTGCGCGGGATGACCAAGTTAAATAAAATCTTATAATAAAAGACTTATATCGCACGCCTCCTTTTGTGTTCACTATTACACTTTGCCACGATATACTTCATTTTGCTTCGCAATGACTCAATAATTGTTTAAAACCACGCAGAAATATTAAGGTACAAATATTAAAATTGTTATTTGGTGTTTTCGTATGCTCACAATCAACAATTGCACCAAGATGACGTCACGCACACAGCTGATTCTGTCAAAATCACAAAGAGCGGATTAGCGGTACCGCGATTGGCGCAATCTCTATTTCTCTCAGTCGTGACTTCAGTGTATCTAAATTCATATTCACTACCAATGACTTCTAACTTCCAATTCTGCTCTTTCTGTAAACGTAAATTCCGTAATGAGACCACTTTGATCTCAATGATATTTCAATATTACTATAACCAAAAAACCGGCAAGATTGATGTTTTCTTTTTTTGCGTAACTAAATCTCTCCAGCGGGCCTATATGTATATATATACATATATATATATATGTACATATATGCATTGTACTATATTAAAACAATTCATGTACTCACCTTGGCCTCCAGCGTTGATGGTACCAGCATGCTGTCGAGAACCTGTGTGGAGAGTTGGAGAGCCTACCATATATACAGATGGCTATACATACATACGTACACCTGCAGGCAAGATGCTGAGGTCTGTACCTAGTGCCCTACTGATCATAAAGGAAAATCACTCGCTCGTGTTACCGGGCGGCGAGCGAGTCGAAAAAATACTGCGAAAACTAACACGTGTAAAATGCTATATTAAGTGGATGAACCAGGTGATGATGACGTACGTAAAAGTCAAGAATGATAGAATACAAAGATTGCGCCGATAGGGGTGCAAAAATTTTTCGTTCTGCGCATCTACGTCATAATATAAAAGTTGTTGTTGGCGATCTGTCAAATCGCATACAATTTCGACGAAAAAAAGTAAATATAGCCTAAAATTTAGTTGAAAGACTAAAATAAAACAATCTGGTAGCAATTTATTGAATCGAGAAGACGGTAAATTTATTTTGTGTTTCTTTTACATTATTTATATTATTATTTTATTTCAGGTAGTGAGTAGGGCGTTCAAATAAAAACCCAGGTGTTAAACAAGTGTTCCCAGTGGCCGTTGACCATATTACCCAAATCAGCTGTTCGTGATAATATTGTTTTTGTGTACCCCGTATTGGCCCTGTTTGCCTTAGGACTTAATTGCGGATGCCATATTCAAATCCTGGTGGATGTACAGTGGTTTTCCGGTGTATGATGCCATGCATATGTTCGCGCCTGTACTCCGTATTTTTTTTTTTTTTTTTTTTTTTTTGGGGGATGGGGGGGGGAAAGCCTATACCCGTCAGTGTGGGACTTTAACCCGAACTAAACCTCCTACTGTCCGAGTACCGAACCCCCCGGTACCACCGTCAAGTATTTCGTCGGGAGGCGGTTGAGCACTAGACTCACACGTTCGTTCCAGTCAGTTGTACTCAGTCCTGGGCTACGCCTGGTAGGCTTTGCCACGTCTTGTTTAAGGATAATTACCCTTTTTTAACTACTTATTCATTTATCTCTTAGATACAACTTATTATTTTCGCTTTTATAGACAGTAAGAGCAAAAACCTTAAAATGCCTTATGCGACGAGTTTCAAGCCCACATACGTATGTATAATGCCTTTGCGGTTTGAACGGTCTAGGTTCCAATCCGCTCCAACGCCCCGTGTGGACGAAATTCGAAACTGCACTTTATTTGCGGCTGGAACGCCCTAGGTTCCAGTCCGCGCGTATTTATCGATTTCAAAAATTTTTCGAGATTGCCACCTGAGCGGCTGGAACGCCCTAGGTTCCAGTCCGCGCCTATTTTCGATTGCAATAGTTTTTCGATATTGCCACTTGGGCAGCTGGAACGCCATAGGTTCCAGTCCGCGCGTATTTATCGATTTCACAAATTTTCGAGATTGCCACCTGAGCGGCTGGAACGCCCTAGATTCCAGTCCGCGCATGCGCTTTAATTGTTAGATTTCATGTTCAAGGTGCGGTCTGAAAGCACAACTTTCTAAGCCGCACTGCTCGAGCGGCTGGAACGGCCTAGGTTCCAGTCCGCGCCTACGCTTTGGTTGGTGAACATCATAGTTTAGTTCCAGTCCGCGGCTATGATAAGAGTTGGCTTAAGCACGGCTGGTACGCCGCTGTCTCTCTAGGTCCCTCAGTTCCTTCAAAATCGAAGTTAGTGTATCGCTGGTTGATGCCCATTCGCTGGTTCCAAAATCGAAGTTAGTGTATCGCTGGTTGATGCCCATTCGCTGGTTCCTTTTTCACCATATAGTCGACTACTGACTGTGGCGTAAACACCCCGCCAACGGCAAGTTTAAGTTGGTTCATCTGCCGATGGAAACGAGGGCACTCAAAGAATACGTGGTGGACATCTTCTTCCACGCCACTTAGACAGAAGTCGCAGTAGGGGTCGTGCACATGTTTGAATTTAAACAGGTATGCCTTAAAACCGCCATGACCACTCAAGAACTGGCTCAGATAAAAATCTACTTCGCCATGCGTTCTATTAAGCCAGGATACCAGGTTTGGTATGCAGCGATAGGTCCAACGACCTTTAGTCGTACTATTCCACCTGTTTTGCCACTCCGTAACGCTGCTTTGCCGGGCTTGATGTCGGTCTAATTGAGTTAGAGTACGCCGCGTGGATGCAAGGACCGTCGATTCTCTTGCTAGTATATCTACGGGTATCATACTGCCGATTACGAAAGCTGCTTCGTCCGACACTGTTCTGAAGGCGCTGCAAACTCGGAGCGCGCATAAACGGTATGTTGAGTTGACTCCGCGGAAGTATGCTGGACACTGTGCGGCGTTTGACCAAATTGGGGCCGCATACAGTATTTGGCTTTTAACCACGCTCGCTAAGAGTAAACGCCTGTGCTGTTTCGGTCCTCGCGTATTAAGCATTATTCGCGATAGTCCCGTGATCGTTGAAGCTGCTTTCTCTCTCACATAGCTCCGGTGGGCGCTGAAAGTAAGACGCTTGTCTAGCACCACTCCCAGGTATTTAATTGTGGGTTTCGTCGTGATGGTGTGGTCGCCAATTTTTAGCGCTACCTCCTCTAGTTTCTTACGACTCGAGATAAGTATTGCTTCTGTTTTTTGCTCGGCTAACTTCAGGCCGAAGCTATTTAACCAGCTATTAATCACGCCGACTGATGATGCTACCTTTTCGCATATGACATCAAGCAGTTTCGCAGACACTACTACCGCAATGTCGTCTGCAAAACCCACTATGGATGATCCCTCAGGCAATTCGGTACGGAGAACTCCATCATACATAATGTTCCATAGCAAGGGTCCTAGTACGGATCCTTGTGGAACGCCACCTGTTATCTCAGCCCGTTGCAGGCCCTCCTCCGTTTCGTACCACAACACTCGTGAATGGAAATAACTTCGTATTAGTCTCCGAAGATAATAAGAAATGCCAATGCTCTCCAGTCTATCGAGTATTTTAGCCCAGTTGGCAGAGTTGAACGCGTTCTTTACGTCTAAGGTAACAATAACGCAGTATTCTTTTGCTCTTCCCAGCCACCGTGTACCGCTTGTTGCATCCCGTGCTAACTTAATGACTTCTGATACCGCATTCACAGTGGATTTCCCTTTTCTAAACCCGAATTGGTTTGCCGATATACCGCCTTTTTCTTGGACTTCCCTGTCGAGATGTTTAGCTATAATATGCTCCAAGATTTTACCTGCTGTGGCTAGCAGACAAATAGGCCGAAAACTTGAGGGATCATCCAGAGGTTTACCCGGCTTTGGTATTAAAACCAGCTTTTGCCTCTTCCAGATTTGAGGGAAAGTCCAACACTCATTAAAAACTTGTAGGAATAAGGAAGCGCACTGGTGGACTGCAAGCTTAAGAGCTATGTTGGGTACGCCATCGGGGCCAGGAGCTTTCTTTACTTCCACCTTCGATGTTGCGAGTGTGATTTCTTCTTTCGTTACAGGGTCAACAACACTCAACGGCTCGCCATCCATAGTGGACACTAACGGTCTCTGTACAAAAAATAGTGTCCCCACGACGGACTTTACGTATGCAGCGTTTGTCGGGTTCATGTTTCTGCCTTTCAGCTTTTTTGAGACAATTTTGTAAGC
This sequence comes from Rhagoletis pomonella, assembly GCF_013731165.1. NCBI lineage: Eukaryota > Metazoa > Arthropoda > Insecta > Diptera > Tephritidae > Rhagoletis > Rhagoletis pomonella. The sequence continues at coordinate 10,660,421 of NW_023458563.1, forward strand.
CGAGCCCCAAGGATTCCGTTCAGCATCATCGCAGAGCTCTAAGAAGCATTGCCGTTTACTTTCTTTAATTCCTTTCTTTAGTGCGTCGCGTGCACTCTTATAAGCCGCACGAAATACCACGAAGTTGTCTCTTTCCCTACCCCTCTGAGCATTTCGCCTACATCTTAGACATTTCTTTCGCAGGTCCGCTATGTTATCGTTCCACCAGTAGACCGCATGACGATACGTGGAGGAAGTTCTCCTGGCCATTGATGCATCGCAAGCTGCGCGAATGTCCGCCATTAGGTGTTCGGCAATGGAGTCAGCTGACCCTTGGTAAACGGTGGATGGTAGCATGCTGGTAAACGATTCGGGGTCGAAAGTACTGGTTTTCCACCCGTGCGATACTCCGGGGTTGTGAGTCCGCTTAGACAGTTCTCGTGTGCAGTTGATATTGCAAATTAAAGCTGAATGATCACTCTGCGTATAACACGTGCTATGTTTCCATTCAGTGAATCTATATAGCCCGGAACTGATAAAGGTCAGGTCTATTATTGACCCAAAACCGTTTCGGCTGAAAGTGTGTTCAGTTCCTGTGTTTAGTAAAACGACGTCCAAACAAGCGAAAGCCTCCAGAAGAGCTCGCCCTCTTGGGCTTGTACTGCGGCATCCCCACTCTTGTGCCCACGCGTTGAAGTCGCCTGCTATAAGAACATTCTGCCTGCCTCTAGCATCTAGCATTTGATGTTTAATATGTGCCTCGATGTTTGCTCATGCGCTTGGGTGTGTGTTGGATGTGAATTGGTGCGGGAGTTAGATAATCCTTAGTGCATCTGCCAATGGTCTGCCACACAGTCCATCTAGCTAAAGCTGAGCTTCGGGATATGCCATCAAGCGTTCTCCGAGTGGAGGTCCTTTTTATGCACAGGCGACCTGGAGGTAAAAAAAAACTTTCATTTAGCCAACTGCTTAGACATCTACTTGATTAGGTGACTTTTACTTGTTGTTTTCTTTAACGTTAATTTGCCGCCTGTTTACTTACACACACCTCTACCTACATATAAATCGGTATGCCGGCTTATACGTGTATGCAAATTTGGGGATATAATATTGTGAAGCACTTACCTCCAGTTCCAGTTTAGGCAGTAGATCACGTCCTTACGACCACCTGTATCGCGACGATCCGTTAGCGCACTATGGGAAATTTGGCCCTATTTTGTGGCCGAAATTCTAAAAGTTGAGATATCAATTTAAAACTTGGCCCAGTAGTAGGACTAAAAGTAGTGGTCTTGCCGCGCAAAAATTAACCCGTAATGGTCACACCTCCAAAAAATAGCGTAATGGTCACACGGGGTCCAGTGGACCCCGACCGAATAAACAGATGCCTCGTACGTTCTATTTTAAATATCGACCCAAATTCTCCACTGACCTTAAGTTTAAAACTTTCTCTTTGTTATCTGACAGATCTTTTTCCAACTTTTAAATTATAACACCGTGAATTATTTCATAAAACTCATGATTTTGTACCAAGTAGTTACCTAAGAAAAATTATAACTTCTTTAATATCGCACAAAGTCGCAGTATAAGATTATGGGGAAATAAGATATCAGAGTCTATTCTACCGATTTATGATGAGTTTTTTCTAAACGTGTTTAAACATTTTTTTAAAAAACTAAATCAACTTTTTTTTTAATTGTACAATTTCACTTTAAAATCACTTAAATGCGGACGTTTCTTTTGCACAACCTTTAAAATATAATACAAGTTTTAATTGGTAAATATTCTGCTAACCATCACGCTTTCTTTCCACTTTTCACTTTTGAAAAGCAGCAAATAGATTACGAGGTACACGCATTTGAAAGTGGCACAAAATCAAGCTACACATTTTTCGTTTACAGAAAATTTCGAAACTATCTGTTTGAGGGTTACCAAATCAACGGTAAGTCAATTTATCGAAAAACAGAGTATACAGTTTTTTACTCAGAAGTGTTCTCTGTAAGATAATACACAAAAAAATAATTTCAAGCAAGTCAAGAAATTGGAGTTTGGCCACAAAATAGGCTCAAATTTCCCATAGTGTAGCATTGATCACTGGTAACACATATATACACATGTCTGTATCCAAATATAAATTTTTTTTTCACAAAAGTTTATTTCTTTCTTTACTTTGGTTTACTAAACACAACCTACCACTCGGTCAAAACAGCGTCAACACCGTAACTTTCGCATTTGAAACCGCTTGCCCCGGCTGGGACGTTTTATACCCTTTGGCCAGGCTAAGTGACTCAACTGGGATTATGTACGTAGGTATATGAAAACTCAACAAAAAGAAAGTTACTGTTTGTTACTAACATTCACACACACATTCTTGCCTTCACTTTACCGATTTTCCTCTGGACATCATGTAACTAACATTCAAGTTTGATCGAACTATGTTTGACCAAGTATGATCGCACCCATACCTCTACGCCTGGTTAACATTTCTGTTAGCTTTCTTTGCATTCGACCAAACATACACGCACGCACACACTCACACAAAAAAAGGTATCTGGAAACCAGCTGGCGTCTTATTGTAATAATTCATTGAAATTGTTGAGTAGGTTTTTAAACAGTTGGCAACCTTTTTAAACCTATTTCGTCTGACAATTCAAGTTGAATTTGAATTTTTAAACATGTGGAAACCCTGCTATACATATGTAGCTTAGAAATAAAGCCTTTTCGAGACTCTTTCGATTAATATCGTAATAACTCATATAACTTAGTTTGAATTTATAAATAAAGCCTTTTCGAGACTCTTTCGATTAATATCGTAATAACTCATTTAACTTAGTTTGAATTTAGTTTTGAAACAGGTGGTAACCCCTTTCAAATACCTCAGAAAATTCTGCATGTTCATGCTGAACATTTCACAACACTGTTACTTTTGACACATAAACTTGAGTATAATTAATTTAAATTCGACTTTTAAAACTGGTGGCATCCCCTTTCAAAATATTTTCCAACGAAAACCTTATTGTGGGTTATCGCTGATACCATCGTAGTCCGATTTCATAGAATCTACTAAAATACGATCACTGAATCCGAATGCATTCAAAGGGCATGCTTCGTTCGTATCTATTCAGATTTAGTGATAGCATTTTCGTAGAATTCGCGAAAATTCGGCCTAAGACGGTTTCAGTGGTAGCCCTGATTAAATTCCTTTCGTCCAACACCGATATTGTGAACTTATCCCAATTACCTGATTCCCTTAACTCAAGTGACAACCTTCCTACATTAGTTTAGAACTAAAACTCTTTTCAAAAACATTTCGGTTGGTACCCGTATTTTAGTAATTTAATTAAATTTATTGATTTTAATTTTTAAACGGGGGCCAACCATAGTAAAACACCTCATTACTTTTGTAAATGTTCAATCTGCAGGTTTTCTAATAATCTTTCGTATGACAGCCATATTTTAATTTTTCAGATAGCTTACGAATAATAAATTTAAATTTGACTTTCCAAAGAGGTGGCAACCCTTTCAAAATATTTTCAAACAACATTTTTTTAAGCCTCTTTGCATCAATTTTGTAATATAATTTTCAAATAAATAATTCCCTTCAAGTTGAATTTGATTTTTTAAACAGGCGGCAGCCATCCTCCATAAGTATGGAAGTGATTTAAAATATCTCCATAAATACCAAGCTACAGTACTCTATCACAAATATTTACTAAGATACGCAGTATGAAAAATTACGTTTGCATGGGGAGGTGCCACGCCCCTCGTCTAATCGAGATTAAATGTTTCCTATATGTATATAGGTTGGGCTAAAAGACACCAGTGTACAAAATTTCATGATGATCGGTTGAGTAGTTAAAGCGTGAAAGCGTAGCAAACAAACAAATTCACTTTCAGATTTATAATATTAGTAAGGATGAACTAAAATTTTTGGGCTACAAAACCTCTTTTCAAAATTAAAAAAAAAGTCTGATTAGAAAGTTGCAAATTTGTATACCAATTTATTGAATTTTCCCGAGTTTTGCACAAAGTCTAGAAACTTTTTTTTTTGTTTTTTTTTTTTTGATGTAGTATAAACGGTATATTTATGAATAAAACAAAAGAATGTTGCATGCATTGTGCCAATAATTTTGCGCGGCATTATATGTTTATTTTGAACTTTAGTTGTGATAAGCTGTTTTGTTTTGTTGTGTGTTACATTTACCAAAGTGTCCCGGTTTGCCAACGGAGATATCTGGCAGCCCTACGCAAGCATTCAAGACCACGTTAAAAGCGCCAACAATTTTTTCAAGTAACGTCCCCGTCAAGAAAAACTTGTTCTTTTCTGATTTAAAAAAATTCAGAGCTTGAGCGTTTCATCATCATCAATCATTCAGCTCTACGGATTGTGACACAAAATAACATTGCTTATAATATCAGAAAATACTTCAAAATAATGCAACGCCAGAACCAAAAAAAACTGTATTTATAGGGAATAAGTGTCCTGGTCGATGAGTTCAGGATTATGGCAGCCCTACTTTAAGTTGATGCCACTCACACCCGCGGCCGCAGTTTCGAAAGCCTTGATCTAAGTCATTGTGATTACAAATTTGAAGGGTTTAATTTGGTTAACTTTTGTGCGTTCTATGAGTATAAAGGCCTGCCTACATATAACTTTCGCGTCGACTTCGTGTTCGCCTCGCTCGTCAAAATAGTGAATTTGCCAACATTCAACTTTTCAATAAGAAACGTACTTTAATTTTTATATATTGTAAAAATAAATAATTTATAAAAAGTATAAATAAAGAAAATATTAAAAACGTCGTGCGAGTGTTAGAGAACTTAAGCGCACCTAAAAAAGTGAATCAATAAAACAGCTTTCTCGCATTATGTTCTGTCATTCGGCTATCTTATGCAAAATTTTAAAGACAAATTTTCAAATAAGATATTGTCAAATCAGTATAACAGGGCAGTTCTGGCAGCTGTCTTTCAACTCTCCACAAGTGTCTTTCGTAAGACAATTGTCAACTATCTTGAAAGCTCGTTACTGTCTTTTGAAAGACTATTTGAAAGATCTGCTTAATAGGAGGACTTAGGCTATGCTGTTCGCCTTTTACATATTTTTTATCTAAAGTGAAATTTATTTCATTAGTAACAAAACAAAAGACAGTAATTAAATTTATATGCACTTAAAATACTTTAGTGTGTTTATATCTGATAAAGTAACTTAACTCTTTCGCGACTACTGGGAGCATATGTCCCAGCTTCATTCATTTATCCATTTTATTATTTATGAAAACTTCTATCTGAATTGTCCCAATACAAGTCCCGGGTTTTATCTTAATATAAAAAAATCCCTTGTCACTGTGTTCGTTTACGCTAATCTCCAAAACCGCTTCACTGATTTTAATGAAATTTTGTGGGAGTGTATTGTTGGTACCAATTTAAAAGATGGGATAGTTTTGAACCCGAAAAAATTTGTTTTCATTGCTTCTCGCATCGTGCTTATCTTAATATATAAAAATCCCGTGTCACTGTGTTCGTTTACGCTAATCTCCGAAACCAAAGAAAAAATGTTTCGAAATTTTTTCTATGCTTCTCGCAACGTGCTTAAAAATCCCGTGTCGCTATTTTCGTTTACGCTAACCACCGAAACTGCCCATATCCAAATCGGGAGTTTTCCAATGTTATTCGCGACTGCGCTTCATATCGTCACCTGAAATGCAAAAAGACGTAACTCCATACGATTTGAATGTATACACTGTTACACGCTGGATGGATTCCAAGGAAGTACTTGTTGTGCCTGATTGTCACAAACCGATAATAGCAGATGTAGACAGAAAACAGAAGGGCGATAGAAAGAAAAAATTTGCCTGCCCCTTAGCTATTGGCTGATCAGAAATCAGCGGTATACGATTTATAAAGGTCTTTAAACCTACTTTATTTTTTATGAATACGGCCATAAGACTCGTTGGACCGGAGGAAGACCATTTACCCGCTCACGTGCAGAACTCTTGAATATATGTAGGTGATCATTTACCAATAAAAGACGCCTCCCAACGTCGTTGCGTACGGTGTACTTCTCTACAAAAAGAAACAAAAAAAATTATGTTTGCTCCGGATGCAACCATGCACTGTGCTATAAATGCTTTACTCCCTACCATAAATGAATACTCTTCCAGCAAAAAAAAAAAGAAGTTCATCGAATAAATAATAAGAAAACGAAAGGTCAGTTTAAATTCAAATATCTAATTGGGATATATTGTCCCAGCATAAACTTTTATTGGGACAATATGTCCCAGGATAATGAAAGGACTTAATGATTTTGAAAGTATACAGAACATTTTTTTTATATTATCTTCCGCTAGGATAGCGGAAATAAAATTCCGTCACGAAAGTGTTAAGGCGTGACGAAAAAAGCTCGCTGCAAAAAAACCCAAGTCAACAAATGTATTTTTTGGTGGAAAGAAGATCATAATACTAGTGGCAGAAATAAAAGAAACATCTTATTTCGACCAGTTTTGTCTACATTTCTTTTGTTTATTTAATATTAAAATTTTTTTTATAAAATACTACCCCATTTTACATATAACACTGTGCGACACTAAAAAATACCTGGGCAGTTATGTATATTTTCTGGTTGGTCTTTTCGAGTAAAACAAGAATCGAAATATGAAATTTGCCAAACACCTCCACAATCTTGATTTACCGTTAAAAACCGGTTTTTCGTAGTTGTGCGCACTTATACGTCTGTAACTTAGTTCATTATGAACAGAGTTTCGGTTTATTTCCGGATTTAAAAAGAAGAAACTTGAGCCTTTCGAAAGATATATATAAAACCTTAAGAGATCTGTGTGTATTTACCCACCAAAAACATTTTTTTACTTTTTGCAACTTTTGTTTTTGTTATTTTATGGCCTTTATAACAATTATATTCAACAATTTTTATTGAGCTCGAGGCCGTTTTTAATGGAAACTTATTGTGGAAAAGCAACAATAATTTGAAAAAATGGTAGAAGTGATAGCTATTTCGGAAATCACCACATTTCCTCATCAGACTTCTTTCAGTAGGATTCGAACCGACGATCCCACTGACTCAGCCAGTTGCCTACGCACTGTGCTAAATCCGACTTGTAAATTATCGTTGCTTTTTTCCATTTTTTCATTTGTTGCTAAGCCAACACAATCAAGCGCAGCTATTCCGCTACGATTTATACTTGATCATGTGGTTGTGGATTTTGTTGGTTTTTGTAAATAATTATATTTTTAGAATGTTTAACTTTTAGGTGTGCTCGTCCTTAAGTTATTTGTTTTTGTTATTTTATGGCCTTTATAACAATTATATTCAACAATTTTTTATTTAGCTCGAGGCCGTTTTTAATGAAAAACTTATTGTGGAAAAGCAACAGTAATGTGAAAAAATGGTAGAAGTGATAGCTATTTCGGAAATCACCACATTTCCTCATCAGACTTCTTTCAGTAGGATTCTAACCGACGATCCCACTGACTCAGCCAGTTGCCTACGCACTGTGCTAAGTCCGACTTGTAAATTATCGTTGCTTTTTTCCACTTTATCATTTTTTGCTAGGCCAACACAATCAAGCGCAGCTATTCCGCTACGATTTACACTTGATTATGTGGTTGTTGGTTTTGTTGGTTTTTGTTAATAATTCTATTTGTAGAATGTTTAACTTTTAGGTATGCTCGTCCTTAAGTTATTTGTTTTTGTGATTTTATGGCCCTTATAACAATTATATTCAACATGTTTGTATTGCTTATTGGCCGTTTAGTATAATTTAATAATTTATTTTTGAGCTATAGGCCGTATGTTAAATGAAACATTAAAAATGTTTTTCTGCTTTATTTACTTTTTAGTTTTATTTTGGTCGATATTTCGCCTTCAGTCTGAAGGCATCTTCAGGACTAAAAAAGGAAAACAATATATTTACATCATCACAATATAAACCAACAAAAACATACATATGCACAAGTGCATTAAAACGACTTACACTATTAGCTTTGTCCGGTCGACTAATCATATGTTAAAATGTATAATAACAAACAAGCACGAAGAAGATATTAAACATAAACAGGAAAACTAATAATTAAAATACAGTAATTGTAAACAAAAAATTTTATACAAACAACAATACATGAAGTGCTGAACAGTAAGACGAAAACATGTTTGTATGTCATCTCAGCAGAGCAAAGTTGTTGTCCGAAGAAATCTTGGCTGCGGACGGACGATGAGTTTAACATGAACACACGTTCACACGACACCTACACTGTAGGTTTGTTGTTGTGCGTTAGAACTAAATTGCGATAAACGTGAGCGCAATTGTCGGTGTTCGTTTTATATTTCATCCTTTTGTGATTAGGGGTGTTCATAATATGTAGCATGTCTAAAACAGTAAAAGTAGCAATCTTGCAAAAAGAGAAAATCTATAATAAACGCTATGTTTAAACTAAATTTATTAAACGAGTAAAACGAGTGTTTATTTTCAAAAATCGGATGAAAGTTTACTGAGTTATTAAACTTTTTCTGAAAACAAAATTTTTGCAAAAATATTATTCTTGGCCTTGACTGCTTTTTTAATTTGAAGTTTTTTATGATTGCAAGGTATGGCCCTTCCGAGAGCCCGATCAAATTAGCAGGAGAAATGTTTTAAACGTCCCATTGACCAAAGCTCTAAATGTTTTCCTACCACCACTGCATTTAATCCTAGGTTATATGAAACTATATGGGTATTCTCACAATTCTATTCTTGTAAAGCCCTTTCACGGTGCACGGATAGCACGGTTTGCAAAGTTGTCCCATAGGAAAATCGGGTTTTTTCGTTTAATCCATCTGTTAATTGTAAAAAAATTGTATGCAAATAGCGACGCTTTTTGTCATCTTAAAGTGGTGTTCCCAAAATTAAGTGAAGCCAAAATAAAAGGAGGTATTAATTTTTTATTCTCTCATATAATACTTTTTCATCGGTTTTATATCTTTTTATGTATTTTAGGGGTTTTTATAGGACCTCAAATTCGTAAAATTATGAGCGAAGTGAGATTTTTGAACAAGCTAAGCTCTGTAGAAAAACGTGCATGGAAGCGTTTTGTAGCGCTATGCAATAATTTCGGTGGAAGCCACAGAAGCGACGACTGAGTCACGGTTGTGAACGAATTTGTGAATGCTTACGGTGGAATGAGTTTTAACCAGGGTTCGAAAATATTCATATATGAATGTTCGCGAACATACGTTTATGATTTTATACGCGAAGGTGAACGAATCAAATATTCTGTATTGATTCTCCTTCGCGAACGAGAAGCATAAAACCAGTCCAGATAGTTCGCGTTCGCGAATGTTAGGTAGAAAAAATGTTCGCTGTTGTTCGTACGCGTATGTATTGGTGGACCAAACAGCGTGCGTTCATATATGTAGCTATAAGTGGCAGCGATGCCTTCGCGAAGGTTCACTGCTGTCGTTCTCCTTTATAAATGAATGTAAATGCTGCGGCAAATATTCGCGGAAAGTTGGTGTGGCTAGAGATACTATTCTGTGCGAAGGCAATTTTGTTAATTGCATAAGATTTGCACCGTTCATTCGATTTTCAAAAATGAGGTGTCAAATGAACAGGCTTGACCTCTGGATGTGTAGAAAGGATATATTTTGTATAGGGTTGCCACCTGCGTTTAAAATTATGTTATATACACCGTTCTCCCGATTTTCAAAAATGAGGTGTCAAATGAAAGGGCTTGGCCTCTGGGTGTGCAGAAAGGATATATTTTTTTGACAGGGTTGCCACCTGCGTTTAAAATTATGATATTTACACCGTTCTCCCGATTTTCAAAAATGAGGTGTCAAATGAAAGGGCTTGGCCTCTGGATGTGCAGAAAGGATATATTTTTTAATAGGGTTGCCACTTGCGTTTAAAATTATGATATTTACACCGTTCTACCGATTTTCAAAAATGACGTGTCAAATGAAAGGGCTTGGCCTCCGGATGTGCAGAAAGGATATATTTTTTTTGACAGGCAAGTTTCATTTGCTTTTCTTAGTGCTTTCTTCACACTTCACATATCTTTCTACATTAAATTTCCTTTTTCCAATTTTTATTCAGTTATTTTTTTAATATAATAATCTTCTTTTACAAAACACCGCTTACTACACCACTCTTCCGCGCCTGTCTGATGCAGCACATATATTGTATGTGCCTTATATACGCGAGTAATAATTAATAGGCCTCTGTTTTTTACTTCTACCTACCTACTCTATATATATTAGACAAATCTATAGACTTGCTGAAATGTGCTGACCTGTAACAAATATGGAAAGCACCTTCGTTAAATGATGATCGTTAGTATTTCCCAGAAATCTTTAAGGAAAAATGTCATTCAAAACAATAGTTGCGGTGCTGTCTGCAGATATCGTTTTGAGCACACTCAAAATTATTAGAAGTAGTATTTAGTATTGGAGTGCAATGGGGTATAGTCATTGCTCTGGGTATGCAGTTACAGTTGCATGGCTATACTCAATCCCGACTCTTGCGTCCTCGTTCGCGCACTCTGGGCAACGTGAGCAACCCATGTGCGAGATGCGGTAACCAATCCGAGTGGAGCCTTGGGTCACGGCAGAAAGAGAGGGAGCTTCGGTGGGGCCACTCTGACTTATTCGGTTTAAGGGCTCACTGAAGTCTGCAGCGTCTGTTCACCAGTAGGTGCGGCTGCAAGCGGGTGTCTGCTTGGAGCAAGCGGCTCGCTATATAAACGTGTATTTGGTTGCGAAACTACCCCCGTCCCAGCAATGGGTTGTGCGCTGGGCTTGGGACCCGCCACGTAAAAACCACTTCCAGTGAAGAAGCAAGGCAAAGCCTCGGATGAGACCCCCCCTTATGATGACGACCACGGCAAATGTTTAAAGGACTACGATTTGAGGGCATGCACCTGGAATGTCCGGACCCTTAATGGGGAAGGTGCCTCTGCCCGGCTGGTTGATGTCCTCGTAAGGACAAAAGCTGACATCACCGCCATCCAAGAAATGCGTTGGACGGGGCAAGGCAAAGAATGTCTGGGGCCTTGCGACGTCTACTACAGCTGCCATGTAAAGGAGCGCAAATTCGGAGTTGGATTTGTGGTGGGAGAGAGACTCCGTCGCCGAGTACTGTCGTTCACCCCGGTGGACGAGCGTCTAGCCACAATCCGCATCAAAGCGAGATTCTTCAACATCTCGCTCATCTGCGCCCATGCCCCGACGGAAGAGAAGGACGAGGCATCCAAGGATCTCTTCTATGAGCGCTTGGAGCGCACGTACGAGCGCTGCCCCCGTCATGATATCAAAATCGTGCTTGGCGACTTCAATGCCAGGGTGGGCAAAGAAGGGATCTTTGGAACCACCGTCGGAAAATTCAGCCTCCACGACGAAACGTCCGACAACGGATTGAGGCTGATCGACTTCGCCGGGGCCCGAAACATGGTAGTATGCAGTACTAGGTTCAAGCATAAAAAGATCCATCAAGCTACCTGGCTGTCTCCGGATCGAAAAACGGGAAACCAAATCGATCATGTTGTGATAGACGGAAGGCACGCTTCCAGTGTTTTAGACGTACGCACACTCCGAGGCCCAAACATCGACTCGGACCACTATCTTGTTGCAGCCAAGATACGCACCCGCCTATGTGCAGCAAAAAATGTACGCCCAAATATGCAAGGAAAGCTTAACGTCGAAAAGCTGCAATCACAACAGACAGCCAGCGCTTTCGCTACTCGACTCTCACACCTGCTCTCAGAGAGCACTCTTCAACAAACCGACATATGCGAGCAGTGGAACCACATTTCCCGCTCATTAAGTACCGCCGCCGAAGAAGTAGTCGGATTTCAGCGAGCCCGAAAGAACAACTGGTACGATGAGGAGTGTCAGGAAGCTGCAGAGAAAAAAGATGCCGCCTACAGGGCCACGCTGCGATCGGGCGCAACGCGCGCTATGTGGGACCGCTATAGGGATCTGAAGAGGGAAGCGAGACGTATTTGCCGCAACAAGAAGAGAGAGGCAGAAATACGTGAGTGCGAAGAGCTTGAAATGCTGGCCGACAGGAGGAATGCCCGAAAATTTTACCAGAGAGTTAGGCGACTTACGGAAGGTTTAAAGACCGGGGCGCACTCCTGTAAGAACAATAATGGCGACCTAGTAACTGATGTCCAGAGCGTACTTAAATTATGGAGGGAACACTTTTCCGCCCTACTAAATGGCAGCAGCACAGAAAGTTGTGGAGAAGAAGAACCCGAGCCCGCAGTCGATGATGACGGAGTCGACGTTCCACCGCCTGACTATGACGAGGTACGTATAGCAATAACGCGGCTGAAAAACAACAAAGCCGCTGGAGCTGACAGCCTGCCAGCTGAGCTATTCAAGTACGGCGGCGAGGAGTTGATAAGGTGCATGCATCAACTCTTGTGCAGAATATGGTCAGATGAACGCATGCCCGACGACTGGAATTTAAGTGTGCTCTGCCCAATCCACAAGAAAGGTGACCCCGCCATTCGCGCCAACTACCGCGGGATCAGCCTTCTAAGCATAGGTTACAAGGTCTTATCGAGCGTATTGTGCGAAAGACTGAAGCCCACCGTCAATGAACTGATTGGGCCTTATCAGTGTGGCTTTAGACCTGGCAAATCCACCATAGACCAGGTATTCACAATACGCCAAATCTTGGAAAAGACCCGCGAGAAAAGGATCGACACTCACCACCTATTTGTCGACTTTAAAGCCGCTTTTGACAGCACTAAAAGGAGTTGCCTATACGCCGCTATGTCTGAATTTGGCATCCCCTCAAAACTCATACGGCTGTGTAAAATGACGTTGAGCAATACCACCAGCTCCGTCAGAATTGGAAAAGACCTCTCCGAGCCGTTCGCCACAAAACGGGGTTTCAGACAGGGCGACTCCCTTTCATGTGACTTCTTTAATCTGATGTTGGAGAAGATAATAAGAGCTGCAGAACTGAACCGCTCAGGAACAATTTACTACAAGAGCGTGCAATTGCTGGCTTATGCCGATGACATCGACATCATCGGTAACAAAAACCGCGAAGTCTGTTCTGCCTTTTCCAAGTTGGATAGGGAAGCAAAGCGCATGGGTCTGGTGGTAAACGAGGACAAGACGAAGTATCTCCTGTCATCAAACAAACAGTCAGCACATTCGCGCCTTGGCACCCACGTCACTGTTGACAGTTACAATTTCGAGAAAGTAGAGAATTTCGTTTACTTGGGAACCAGCATTAACACCGATAATAATGTCTGCATTGAAATCCAACGTAGAATCACTCTTGCCAACAAGTGCTACTTTGGACTGAGTAGGCAATTCAGGAGTAAAGTCCTCTCTCGACGTACGAAAACCACGCTCTATAAGTCACTCATCATGCCCGTGCTGGTATATGGCGCAGAAGCATGGACAATGACAACATCCGATGAGGCGGCTCTTGGGGTGTTTGAGAGAAAGATTTTGCGGAAGATTTACGGTCCTTTACGCGTTGGCGACGGCGAGTACCGCAGACGATGGAACGATGAGCTGTATGAGCTTTACAACGACATAGACATAGTGCAGCGAATTAAAATACAGCGGCTCCGCTGGCTTGGCCATGTCGTTCGAATGGACACCGACGCTCCAGCTCTGAAAGTATTCAACTCGGAACCCGCTGGTGGTAGCAGAGGAAGAGGGAGGCCCCCACTGCGATGGAAAGATCAGGTGGAGAAGGACTTGGCTTCACTTGGCGTTTCCAATTGGCGTCAGTTGGCACAGAGGAGAAACGACTGGCGTGCTTTGCTGAACTCGGCCAAAATCGCTTAGGCGGTTACAGCGCCAAAAAAGAAGAAGAAGAAGAAGTATTTAGTATTTTGAAAAACGGCATTCGCGTATGTTACATTGAAAAAATAATCTTAGGCAGCGACAATTTTTTAAACCTAATATACGCGAGTAAAAATTACGTAAAATGTATATTACGGATTTTTACAGTCGTGAAGGGCAGTACGTTTGTTGTTCGGATACGAGACGAGCAGTACGTCCACGACTGTCATAATTCGAAATATGCATTTCTATGTGACGAGTTGCTCGTTCAAGACTGTTATGATTCGAGCACTGGTCTATATAAATTCTATAAAGATTCGTTATAATGTGCATACCACTAACAATAATGGAATGCATTCTCATGAAATTATGGTCGTTAGTATTCTCAGAAATCTTTATAGAAAAACATCATTCAACAGCAATATTTGCGGTTCTACCTGCAGATGAGAATAGCCCTCACAATTATTGCAAGTATATAGAAATATTTTTAAACAAAAAGCTTTCGCTTATGTTGGGTAGAGAAATTTCGCGTTTGAACAACAGCAAAAATATCTTCTACCTAATATGTATGGAAGATAATAATAACACCATCCACACAATTTTTTTCACACACATACATAGTTGTAGAATGTGGTGAAAGGTAATAAGGTCAATGGAAATAAGGTCAATTGACTTTATTTCCCACCCTGGTGCGAAATAAAGTCAATTGACATTATTACCTTTCAAAAGCGAAATAAAGTCAAGAAAAATTTGGAAATAAAGTCATTGACGCTATTTCCTCATTCAAATGGAAATAGCGTCAACAATGCTTAAAGTATGTCGATTCATAGAAAAAAATGTTGTTCTTACAATAAAAATTGCCCCGTAACTGCTGTTTTTTAATAAATGAAAAGGGTTATTGCCAAATCCTCAGTGTTGTGATATTAATCCACACACGATCATGAACTACCACCAATTGATTTTATTCAAAAAATTTAAATTACGAATATGTAAAAACACGATGCGAAAAACTAAACGCACAGCACATTTGAAGAAAGAGTGTAGAAATGCTCCATAACATGCAAAACATGTTTCGTTTCCACAAAAATAAAGCGAACACTATTAAATTCAAGAAACAGTCCATGTCCAAAATCCCCGGAGGAACACTGAAAGAATTCTGTGTTTTAAATTAGCATATTTTGAACGAATTCGGAATGTCTAAGGTGGAAAAGAAACCAACCTTTCTATAAGGAAACAATTATAGAAAAAGAATTTTCTTACACTGTATTCATGTCTCCGCCAGAAATTTGTGACGACATAATTTAAAAGCAGCTAAGGAGAATGACGACACTATTTAGTAAATGGCACATTCAACGAGCCAATGTGCCAAAATGCGGGTATAAACAATTATTGATTATTTAATATCGGAACCGAGATCATATAAGTTAACTGATTGGTTTTCACACACTTTTGAAACAAAAATTATATGCTTTTTTACTGCAGACAAGTTGTTGCCCCAAAACAGAGCAGAAATCTTCGAATCAGAGCTGGCTACTATCCTTAGTTATGAGGTGTCATATTGCGGATAAAAAAGTGCCAAAATGTGCCAAATAGAAGTGCCAAAAAAGGTGTCATTCCTTTTGATTATTCACATTTAGCAATAAAATAAAGCTACATTTTCCAAACAAAAGTGCAATGATAAAATAAGATAAATCAGTTGAATAGCCTTTATAAATTTTGGTTGAGAAAAAGAAGTGCACGCAAAGGATTTCACAAAAATGTATTGAAATGTTATTTTTTTACAAAAGTGCCATTTTGGCCCTTTGTGCCAAATTGAAGAATTAAGTGCCATTTGAAGTAAAATAGGGAAAAATGGCACAGTATATACAGTAATTAACCTTTTCGCAGTTTTTTACCATTTGATCCCCGAGGAGTACTTTTGGGTTGTGTGCAGCGCTTTCGTTTTGCGCGCACGGCAACACTTACTGTGGGGAATTTCGCGTCATGATTAGAAAAAGTTCATTTCGAGGATAAAATATACATAATTATGTTATTTATGAACAAAATGTAGGTGAAGTATAATATTCATCTTTAATGTGTGCTGATATTCATGCTTAATGAAGAATCAATGGTTAAGTACGTAATTAACACTTGTGTTTTATAAACTGGAAAACTCAAATCGTAATTATAGCATTGAATGGAGTTTTCTTAAATGTAAGTTTAAAATAAAAAAGTCCATTTTAAGATTCTATTTTTATGAAAAGCGTAAATTTTGTGAATTTATCAAGCCAAACTCTAAATTTCCGAATATATTTAAGTCTTTATTTAAAAAAAAAACTAGGTTTGTATAGCTATACAGACCCCAATGCCTGCCAGCGCATCCGCCCAGACAGTCCATTAAGCACACCCAAGTTTGAGTGATCTACAAGTTACAAGCGTTTTCAGCATTTAACAGTTCATTATCATGTAGGGTGAAATATTAATTATTATACACTGAACTATGAACTATGAACTATCTGTACTAGTATCTATAATAATACACAATAATTTGCAATGTTTTTACACTTTTGCAATTAGTTTCGGGCACTATTACACATTCATGACTTGCGCCACTCTGCCATAGTACGGTTGTTGCTCCCTTTCATACCACAGTAATTTTGTATACAACTCTGAATCAACAAAATGCATGCTCCTCCTCATTTTCAACCCTGATCAGATTTTACCCCCGAGGAGTACTCAAAAAGGTTTATTACTGTATATACTGTGCAAATGGCACGGTTTGAGCCAAGTGGGCATCCAATATCTTACAAATATAAAAATGTGAAATATCGAGGGCTTGAATTCATTAATACCCTCTAACTGCAATTTGCACAAAAACTAATTTGTGATTTTAGAAACCATCTGGGACTTATTACCTGTCGTTATATAAGGTAACATTGATATCACTGATGGCAGTTAAAGCTTAGGTGGATTTTTATATCAGAATCTCATCTTTGTGAAAAGTGTGCAGATAGAGGGTATTATTGAATATAAGCCCTCGATGTTTAAAATATATAAAAAATTTATTTCAACGTATACGAAAAATAAATCTACCTGCGTTACAGCACCACGGGAGAAGGGGAAGGGGGGGCCGCGGCGTAGTGTGACGTGGTGTGCGCGCCGGTCGCGCGGGGTACGCGGGGCGCGAGCGCGAGTGCGGCGCGCGCGGTGTGGCGCGCTAACTCGGATCGCTGCGAAGCTAAGCAAATATAATGTTTGAAAGAGAAATAATGTCAATGGATTTTATTTCTTTTTAAAAGAGGAAATAATGTCAATTGACTTTATTTCGCACCAGGGTGGGAAATAAAGTCAATTGACCTTATTTCCGTTGATCTTATTACCTGTCACCGTAGAATGTACATCTATATATTAATACGCTAACATAAATTTTGTCTCCGTGCGTTTGGCGATTCTACAGAACCGATTTCAAAACCAAGAGCACCGTTGGAAAGGCATTTTTCCGTAGATGAGCAGTGATTTCATAATTGGTTGAAAATTACGGCCAAAACCGTCGTTTAAACATTTTCAAATTGTGTATAGATGTTGCTGCAACATGTTCAATTTGACATGTTTCGCCTGTTGTTTCACTACACATTTGAAATTAAGCTTTGAAATAAAAATGAATATGAAGATGAAAAAATAATGATAACGATGAAGTCAAAAAAAAAAGAAGGCAGAAGTGAAGATAAAGGCGAAAATGGAGACAATGGAGATACATAAGAATTAGGGTAACTGAAAGGGTAAGAACATTTCTTGAATTTATGAAGTGAAACTTCTTTAGCGGCAGTTGGTTGGCTGGGAGTAAATTGTCAAATTAAAGGCGAATAATGCACATGGATATGGTTCTCAGCGGTTTAGCGGTTTGAGAATAAAAACAAAAACAAAGATGCCTAGAGGTACAGGCAAACACGAAGATCAAAGTAAATTTAAACACTTTAAGGTAAAGGTGAAGAGGAATATGCAAAAATAAAGACAAATATGAAGAAAAGGATGAGGATGAAGATCGATATTGTTATCGATATAAAACTCAATATTCTTATCGATATAATAATCGATATTGCTATTGACAAAATAATCGATGTGGTTATCTATACTGTTATTAATTAAATAACCGCTATTGTAATCGATATAATAATCAATATAATAATCGATATTGTTACCGATACAATAATGGATATTGTTATCGGTATAATAATCGATTAAATAATTGATTTTGTTATCGATTTAGTCATTTATATTGTTAACGATATGTACAATAATCGATACTGATGATTGTTATATTTATCGCTGAATTAATCGATTTTAGAATCGTATTTTTCTATATGTGTATGGATATTGTTATCGGTATTTTTATCAACACAGTTATCAACAGGGTTATCGATACACTAATCGGAACATGGAATGTGATCACATTACATCACATCACATCACATTTTATCATATGATATGAAGAGACATCACATGCTATTGCATCACATAATATGATATCACATCACACGATATCACGTGACATGACATTATATGATATGACATCACATTATATGGCATGACATCACATGATATGACATCGTATGACATGACATGGCATTACATGACGTGGCATCACATGATATGACATCATATGGTATGACATCATATGACATGACATCAGAGGATATGACAACACATGACATGACATCCTATCACATCACATAAAATCACGTCACATCTTATCACGTCATCGCACCTCATCTCATCTACGTGAATAGAAAAAGAAAAGGATATAAGCAAAGATGTGAAAGATAAAAACAAAGAAGTAAAGTTACCGATTTCAAAACCAGAAACACCGTTGGAAAGTAATTTTCTGTAGATGAGGAGAGTTTTTATAGTTTCGAAATTGGTTGAAAATCGTCGTTTAAAAATTTCCATATTTCTTAATGGTTGTTTTTGCAACCTGTTCAATTCAAGCGTTTCGCATTTTGTTTTACTTCGTATTTGAAAATAAACTTTGAAATAAAGATAAATATGAAGATGAAGAAACAAGTGATAACGATGAAGACAAGTAAGGCAAAAGTGAAGATAAAGACGAAAATTGAGATAAAGGCGAAAATGAAGACAATGAGAAATACATGAGAATTAGGTTAACAGAGTTGAAATTTTCCGATAGGAATTGAAATTAAATCAGCCATAAAGGTTACTGAAATTGATCGAATCAGCGAAGTTTATAATTATCGAAATTACCAATGTTTACTGAGTTGTCGAAATTTATAGACACAGATACTTAGTTGTCCAAATTTACGGATAGTTATCGAGCTAAAAAAACGTGTGGGATTAACGAAATTTGTCAAGTTATCCATATTTATTGAATTATCATTATTTATAGACTTAACGAAGTTAATCGAGGTGTCGTAATGCGTGGAGTTCTTTCAACTTACAGAGTTATCGATTATTATTGATCTACTGAAATTGGTTGGTTCAAGGAAGCTAAGTTTATGGAATTTTCAAAATATATCGATTTATCGAAATTTCAAGGTTATATAAGCTTATCAATTTATGACTGCATATCGAATTTAATCGTCTTAACAGAGTGTAACGAGTAATCAAAATGTTTAGATAGTTTTCGAAAAATGTGGAGATGTCAAAAGTAAAAATTTATAAAGGTATCCAAAGTTTTTACATTTTTAAGTTATCGAAATTTATCGAGCCATCGAATTTCACAGTTATCGAAATTGGTCGAGTTAACGAATTTTGTTGAGTTATCGAATTTTAGTGTTCTTGAAATTCATCGAACTATCGATATGTATTAAATCATTGAAATTCATCGATAAACTTGAATGTATCGGGTCAATTCCAAGTCCTGCCGGAGTCCTCCAAATACCTTCTCAGATAAAAAAAAAAATGTTGTTACGTTTTAGCAGAAGATTTTCCGATTAGTTAATTTGTACCGTATAAGTTTTGCTACGTGTTAAGTTAGAAAACCTCTCCAAGGCTTCTAAAACTAGAAAAACTGTCGAATTTCGGCAGTAACTGGCACTCTAGTATGTATAAATATTGCAAACATGTAGGTAGATATGAATAAACGCACCAAAGTATATACATACATACATATGCATGTATAGGCAAACACAATTTTAACATGCTTTGGTAAGAAGAACCATCTGCATAGCAATGCTCTAACTAGTTGGCGAAAACAGCATTTACAAAAAATATAAACCCTCTTGCACACCTGTAGGCAAAGACTCTTCATTTCACCCCACGTTTTTTAAAACCGGGCAAACGGTGTAATCATTATAACTTTTTGACAGAAGGCAACCCTATTCAAAAATGAAAGCCTTGGCGCACTTCTAAAGGCCAGGCACTTTCATTTGATACCTCATTTTTGAAATCATGCGAAGGATATTATAATTTTGTGGACAGGCGGCAACTCTGTTAAAAAAAAACCTTATTGTACGTCTTCAGACCCAGCCCTTTCATTTGACACCTTATTTTTTTTAATCCAAAGAACCGTGTAGATTTTATAATTTTTAAAATGGTGGCAATTCTATTCAAAATATAAAGCCTTACCGCACATCTTGCGGCCAAGCCCTTTCATTTGGCACATCATTTTTGAAAATCGGAAGAACGGTGTAAATATCACAATTTTAAACGCAGGTGGCAACCCTGTGAAAAAATATATCCTTTCTGCACATCCAGAGGTCAAGTCCTTTCATTTGACACCTCATTTTTGAAAATCGAATAGAATAGTATCTCTAGCCACACCAACTTTCCGCGAATATTTGCCGCAGCATTTACATTCATTTATGAAGGAGAACAACCGCAGTGAACCTTCGCGAAGGCATCGCTGCCATTTATAGCTACCCTGCAGTACGGGGGAGTGACTACAGGACTGCTGAATCGGTAGCTACCTGATAAACACCGTCAATTACCGACCGACTACTTGCAGTGTATTTCATCGACTACTTTTACAAGGCAGTGTCCTAGGCGGTAGTCACCATCGTCTCTCTCTGCACTACCGGGAGTTACTAAAGTAGTCACTTGCGTGATTTATGGGCGCCCTCTGCCGTAGTTTTTCGCTATTCTACTTACGACTGGTTCGACTCTGCACTACCATGTGCACTACCACGGGTTAATAGAGTAGCTACTTACCTTGGAGTCAGTGCAGTAGCGGTTCAAAAGTAGCGATTGACTCCAGCAGTACTGGAGGGTACATATATGAACGCACGCTGTTTGGTCCACCAATACATACGCGTACGAACAACAGCGGACATTTTTTCTACCTGACATTCGCGAACGTGAACTATCTGCACTGGTTTTATGCTTCTCGTTCGCGAAGGAGAATAAATACAGAATATTTGATACGTTCACCTTCGCGTTCGCGTACGAAGGTGAGTGAATATTTCCGAACCCTGGTTTTAACATGTTGATATAAATACATTTCCTTCATTTGCATTTGGACTTATTCCCACATAATTTGGGCCAGTTCGGTGATGACCAAGAAATAGGTACAATTAAAAAACGTTTTGGAGGAAAAAATAAAATCACAATAATAATAAGTTTGGGGGAAATTGGTGGAGTGGTTACCGAGATATACAGATGTAATCATAAGTGGGCGTGGCTACACCCATTTCCCAAAAATGTACAATATTATTATTTTTCGTCTCAAAATCCTTGTAAATATCAATTTTGAGTGAATAAGCTTCACTTCTCTTCTTATTTGGCGCTGTAACCACCTAAGCGACTTTGGCCGATTTCAACAATGCACGCCATTCGTTTCTTTTCTGTGCCAACTGGCGCCAATTGGAAATGCCAAGTGAAGCCAAGTCCTTCTCCACCTGGTCTTTCCATTTCAGTGGGGGCCTTCCTTTCAGAGCTGGAGCGTCGGAGTCCATTCGAACAACATGACTAAGCCAGCGGAGCCGCTGTATTTTAATTCGCTGCACTATGTCAATGTCGTTGTAAAGCTCATACAGCTCATCGTTCCATCGTCTGCGGTACTTGCCGTCGCCAACGCGTAAAGGCCTGTAAATCTTCCGCAAAATATTTCTCTCGAATACTCCAAGAGCCGCCTCATCGGCTGTTGTCATTGTCCATGCTTCTGCGCCATATACCAGCACAGGCATGATGAGTGACTTATAGAGTGTGGTTTTCGTACGTCGAGAGAGGAATTGCCTATTCAGTCCAAAGTAGCACTTGTTGACAAGTGTGATTCTGCGTTGGATTTCCATGCTGACGTTATTATCTGTGTTAGTGCTGGTTCCCAAGTAAACGAAATTCTCTACTTTCTCGAAATTATAACTGTCAACAGTGACGTGTGCGCCAAGGCGCGAAATTGCTGACTGTTTGTTTGTTGAGAGGAGATACTTCGTCTTGTCCTCGTTTACCACCAGTACCATTCGCTTTGCTTCCTTATCCAATTTGGAAAAGGCAGAACAGACTTCCCGGTTTTTGTTACCGATGATATCGATCTTCACTAGTTACCAAAATATCGCAGTTTTCGTATTTCTGAAAACTACCGTTATATGGGAGGTAGGCGTGGTTATTGTCCGATTTTGCCCATTTTCAATACTATCCGTCCTACGCCGAAAAGAAGTACACATACCAGTTTCGTTAAGATATCTCAATTTTTACTCGAGTTATCGTGTGCACAGACGGACGAACACACAGTCACCGCTTAATCGATTTCTTTTTTCATTCTGATCATTTATGTATAGATTTGTCTATATCTATATCGATTCGTTTTGTCTGTACCGTTATTTGAACAAGGTTATAATACCCTTGTGCACAAGTGCGTTTGGGTATAAAAATGATTTCAGAATATTCTACAACGAGAAACTGATGATGCTTGATTAAGAAAAAACGGTCAAGAAAACATTTTTGAGTAGTATATTCAAAAATAATAATTTTGCAAAAATTTTGTTTTCATAAAAAGTTTGATAACTTAGTAAACTTCCATCCGACTTTTGAAAGTAAACACTCGTTTTACTCTTTGTTAAATTTCGTTTTCCACTCAATTTAGGACTTGTATGGTTTTCTTATAAAATAGTTCGTAAAAACTTTACCAAAGTTGAAAAAAGTAAAAAAATGTGTTTGCTGGGTAAATACACACAGATCCCTTAAGGTATACATCGTTCGAAAGGCCAAAGTTTCTTCTTTTTAAACCCGGCAATAAACCGAAACTCGGTTCATAATGAACTAAATTACAGGGTTATGAGTGCGCAAAAGTACGAAAACCCGGTTTTTTAACGGTAAATCAAGATTTTGGTGGTGTTTGGCAAATTTCATATTTCTATTCTTGTTTTACTCGAAAAGACCCACCAGAAAATATACATAACTTCCCAAGTATTTCTACTTTTGTAGCACTGTGTAATTAACTGCGCATTTCAAAATTTGTACAAAAATTGTAAAAATGGAAAATATATTCACAAAAATTTTAAAATTGTAAAAAAATCAAGGGTATTTTTAGTCACTTGAAACTTTCACTTTATTCTACTATAATTAAATGGGCTATAAAACTGCCCAAAGGAGGAGCATAATACTAGTGGCAGAAATAAAAAAAAAACACCTTACTTCGACCAGTTTTGTCTACATTTCTTTTGTTTATTTAATATTAAAATTTTTTTTATAATATACTACCCCATTTTACATATAATTGACTGCATATAAATGTGCATTTAAAAATTTGCACAAAAATTTAAAAAATGGAAAATATATTCACCAAAATTTTAAAACTATAAAAAAATCAAGGGTATTTTTAGCCACTTTAAACTTGCAATTTATCCTACTACAATTTAATGTGCCGTTTTAAAGTCCATTTTTAAGTTTTGAAATTCACATTTATATGCAGTTAACCTCTCTCATAAACAAAAAATTTTTAGGTAAAAGTGTTACCGTTTTTGAAATATTTACATTTTTTTAATTAAAAAATAATCGTGCCTTTTCATTTATTTTCTTTAACTGCATCTACAAACCAGGCTATACTTAGTAAAATTTTTATGTAAAATACTCCCAGATAGTTGCTTCTCCATACTCAAATGCAATGTAGTTAAAATATATTAAGGAATTATAAAATTATGACTATTTTGGGATTTTAAACTTTTTGATATTTTCTTCCCCAACTTTGACTATCTCTGGTGAAAAAAAAAATGTAGTGAGCTATAACTTTACATTACATAAAAAAATTGCTCATTTAATAAAGATTTCAGAAAGGTGCCACTCTTACTGTTTCAAGTAGAAAAAAAGTTATAGCCGCTTTTGTATGCAAAGGACTGAGACACGCTAGAATTCATTTAATATATTTAAATTTAAGTTGCTCTTGTTACCGACCAATGACATGCTAAATAGTACAAAAGTACATTATTACCTGCTCCTGACATTATTTTATGTTACTTACCGGAATTCGGAGTCTATAACAAGGGCTATATCTATAAATAAATATAGTGAAGGATATATATAAATATAGTGAAGGATGGGTTCACGTTAAATAAAATATACATGAGTTGTTTGAAGAAAAATTTATTAATTTATTGATAAAATATGCTCAAATTGGCGACCTTCTACTCTAATACAAGCTCGGCACCTTTTAAGGAAAGACGCTTTTAGAGATCTTAAACTTAATATTTATTCCCGAAAATTCTCTTCGTTTTGAGTTGTTTTTGAATAAATTTTGTCCTTAAGACAGCCCCAGTAGAAAAAATCTAATGGATTCAGGTCTGGCGATCGAGCGGGCCACGTGATTGGCCCGTATCGTCCAATCCATCGGCGAGGATGAGTTTCGTCTAAATGAACTCTTACTTCACGCCCGTAGTGAGCAGGGCACCCGTCATTTTGCAGCCATAGTCTTCGCCGCAGATTTAAGGGTACATCTTCTAAAAGAGCTGGAAACCGTTTCTCTAAATAACTGTCAGAGTTGAGCACTGGCGGCAGTTCCACAGGTCCCAATATCTGACAATTAAATCGTGAGGATTGTCTATCTGCCAACTGTGAAGGTTATGTAAATTAAAATAACCATCACGTTTGCATGATGATTCATCGCTCCAAATTATTTTATTAAAAAATTTGGGGTCTGATTCATGCATTCGCAACATTTCACGGCAAAATCTAACCCTCGACAGGTAATCTCTTTTTTGTAGAGCCTGAACACGTTGAATGTGGTAGGGATGAAATCGATGGTCTTTTAAAGCTTTGTGAACTGTAGGTTTTGGTATTCCCGTCCGTCTTTCCATCATTATCACTGAAGTCAATGGACATAATTCCACTTTCTCTAACACAACTTCAACATCTACCGTGGCAGGACGTCCTGTTTCGCCGCCACACCTTCCAGGTATGCGACCTTAAAATAGTGAAAAATGATAGTTAACAAGCAAGCAAACAAGAAAGGTGTAAAAACCACTTACCTTCATATATTTCTCTATGGGTCCGGGCGAATACTTCACGACCCGGATTCCGACGATTGGGGTATCGCTCTGCATAGAGTCTTTGAGCAGCTCTGGCATTACAGCAAGCTTCACCGTAAATTAGGTGAATATCCACATATTCATGCGACGTATACTGCGTGTTCTCTGTCATAGTATTAATAACACAATGTTCGAAGGGTCCAATTTCACAAAATCCACTTTTACTAATTCCGGTAAGTAACATAAAATAATGTCAGGAGACGGAAATAATGTACCTTTGTACTATTTAGCATGTCATTGGTCGGTAACAAGAGCAACTTAAATTTAAATCTATTAAATACATTCTAGCGTGTTTAAGTCCTTTGCCCACAAAAGCGGCTATAACTTTTTTTCTATTCAAAACAGTAAGAGTGCCACCTTTCTGAAATCTTTATTAAATGAGCAATTTTTTTATGTAATGTAAAATTATAGCTAAGTACATTTTTTTTTACCAGATATAGTCAAAGTTGGGGAAGAAAATATCAAAAAGTTAAAAATCCCAAAATAGTCCTAATTTTATGATGGTTCCTTAATATATTTTAACTACATTGCATTTGAATATGGAGAAGGAACTATCTGGAAGAATTTTACATAAAAAATTTACTAAGTATAGCCTGGGTTGTAGATGCAGTTAAAGAAAATACATGAAAAGGCACGATTTTTTTTAATTCAAAATAATGTAAATATTTCAAAATCGGTGACACTTTTACCTGAAAATTTTTTGTTTATCATAGAGCTCACGCCCCCACTTACCTTCCCTTAAAGTTTGGCAGGTTACTTCTGGGACACCCTGTATAAACGACACCAATTCAACCCACGTCTAAAAGTTTACTATTATTATTAGAACGAAATTGCTTTAATATGTTTGCACCTATTGGTATTAATTTCACTTCAGATAGAATAAAAGATAAATAGGTATAACTGGGGATACCGGATTTGGACACTTACAAATCGACTTTTCACATTAGAAGTGGTCCACATGAAAAAGCTGCGAGTTTTTCTCAAATTATTGCACTTTGCCTTAAATTATCCGCTATTATAAAGTGGAAAAAGAGTAAATTTATCAAATTACTAACAGTGGGTATAAGGGTTTGTTATTTGATGGATTTATACAGCTATTTCGTTAGCTGTCGTTTTTTTTAGTACAACGGGCACATCTATACGAATATATAGTTACAATTTTTTTTAAAGCCGGGTTTTCTGTTCGAAAAGCTTGAGAACAGCCGTACCGAATTTTCGAAGTTTTGGACACCTATTTCCGACTTTCCAAGCATGGTTATAGACTAAAAATAATTTGGATATGTCATCGGGACGTGGCAGCTCCCATACAAACTGAATTTTTCATACTGCATATGAAGAGGAGTTTGCAGTAGAATACTAGAACTTGGTATGGAGATAGTATATGAAATCAATCCTATACTCAGTAAAAAAGTGGCGGTTATTGGAAAAGGGGGCGTGGTCCTCCTTTACATACTGAAACTTATATAATGCATATTTCTGCAGGGATTTATATAACATACAAGTGGAACTATCGTACAGAATATCTCTAGAGGTATTTGAAAAAGGATACGGAAATTATTTGAGGAGATTTATGTTAGTAATACTTTACTGTAAGAGAAAAAAGTGAGAAGTGAGTAGTTGAAAATAGTCTTGAAATTACGTAAAATGATAAAATGTTCAAAATCGTCAAAAAACGTCAGATAGTTTCTGAATTAACTTTCTAGATCTGTATATATATTTATTTCTTAACGAAATTTCGATTATATTTTGCTACTAAAACTGGGTGATAGCAAGTTCTGAAGGTTATTACTAAGTCTTTGACATATATTGTGGAAAAATCATTGAAAGCTCTTAGGATCATCTTGGAAATAGAGTAGTCAAATCGCTGTTATCAAAAATGTGAGGTGTTTATATTCGTAGCAAGAAATGGTGGTGGGTTATGAATCTCCACCTACATGCTTGATATGAGTAAATCTAACCGGTAGATTCGACATGTTTTGTTTGTTAGAGGACACATTGTTCGAAAAAAGCCACCCATCCGGTTCTATCGTAGCAGATCCAAACCCAAAGCATAACGGACATTACCCAGGCAAGTTTCCCAAGCAGCAAAACTGAGTTCTGTGTCATGAGGTTATAATATAACAATGTACAGGATGCAAAAAACTTTATGCTTTGTCTAATAATGTTTTAAAAATTAACACACATAAGTGCCCGCTGTACTAAAAAAAGTACACTCCTAAAAGTTAACTTTTAAACTTTTTTCGTTGATTTTAATTCCTAAGTTTGTTTAAAATGGCTTTTATGGTTACAAAAATAAAATTAGATATGATAAAATTTTAACCGTTTTTGTTTGGGCGTAAATGGGTTAATTATATGTAAAATGAGGTAGCATTTTATAAAACAAATTAATATTAAATAAGCAAAAGAAATATGCACAAAACTGGTCGTGGTGATGGTTTTGAAAGGTTTGAAATGTTGTTCATTTTTTTACAAATTTTTTACAAATTTTGAAATGCGTAATTACATATATGCAGTTAATTACACCAAGCGACAAAAACAAAAAAATTTCAAAACTCGCGAACCAATCAAGATACATACATATCGACCCCTGAAATGCAAAATAACGTAAAAAGATCACCACTGAAATAGAAAAAGTCGAGACTATTTTTTGTTTTCCTAAAACGATGTGGGGATTTGTAATTTGATGATATCCATGGAAGCAATCAAAAAGTGATTTTCGAAGTTTTTATAAGTTACGACTTTTTGCATTTCAGTGACGATGATGTTACGTTATTTTGCATTTCAGGTGACGATATGTAAAATATTAAAACGTTTGTTTTTCGTTCAGTACCCATACTACTATGAAAAACAAAAACAAATGTACGTGGTTTAAAATTTACAAAGTTGGAGGGCCGCCGTTTGCATTGGTACTACCAGGGGGGCCTCACCACGGAAAGAGCATAGGGGCCCATAGTTTCTAAATCCGGCACTGGCGATTGCGGTTGAAGAAGTCTGATGAGGAGGTGTGGTGGTCTCCGAAATAGCAGCTATGTCTTCTAACAAAATGTAAATTATTGTTGTTTTTCGGCTGCATTTTCAATATAAAACGGCATCAAGCTAAATAAAATTGAATGAACTATGTTTTCGTAAAAGATTATCGATTATCTCGTTACATGCATAAATACAATTTATGAATTTCAATATTTTATTTATTATTACATCCAAAATTAGGTACTTGCGAAATTATTTATCATCTAGAGGCGAGCAGCCGCTCGTGTTATAACTTTAGAACCACATGCTGTTTAAACGTGAAACTTTCCCAAAAATTTCCTAGATATTCATAACTATATAATGCTGCATCAAAACAAAAAATTCTAACTTTATAACACAGGTTCTGCATTTTTAAACCACATTTTTTATAAAAAAAGATTAAAAATCCTAAATTTTGTTTTTAATGTATATTAAGAAGTGCAGTTAAATTCATTTGGAATAGTATATAGTTTATTGTGTAAAAATTTCAAATCACAGTATATACAGTAATAAACCTTTTTAAGTACTCCTCGGAGGTAAAATCTGATCAAGGTTGATAATGAGAAGGAGCACGAATTTTGTTGATTCAGAGTTGTATACAAAATAAGGCATCCAATCCCGGACCATTTTGTGATTCCCGGGATTTCGGGATCTTAAATGGGTAATCCCGGGATCCCGGGATATTTCGGGATATTATTACCATTAATTAAAATATGCTAACAAGCTAGTTTTGCAGTCTTTCTTTAGTGCGAATACTAGAAAGAAAAATAAATCTGTGTTTTTAAGAAAATAAATATAAATATCTTTATTTTATATCAGTTTAAAAAGTTAATTACAAACTGAATAAACTAAAAACTACGAAATTGAAATTCATTCATATTGCAGTCGAAGTAATTTTAACAGTTAAACTTGTTTAAGTTGATTTGCATAGTAAAGACCAGTAAATTTGGGATTTAAAATTACACCATCCTAATCCTTGTTTAATTCTCTATAAAAAACATGTTCCAAAAATTGGGAGTTTTTTAAGAACTATTTTTAAAATATTTTTTTTTTATGACGAGGTGGTTTATTTTGCGAGAGTCAACAATGAAGCTTCTACGATGAACAGAACCCGAGATATAACAATTTGAAGCAGTACATGATTATTTAGTCAGAATCACGAAAAAATCCAAATTTGACAGATCATATATCCGAAGAAAAAAGGAAAAATGTGACGCCAATCGAAATTGTGACACCAAATTTGGAGTCCGGTATGAAAAAGAATGCCTAATATGTATGTTATATATATTATAACATAGAATAAGAGTAGTATTAGGTTAGGTTAGGTTAGGTAGGCGGGCTGCCTCCGCATGTGGAGGCACACTTGGACTCGACTGAGCTGTCCGTTGTGATGCCCTCAGAGGGGGAGGGAAAAGGGATGCAGGGATGGTAGGGGAAAGAGGGAGGAAGCTATGGGAGAAAGACGACACCTATGGCTTTTTGCCGGAGAAACGCTCCGTGCTCACAACGAAGCTCTTCAGTCGACTGATGTCCACTCCCGAGAGCTCATCGGGAGTGTGAAAGAAGTGCGACCCAAGGTGTTTAAACCTTAGGCTCGCAAAGGCGGGGCACCAGAGCAGCAGATGTTGAGATGATTCCACCTCATCATCCTCCATGCAGCTGGTGCAGTAAGGGTTATCCGCAACGTTCAGCCTTACAGCATGATTACCAATCACACAGTGACCAGTAAGCACTCCCACCAATAGTGAGAGATGCAGCTTGTTTAGTCTCAAGAGCTCCCCAGACCTCCCCCGGTCCACCCGTGGCCAGAAAGACTTAGCCACCTTGCACTTCAAGGTCTTCGCCCAGCGCTCGCTGAGCTGACTAAACGCCCATCTGACCAGAAGCAGACCACACGAGGTCAGGGGAGCCCCCAGACCCTCCCTATCCGAAAGTAATTCCTCGAGGGTTCCCTGCCTTGCAAGCTCATCAGCCATGCAGTTTCCAGCGATTTCGCTGTGCCCTGGAACCCAAATAAGCTTAATAGCAAAGTAATCAGGCGCGGTCGATAGGGAAGTCAAACACTCCCTCACCGTTTTCGAACGCACCGTCAGGGAGCCAAGAGCCCTAATGGCTGCTTGGCTGTCAGAATAAATATTTACCTCCTTAACAGATGTTACACTAGAGAGCAACCAATCCGAAGCCTCTTTTATCGCGGCCACCTCAGCCTGGAAAACACTACAGTGATCAGGTAGCCTAAATTTCAGGTTGATGGAGAGCTCTTCGCAGAAGACACCTCCGCCAACCTTCCCATCCAGTTTCGATCCATCTGTAAATAAGTTTACAGGTCCTCGATTCCAAATACTGCACCCCTCCCAATCTCCCCTCGCCGGGATGTGGGTGGTAAAAGATCCATTCGGACCCAGAACCGGCGTGCAGTGGTCTGTCCGAGTCGGTAGCAACCCGAAGTCTCTTAGAATTCTGGAGTGCCCATAGCTTGAGGTGAACTTGAAGCCCACCCCTCTTAGCCTTACTGCGGCACGCGCAGCGGCAACCCTGCCAGCTATATCTATAGGCACAACATTTAACATGGCATTAAGCGAAAGAGTAGGTGTGGTTCGAAGTGCCCCACTGATTCCAATTAAGGTGGTGGAGGTGAACTTGAAGCCCACCCCTCTTAGCCTTACTGCGGCACGCGCAGCGGCAACCCTGCCAGCTATATCTATAGGCACAACATTTAACATGGCATTAAGCGCAAGAGTAGGTGTGGTTCGAAGTGCCCCACTGATTCCAATTAAGGCAGCTCTTTGCACCTTCTCCAGCTGCTTGACGATGTAGGCCTTGTCGAGTGCGTTCCACCAGACGAGTACCCCATATAATAAGATTGGCTTGATAATAGTTTCATAAAGCCAATGCACTACCTTCGGCGAAAGACCCCAGCGCTTGCCAATGGCCCCTCTGCAACAATACAGTGCTACTGTAGCCTTCTTGACTCTTTCCTCCACGTTAGGCCTCCAGGAAAGCTTACTGTCAAGGATCAAGCCCAAGTACTTCACCCTGTCAGAGAGCCTTAGAGGAAGACCACCCATTGAGGGAAGACGGCTATTTGGTATCTTATACCTTCTAGTAAAGAGAACAAGCTCCGTTTTGCTGGGATTTACACCCAGCCCGCAGCTAAACGCCCAGTTCTCAACCAAGCTCAAGTAACCCTGCAAAAAAGCTTTGATTTTGTTACCGGAAAAGTGTGTGAATCCCAAGAGAGCGAGTTTGAGGGACCTGCCAATTCACTATTTGATTTTTAAGGAAAGGAAAGCAGCGGAAACTGAATATTTAAATATAATATTTAACTTTCCCATGGAATAACTTTTCTCAGAACCATTCCATCCGACTCTGAAGAATTTTGAATAATTGCTTACGGAGTGAAAACCACAACAGGCAATAAAATGTTTGGAAATATAAGTAAATTCATATTATTATCCTTGCCGAACTCACATGCTTTGTTGAGCGCGTTTTTTCCGTAATGAATTCAACCAAAACGAAGATTCGAAATAGCATGAGGTTGGATTCTATAGTTCGAATAAAGTGTTATATGAAGGCTAATAGTTTCTGCTGCAAAACGTTTCCGATATCAAACAGTATGTTATCAAGTTTGAATAGCTCAATATATGACAATGACAGAAATGTAAATCATTCAGACACTATAGGTGATTTTGAAGAAATTATGAAAATAGCTGATCTCGCCTTGTTATAGGTTTTTTCTCATTTTTTGCCGCCGAGCTCTTGAAAGGGGATTGTGCGATTAATCAATTAATATGATAAATTTAATAATTGCGCAGTCCTATTGCAAAATGTGTTGAAACCAATATTTTTAAAAAGTATGCGTACTTTTAATGAAAATAGTTTATACATCACTATTATATAAGAGATTTGTGTTATTTATTATTACCCTCTGAGGGTATTATATTCGTTTTTAGTTTTAAAAACGATATTAAAACAAGATCTCATTTTTAAAATAAAAGATTTGTTAAATCGTTTTCATGAATTTTATTTAAAAAAATTTGCGATTTTTGGCATTTTTTTCAGAAATTGCGCTTTTTTTAAACAATCTGGACACCCGCGTGAATGTCAGATATAATCGACCTGTTGCACCATTGGGTATATCGAACTATCCTGTGTTACGATTGGCCCAATGGATGTGATTTTCCAATATTATTATGCGTTCAAGCTTTTAAGGTATTTGGTCTGAAATAAGTATATGTATATTGCATTTCTGTAGAACAATGATACGTACCCATTTTGAAATTTCCACCAACTATACTATAAAGCTTCTGGGACAGATTCACTATAGAAGCGGATCATTGTTGCCGCCAGGGAATGAAGAGGAAAAATTGCTTCAAATTTATTTCGTTTAGCGATTAACCGTGCAATGAAATGCTGCACAATTGGATAATTTCAAGAAATTCTTCACGGACGTAACACTTTTGTTAGGTTATTTAAAGCGGCAAATGACCACCAAACCATAATCTTAGCAGATGAATGTGCAAATGAAAATCGTAAACACGAATTGTTGGTGAAAATTTTGGACCAAAAAAATCAATAAATATACAAATTTTGGGCGGGACAAAGTCCGCCGGGTCTGCTAGTCATATTTAAATAAGGGTAACCGAAAAACTAAATTACATACTGTTTAAGGGATTAAAATGTCTCATGAAAAAATTGCTCGCAAGGCTTCCGAAGACAAATGAAGTAAATTTTTACATAATATTGTATATAACGCTACCTAAAGGTGAGAAAGTGCCAAGTACACTTTTTTCAAAATTTTGTTTTCGATGCAGAATGACAGACAATGCGAAACTACATATATTTTTCGTCTCTCCTGAACAATTTCAGAAAATGGACTTGGCATATTTTCACCTGTAGGTAACGATAAAATGATTTAGTTGTTACCACTACTGGAATCTCCAACTCCAAATATTTTTTCGAACTAAACACGAAATATCAAATTTTGAGAACGATAACTTTTACAGACTTTCGTTAATATTTACTTTTTTCTCTAAAACGTAAATAAGAGTTTTGCATATGCACACCATCTTTCGAGAAGTGTCTCGAAGCCTCTGCACATAAATTAAAAACTATTTGCTTAACCTTTTCAAAGTTCTTCTAATTAAAAATTCTGGTAGTATTGTTCAATTTCACTCCTTTGTTGCTACAGCCAACAATAGTATATAGACACATGCCAACATACACATGACGCGCATATAAACGTAGATTCACTTGGATAATTAATTATATAAAAGAAAAACCATAAAGAATGGTTGCTGGTGGGAGCTATGTAACATTTACGTACTGACACACACATATAATTAAATTTCGCTCAAAAATTATTTAAAGTAGAAGAACGAGCGAAAAATAAACTAAAGAACTTTTACTTCGTTTCACAAAAAAGCCGCCATCATTCACCATTTGTATATTTGTATACTTATGTATGTCTACATTCATACGTACTAAGTGTGTCTATACGTACTCAAGAATGTATTTAATATTGGCCCATAAGCGGCATTGGCTTCCGCTGTCTGACGGTCGGGTGGGGGTGAATATTTGCTGAAAAATGAACAGAACAGGGTGGCGGTTGTGCGGTGGCTTCATAGTTGATATAGCCGGCGGAATGGGTGGAGGGATAAATGGAAAAATATCGTTTTATCTCACACATTTTATCAAGTTCTTCTCAGAAACATAAACATTCGTAAATGTCACTGGCGCACACCCAACCCCATAACGAAAGTAAAAAGTACACGTACTTAAAGAAAGCATAAAGAAGATGAGCGCTGGCTGGCTGCCTGGCGGTTGGTTACTGTACTTTGCTACAATTTTGTAACCACACACATTTTGTGGCAAAACAAAAAGCTCCTGCAAACCAGCCCCACCTATTGCCCGAAGATATCTGCTTGCAAAATTTTTTGCTGGTTGATTTTCGGTATAGCTTGTACGGAAGAAGTTCGTCCTCGCAAAAAATTAAACCGTTACTTCAGAATTCTTACAATTGCTAAGTATATACTGAGCCTTGAACGAAGGGAAGAACTTTTCCTGCCTTTATTTAGCTAGAAGTACACGTTTTTTATAAAATAAAAATCGAATGTTACAAGTTTGCAAAATTTTTTAGGGCAGTGCTTCCAGGGTTTGTACAGTGTTCGCCGTTTGGCAATCAATGCCAATTCTTTAGGTGCCATCTTGCCATGAAAGCTTCTTTCACAAAAACCCTACAGAAATTGAAGGAACATCGGTATATTTGTCTGAAGATCTGCTAACAGAGAATTTCTTGTTTTGATGCAGCACATTTCTTGAAAAGATACCAAAAAAACAATTTTATAATTTTCAGTTGTTTTAATTTAATATAAATTATTTAAAATTTAAAGGTAATATATAATGTTGAACGATTTTCCGTGATGCCTGTTCAAATTTTGTTGGGGGACAAACCGGTTTCGGCGTTGCGCCACCTTCAGTGGCATTTTCCGTTCTGAACGTCAGAAAAAAAATTACACTGAAGATGGCATAACGCCGAAACCTGCCAAACCAAATTTGACAAGGGATGACGGAAAATCGTTCCACAATACATCATACTCCTACCCTGTCGGAAATACCAATAACGAAAATGAGAATATTATTGGTTACGATGGAGACTCCACACCCAAGTGACTTTTAAGACCCTTATTGACATTCCATCAATACGAATCTACGTGCAAAGTACTGTCGCTTTAGAGATGAGTCCCAAATAGACAGAACGGGACCAGTTGTTTTGTCTCAAAACTTACTTTGGGAGGAGCCTATGCATGTACACTCAGAAAAAACATTCCTTGATGCGAGGAAAAAAGTACTTTATTATAAGTAGAATCCAAACCCATAAAGAGAACATAAAACTTCACGTGCAGTTTTACCCTCGTATGTGAAGTTTCAAAACACTACGTTCAGTTTGCTTGATACTTAAAAGCGCAAACAGTCAACGACGTAGCGTAGACGTAGGTTGACGCAGACACGATCTAACTTATGGGATTCGCGTGTTAACGAAAACTCACCACCGCATGGCGGTGACGTTGCCGTTGCGTTTCTCTCTCTCTATCAACAGTAAATTTGATATGCTGCTACGTACGTCAACCTACGTTTACGCTACGTCGTTGACTAACTGAGCTATAAGTATGTATGCATAGCGGAACACGTATTTGGTGAAGGAGAGCGCCGTCGAGTAAAAGCGCAAACAGTCAACGACCGAGCATAGATGTAGGTTGACGCAGACATGATATACCGCATAGCGGTGACGTTGCCGCTGCTTCTCTCTCTCTCTGTATCAACAGTAAATTTGATATGCTGCTACGTACGTCAACCTACGTTTACGCTACGTCGTTGACCAACTGCGCTTTAACATCGTTACGGTACGCTCATTTGGGATGTTCTCTATTAGCTCTCTAGTAGTTACCCAAAAAACGAACTTCACTTAGAAACTTTGTGAACTATATTTTGATTTTGACACGGAGAGTAATCGTTTCTAAGTCTAGGTAAGCCAAGTCAAGTCTAAGTCTTGCACAACTCAGCTTTAAGGCAAACACAATTCCTTAGTTTTCAGTACTATTTTCTTTCTTCTTAGAAAAAATTAACTTGCCGTGAAAGGAATAAGTACGTCATCTTGCTCGGGGCGCTCAAACAGTCGCAAAGGCCGACAGAGCAAAGCTCTGCAGTGCCAGTCGAGAGATTCAAGGTTCGAGCCCTAGAGCTGGGGATTTTTTTAATATAACATATAAATTTTGTTTTAATTTATTTTTTATTCTAATTTTCTATTTTTATGGTATTTGAGTAATTTAGGTTTTTGTAATTTATATTTGAATTGAATTAATTGACTTACCTAACTCTAACTACCTCCAACCGGTCTCGAACATACAATCTCAGAACCAGAAGCAATAGCCGTCTTAACAGCACTGCCAAAATTATTACTTATATTGAGTAAATTTACTTCCTCTAATTAATGACGCTCTATTTTTAGATGGAATTTGAAATAACGAAAAACTTCTCAAACTGAGTAAATTTTTCGTAATATTAAGGAAAATACACCAACTGTAAAATAAGGGAACTGGCTTCTTGTTTAATGGAAATGCTTTTTTCTGTATATACTCCTTGACTACTGCAGCATATTCTAGGCCAGAGTGTCCAGATTTGGCGATTTCGCGCCAATTTGGCGATTTTTCTTGGATATTTGCGCGTAAAAATTTAGGAAATCGCCACTGGCGATTTTTGGCGATGTTTTGCCTTTAAATAAATTTTTTCCAATTATAAAAATATACAAAACTTAGTTTTCCGCGATAATTTTACAGAAAAGGCTTATAAACTGCGTGATAAACTTGACTTAAGAAGCATATTAAAAGACTGTCAAAAATGTTTAATCACCGTAATCGAAGAACTTTTGAAACGATTACCTAGTCAATTAAATACTTATAAAAAAGCTTTGATTTTGTTATTGATGATTTTTAAGGAAAGGAAAGCAGCGGAAACTGAATATTTAAATCTTTTAACTTTCCCATAACTTTTCTCAGAACCATTCCATCCGACTCTGAAGAATTTTGAATAATTGCTTACGGAGTGAAAACCACAACAGGCAATAAAATGTTTGGAAATATAAGTAAATTCATATTATTATCCTTGCCGAACTCACATGCTTTGTTGAGCGCGTTTTTTCGTAATGAATTCAACAAAAACGAAGATTCGAAATAGCATGAGGTTGGAGGAGGTTTAATTCAATAGTTCGAATAAAATGTTATGTGAAGGCTAATAGTTTCTGCTGCAAAATGTTTCCAATATCAAACAGTAGGGTTATTCTCGAAGTCTTGCACGATGCACGGATTGCACGAAATGCAAAAATACTATTATGTATCAAATACAATAACAAGGGACAGCAAAAAAAATTAAGTGAGTGGGATGAGGGATGTAGCAATTCCAACAACAAAACAACTAGCACAGGGTCGCATTTATCTTGCTATGCTATTTTGCAATATACATGGGTTTCGACGTTGCATATTTTGCAGTGATAGGAAATGTTGTTTCTCATGTATTTTGTTGTTGATTGTGTTTGCAAGTTGTGTAATCCATGCAATCCGTGCTACTTGCAATGGCTGTGCAAGATTTGGAGAATACCTCTTGTATGTTATCAAGGTTGAATAGCTCAATATGTGACAACAATAGAAATGTAAATGATTCAGACGCTATAGGTGATTTTGAAGAAATTGTGGAAATAGCTGATCTCGGCTCATTATAGGTTTTTATTTAATTTATAGCGCCGACCTCTTAAAAGCGGATTGTGCGATTAATCAATTAATATGAGTCATTATAAATTTAATAATTGCGCAGTCCTATTGCAAAATGTGATGAAACAAATATTTTTAAAAAATATGCGTATTTTTAAAGAAAATTGTTTGTACATCACTATTATTTAAGTGTTGTGTTATTTATTATTACCCTCTGAAGGTGTTATATTCGTTTTTGGTTTTAAAAACTATATTATAAGACGATCTCAGTTTTAAAATAAAAGATTTGTTAAATCGATTTCATGAATTTTATTTAAAAAAAAATTTGCGATTTTTGGCGTTTTTTTTCAGAAATTGCGCTTTTTTTTAACAATCTGGACACCCTGTTCTAGGTTGAAATACATATTTGCAATTGACTTGGCGGTGAAGCTGGTAAGCATTATCGACCTAGCTTGACCAAAACTCGCCTTCGTTGCTCGATAACTTTCAGCCTTCCTCATAGATATTAAAGGACCAAGGAACGACGAACTACTAATTCCAATTCCTCCAATTTACTGTGTACCTTCAACCACTCGGCTACGAAATTTATGTAATACTAGCTTATACCCGCGGGTTTCACCCCGCGCTTTTATACAAATATGAAAAATAATTTAATGATGTTAGATTTTATTTCTGTGCCCATTTCGTTATAGCTCGTTATTTTTTAAGCGAGTTAAGGTATTTAGGCCGTTTAAAACTATGAAATTATAAAATCTCGTCTGCGCGCTAGGCATACGAAAGATATCAATCCCTCTAAGTTTACCTTAAAATGGTTCCAGGTATACGACGCGTGAACGTGTAACCTTCTTGGACGTGCGACGGCGGGTTCTCTAATATTTCCAACTCAAATTTAGTAACCTGGCCTTGATAAAATACCACTTCTCATTACTGTAGCAAATGCCTCAAGATAGCTTTAGATTATAAGGCCGAACCCGGCTCTCCCTTTTCCCTTTAATGAAATTTATTCTGTCAGTACGACATTTATAAAATAAATCTCCATAACAAAATTAAAATACTTCGAGAAATTTTCTATCCTTCCAGAGATATGTATTAAGAAGTTTTTAGTATGTATGGGAGGCGACATGCCTCCTTTTTTAATAACTCACATTTTTTCCATGAGCAATTGATATATTTTGCATACACAACTCCACATCAAGTTCCAGTATTGTTCCACAAACACTTACAGGGATATGTGGCAAGAAAAAGTAAATTTGTACTGGAAGTGCCACGCCCCTTTCTCTTATAACCCTAATCTTCTTCCATGAATTTAGAATTAATTTTACATACCCCAGTACCAAGTCCCAGTACTCTACCATGGACACTTCTAGAGATAAGCAGTACAAAACAGTAAATTTGTGCGGGAGGAACCATGTCCCCTTTTCGAATAACGCAAATTTTTCTCCATGAGAATGGAATTAATTTTGTATACACATCTCGGTGCCAAGTTCTAGTCCTCTGCAATAAACACCTCCAGAGATATGCAGCATAGAAAAATCAATTTGCATGGGACTTGCTACACCACCTTTTCCAATAACTCTCATTTTTCTCCATGAGTATAGTTGTAGTTTCACATACATACATACATACCAAGCTTGAGTGCTATACCCCAAACATTTGAAGAGATATGCAATATGAAACTTTCAGTCAGGTAGGTGCTACGCCTCTTTTCCAAAATCGTCCATTTTTCTCCGTGAATATGAACATGATTTCACACAGTGTTGGCAAACTGTTAATCTGATTAACGATTAAAAATTAACGATTAACATGTTATTCGCGTTTGACGATTAAAATTAATTAGTCGTAATAAACTGTACGATTAATGATAAAATTTTTTTAATCGTTAATCGCTGGCTGCGATTACGTTTAATTAATTTAAAACATTAATCGTTAATCCAATGAAAAATAAAATCTGATTAATTTGTCTAGTTTGTCCGAGTTTTAAACCAAACACCAGTTATAGTAATTATTTTGTGTTTTACGCTTATAAAAAGCACATAATATAAAAAAATTATAATTATTGTTATTAGCATTAGCGCACACAAGGGGTGGGTTTTGGGGTGATAAAATAGTAGCCTAGGTCATAGGACATAGGTCATAAGCTATCTCTGTGCGAAATGTCATGCAAATCTGTTCAGTCGTTTCCGCGTATTAATTTAATTAAACTTTTTTAGCAGGTCGTAACTCTTAAAAAAAAGTAGCCTATTTTTCAACCTAGCACATAAGCTATCGGTGTGAAAACTTCCATGAAATCAGTTCACACATTTCCGCGTATTAATTAAATTAAACTTTTCTAACAGTCGGCAACTCTTAAAAAGGTAGCCTACTTTCTAACCTAGGTCATAAGCTATCTGTGTGCAAAATTTTATGCAAATCCGTTTAGTCATTTCCGCGTATTAATTTAATTAAACATTTTTAACAGGTAGCAACTCTTCCAAAAAATTAGCCTGTTTTCCACTGTAGGTCATAAGCTATCTGCTTGCAATTCATGCAAATCCATTCAGTCGTTTCCGCGTATTAATTTAATGAAACTTTTTTAACAGGTGGCAACTCTTAAGAAGAGAAGCCTATTTTCCAATCTAGGTCATAAGCTAATTTTCATGGAAATCCATTCAGTCGTTCCCGCGTATTAAATATAATACAGGTGGCAACTCTTAAAAAACTAGCCTATTAACCAATCTGGCCCATGAGCTATCTGCGTACCAAAATTGCATTCAAATCCGTTCAGTCGTTGATGCGTGATGATTTCCCAAACATCCAAACATACAAACTTTCACATTTATAATATTAGTAAGGAGTAAGATTATTAGTTGGGAGTATACATTTCGTCGCCCGTATGCCATAAACATGAACGTGTAAAAATTAACATTTTGGGAAATCAAGTTAAAAAGTTTTTTTTTGCGACACTTAAGCTGATGCCACATAAAACTTTTGCTGCGCTTTACGTGACAGATTCGCTTTGACAGATAAGATGAATTGTATAAAAATGCACAAAGCATGCCACATAGATCGTTGAAGCTGCAGCGCGAAGCGAAAAGATGGCCAACTCCCATCTTTTTGCGCGCTTTGACAATCAGCCGGTTTAATATTTATTTTGTTTCGTCCAAATTCGAGTTTTCATGTAGAAACATAAAACTTAATCACATAGCTGATATTTTTAAAGCAAAATATATAAAATCCACAGCAATTTCGACGAGTAAAATAGCAGTACAAAATTATTTTCTTTGCGTTCATTGTGGCATACCTTTTGCGTCTGGCGCTTTGCTGGCAATGTTATAAACAGGGAACGGATTTTTAGGACCTAAAAAAGGCACAATAAAGTAACGAAATAGGCTGGAAAAGGCAAAATAAAATAGCGAAAAAGGCAGGAAAAGGCACTAGGTATTGGAAAAAAGCCAAAAAAAGGCAAAATAAAATAGCGAAAAAGGCAGGAAAAGCCAAAAAAAAAGGTATTGCAAAAAAAGCAAAATAAAGTACTAAAAAAAGACAGAAAATACGAAGAACAATCAAAAAATATATTTTTTTAGAAATGTTTATATTACAAGTAAAAAGAGAAAAGCTATGAACTAGTTTCATTATATGAAAAATTTGTACTTTGAATCTTTGACTATTTTATCCTTTCGAGTTTCTAACTCATAAAACTTTAATCTGTATAGTTGTAGTAACATTGAACCACAATATGCATTTTGAAGTTTTCTGGCAGCATTTTCATTCGATTTTCGCGAAGAAAAGCCTTGAATGTACTAAATGTGCGCTCGACGTAAGGTGATACAAGTGGAGCCCAATTTAGATATGGAACGTTTGAAACGTTCACATTATCAGGAATAAGGGCGTTTTCCTAGCCCTTTACAATTTTATCCACACCCCTTATTGTCTCTAAGCCTACGTTAACTGAGAAAACGGCTTTGAATTTTTCCAACACCAGTTTGGCAAGAGGTCCCTGCGCTTCTGTAAGCCGCATGGGCATGTGTATATTTTTTAATCTTAAAAAAAAATTGTAAATGCTATAATCATTTTAAAGGTAGAAAAGGCAAAAAAAAGGCAAATATCTTAAAAAAGGCAAAAAAGGCAAATATCTTAAAAAAGGCAACATCAAATGTGTATATATGGAATCAGGGAAAGCTAAATCGTGAACATTCTTAATCGAATATACTCTATCTCTTTAGCAGAAAAAAAGGCAATTTCCATAAAATCCGTTCCCTGGTTATAAATGTCACGCAAAGCTACAAAGTTTTATCTGGCATGAGCTTTAGCTCTACATTTATCCAATTTAAGTGTTAAAATATTGACTTTCCGTGTACGCATGGTATTCTGGGTTTTGGTATAACATAGGAAATCCAAAGATTAACCAAGTCAACCCAATAACTCAAAACTAATAAATATGCACATTCATGCTTCTGGCATGAGGGTGACGTTATGTGAATCAAAAACTTTAAAGGCGTGTTCCTCGAGTTCTCGGTTTTTGAGCTATGAAAATTCTGAAGTAAATGAGTTTTATGTTCATTTTCATAACATTCATATTGAATATTGAAGTTAATATTCGAACGTTCGCCACAATATTTATTGGGTAATTAAAAAAAAATTTACTTAGAAAAGTTCTTAACTCGTCGATACTTTGCGGCATTCGCGATATTTACTCAGTACTTGTTAAAAAGTATCGAGTTCTCGATACTACTCAGTACTCATGAAAAGTATGGATATTCTGTACTCGGTACTCGTATCGTTCTATCACTAGTCGCAGGTCTCTTCAGGCTGCTGAAACTTGATTAAAAGATAATATGAAGAATCAACCTTTGAATCGAGCTCGGATCGCCAGTTAGACAAGCTCCGATCGAGGGCAGTTCCTACTTTTGTAGTTTGTCCTTGAAATGGGAAACATCATTAATTGTGCACCCGTTTTTATTCTCAAGCGCTAAATATTGAGGAGCTTCTCACGCATTTAGGAACTATGTTTTTCTTTTCGGAGGAGGAAGCATCGAAAATCTAACCCCGTCAGTGAGAGACTTTAACCCAGTAAACCTCCTACCGTCTATGTACCGATCCCACCGGTATCACCGTTAAGTATTTCGTCGGGAGGCGGTTTGAGCACTAAACTCTACGTCTGTTACTGTTCATGTTATTCCACTGTTTGTCTTGGTTGGTGTTAACCTACCCTTTTTTTGTCTTGTACCACTAATAAGTTCGTTTCTAAGTCTAATAATACTATCCGGATGCAGCAGCTTAATGCTGGTTCCTCGATATTAGTTGAGAGGTTCGCCCTCTATATGCCGTAACTTTTCAAGAAAACGGGCTTTCCCTATGAAGCTTCCACGTGTCATTACGGGTTGTATCGGAGGTATTTTACGACTTGGGCAGCCATCTTTCCAGGCTTCCTCACTATTTGCCATTAACGAAATCAGGTTCTCTGGTGTTACGCACAAACCAAGCATACGGTTAAGTGCGAACCTCATGGAGGAAAAAGGGGGACACTTGAGAAATGCGAACTATGCTAGATACATCTGTATGTACATACATACATATATGTCTACTCATCATTGAACCCGATGAATGGCGGTCGATGAATTTCATCTTGGGACCCCATTCATTTTTGTTTCTTATTGAAAAAAGTCTAACTTACGCTTTACTATCGACCAGCATTGTGGTGAGGTTTACATCAAGGCTCCTCGCAGAGAAAGTTGCCAACATATGATCCCAGTGGGAATGCAGCAGCACTTTCTTCCACGACTACGATTGCCCGAAAAAATGCATCGTAATGTAAGTGAGCGACTATTTCGTATGCAGTTTTATAGCCTATGCGATTTGTATAATAAAGTGCAGGTTTGAAGTAGCTAAGACTTCTATTTAATTTGTAATCATTTTTTCCGCCGGTAATTTTCATTTTTTTTCATAGATATAAGTTACTAGCTTTTACCCGCGGGTTTCACCCAACGTGAGAAGCAATTAAAAGGGTCATGTGACTTGTGGTTCCGAAGTCATGGCTGATAAAAAATTCCACGCCTATGTTAAGTACTACGCCCCCTTTCACAAACTCATTTAAATACAAGTATACCTTACTATAAGCATCTACCATTGATATGTTATTAAATTTTGTGTGACTTATGGTTCCGAAGTTATGGATGATTAAAAATTCTACGACTATGAGATATGCCACGCCCCCTCCTACAAACTCATTTATATAAACCTTACTATAAGCACCTACCATAGATATGTCTGCATACCAAATGCCATGTTTATGTGACTTATGGTTCCGAAGTTATCGCTGGTAAAATATTCCACGCCTTTGGGATTTGCCACGCCCCCCTTTCACAGTCTCATTTACATATATACCTTACTATAAGCACCTGCAATAGATATATCCGCAGACAAAATTTCAAGCCAATGTGATTTATGGTTCCGAAGTTAGTGCTGATTAAACAGTTCATGCCTATGGGAGGTGCCAAACCCCATTTTCCAGTACTGCCCATTTTTCTCTATGCCTATAACCTTCCCGGGGTAAAAACAAATAAGTGTGCAAAGTTTCGTGCGATTCCGTGTCGCGGTTCAGAAGTTATAAGGTAATAAACAAACAGACATTCACATTTATACGAGCATTGATTTTTAATTTCATATTTTTTTTTTTGCAAACGCTCTTGCTCATTTTCTCACAAAACAATTTGTCGTCTACATATGTACATATATCGTAAAAAGTGCTAAAGGCCGTCAGCAAACAAACTTTAATTTTTTCAAATCAACGCCAAGTTTGAGGCTCTTGAAAGCTGCGCTTTATTATACTAAAAATGTATGGCGTATAAAACTGCATACCCGAAACTTTCCAAAAAATTAAAAGGCCGAAATATAAATGAACATTTTTTTTTAATTTTTAAGTTTTATTCAGTTTGACACCCAAATTCATAAGAAATAAACAAGACTTTAAATGCTTTA
The DNA here is from genome assembly GCF_013731165.1 of Rhagoletis pomonella. Lineage (NCBI taxonomy): Eukaryota > Metazoa > Arthropoda > Insecta > Diptera > Tephritidae > Rhagoletis > Rhagoletis pomonella. The sequence goes on from NW_023458563.1 coordinate 10,704,880, forward strand.
TAAACCGAACATTTTTATGGAAATGTCGCTTTATAAAATATATGTAAAATATATGGTATATGTCGCTTTAAATAAAGAGTACCGTTAGTTTCTTCATGATCCAGTAATCTGAACTAAGGACGATACAAAACCAAAGTATTTCATTTTCTAGTGGGATAGTGCACCCGGATCGCACATAAATATGTACGTACATATATATGTATGTACAACCATACATGCTGAGATATAAAATATTTGATGATGCAGTTGGCAGGGCTGGCGAATTTCGTTGGTATTTGGTAAGCCGCAGAAAAACTAAAGCGCGCACGGGGAATATAAAAAACTAGGCAAGAAAGAGAACGGCTACTTGGGAAAAAATATACACAAGAACCTAGAAGCATACATATGTAAGTACTGGCACTGCGCAGCGACGTCAATAAAAAGCGACTAGAATAGGAAAAGAAATGCAAAGCGTGTAAGAAATCCATGGTATAAAAAAACTCGTAAAAGCGAAAAAAACCACGAAGGAGAAAATAATAGTGGATTCGCTTAGCATAGCACGCGCATACACAGTCATCTGGGTAGCCACAGAGTGACTACGGCAACGACGCTTCAACTACAACCACGAACATAATGAGAACAAAAAATAAGGGCTGCGTAGTGGCAATACGAAGAAGAAAAACTGGGCGGAGCTTAGCGAGCGTGCATGGCATAAACGCGAGCTTCAGCGTCAGCGCCTCGAAGGAGGTAGCAGCAGCAGAGCAGCATCCGGTAACAAAGACAGCACGAGCTTGCCAAATAAACCAGCCTGCCTAACGGAAAGCTGCCAACAGAAAGGGAGCGTAAGAAAGCAGCATTCGCGTATTTGCACATGCTTAAGTGCACGCTGACCCTGTAGAAAATTATTAATTAAGAGCGCACTAGGTGGTCGTGTAAACAAATCACGTCAAAAATAGACTTTTATACTCAGTCGAAAACAAATTTTAATTGCATTCCTAATCAGTTTTGAAGATTACTTGACACATTCTACTAACAGCCAAAACCGAGTTTAGTTCACAACTTTTTCTTCTGTGTATGATGGGTCCGGTCTATTGTGCTCTGTAGGAGCATTCTTTTGCAACCGAGCTATAAAAGAACTTACGCAAATGCCCCGCAGAACTACTCATTTCCATTGGATTTTATTATAAGTACCATTAAACTCAATCACATGTTTCTTGCCAGATTCCAACAGGGTTGCTTAAGCAGCAAAAGGCACCTTTACCCGAGTTGAGAGTTCTTTCCCGCTCATTTACAAAGAAACGCAGCTTTTATTAAAGTATGGGTTCTTTGTAAAAGCCTAACATATCCAACCATCCAACCGTCCTCCAACGCGGTAGATCCCAGATTTTGATGGTAGGCCAACAGAACATCAAAATGGTAGAAAGAGCGTTTTCTTATTGAGATCACTCTCGCCAAGCAACCTTTTTTAACCCAGCTGGGGTTTTACGTGTGTTTGAAATATCATAAAAAGTTACGATATGTATGTATATGTTACCGGCCAAACCCGATCTTAGGACAAACTAGTTTTTCTAGGCTAGTTCTACCTACTTCCAATAAATCCATCCAACGTGGAAACAAGTTGGAGCAACAATACAGTGGACTGCGTAGCTGGAGTTGAACCGATGAGAGCTAGTATTTTTTTTGAAGCACAGCCGAAAGCCGCCTACGCGGAAAGTTGTTCTGCGTAAAAATATTGTGGTCGCATGACATTGTTTAGCCTTGGAAAAACTAGTTTGTCCTAAGGTCGGGTTTGGCCGGTAACATGACTAAGGTTTACCTTAAGGTCGTTTTCTCGACTACCTATTAAAATGTAACTTCTCTTTAAACCCGCCGACTGCTTGTTATATGCGATCGGCAAAGCAATAAATATGCTTAGAGGGAAGTTAAAGCCAGTCAAGAAAAGGCTCTTGAAAGATAAGTTTCTCCTTTTAACTGTCATATTTTTATACTTCGAGCGCTCTCGTGCACATGAGTATTATAACTTTGTTCGGATAATGGTTTCTTGCGACAGCCTAAATCAGTCGAGGTAGATATAAACATATGTATGTGTACTAAAGGCTGACTTCCAAAACGTATCAATACCATGTTTGGATACTGTTATAGTGCGGTTTCCAAACTGTTTGTATATGCAGAGTAGCGACACATTGCAACCATATACATTGCATATTTTAAATATTCAATATAGCAATGAACAATTTTTCTGAATTTTCCATTTCTAAAACACCATTGGTAATTACCATTGATTATAATCAATAACAAACGAAGCATCAACTTTGTTTTTGATGCGCTGATTGCTCTAGCGATGCGTTTCGATAACTTTTCAGATGCGTTTTGGAAAAGTATACGTTGTCAATATTCTGTAGTTCAGCGTTATGAAACATTATACTTTGTACGTATGCAAAGCAATTGACGTTTTGGAAGTCAGCCAAACTGTTTAGTATGAAAAGAGAAGTCGATTAAGCCGTGACTGTGTGTCCGTCCGTGCATCTGTGCACACGATAATTCGAGTAAAAATTTAGATATCTTAACGAAACTTGGTACATCTAACGACTAGTCGAAATTGAGAAAAAATCGGACAATAACCATGCCGACATCTTATGTACCGGTAGTTTGCTTATTCACTCAAAATTTATATTCACAATGATCTCTTAGGAAAAATAAGAATATTATCTATAAATTTAGAAAATGGGTGTAGCCACGCCCACTTATGGTTGTGTATATCCCGCTAAACGCTCCACCAATTACTCCTAAACTTGGCACTGTTGGCCTTGGTAGAACATAGCATTTAACGGTGATTTAGAGAAATACGAAACCCACGAAAAGTTGATTACAGAAAAAATTAAGAAAATTTATTCATAAATAAATAGGTTACAGCTTTCTAAAGACAGCATTTAAGTTATGAATAAAAAAATAAGTAGTTGTAATAGTAGCTAAAGTAGGGAGCCCACGATGCTAAATCGGGATTCACTCGAGCGGCATTTCGACCTATTGGATTTTGAAGATTATATGATGGGAAGAAAAAAGGTCATGTGAATAAATCAAACGTGTTTCTGATGAAATATGCTAATCTGTCGGTTTGCATGGTGGTGTTGGGCGCACGGAAGGGTCAAAAATGGGTGACAAAAAATTTTCAGATATTCACAAGGGATGTTAAATGAGCCCAAATGAACCCCCCATTCAATAAACTGACGATTCAGATGTGACGCAAGCTCGTGGCGTCTTCTTAAAGATGCAAAAAAATCGCCATTTGGATTTACTCGAGCGCGTCAGATATTTATACAGAAGGTTCATCGCGATGCCCTGGTCGTCCTGTTCGATAATCTGACGATTATCTGGAAGGGTTTTCTTAATCTGACGGTTTAAAAAAATAATTTCGTTTCTGAGATGCACAGTCAACCAAACATATATATATTATTGTAAAACACTTATTATTTTATCCGTGCAACTATTATCATACAGCGAGTCCGGTTCGACTTGGTCGTAAATTTCTTCTACATTTTCCGATCTGTAACAAGAAGTAATTTACAATATTTTTTTTTACATATTAAGTGAAAAGTGTGTTATTATAGAATTTACAAGGTATTATACTTGAGTCCTCTAGAATAGTCCAACAAGTTTTTTTTTGGCAAGAATTTGATCCACACAAAAACCATTTCCACTCATGGTGAATCACAAATTTATACCTTGTTTATACCTACGCAAGAACCACATTAAGAAAAAAACCAATTTGACTTAACACATATTTCTTTCAACCGTTTATACCTGTGTCTTTACAGCGCACTCTCTGAAACCGTATTCAAGAGTATACAAAATTTGTTGTCTTATTTCGATATTTCAAACAATAATTCAAACTTATTTTAATAATAATTCAAATTTTAAACGGGCTATATAAAGAAAGCCAGCCTATTTTCACTTCGTGTCGAATGAGTGATGTGTTTATACCTGTTTTCTAACCGACGCACAGTGGCCAATTTTTGGAAAAACCTGGCCAAAAGTCCAAAAAAAATTGGTGCATTCGTATGCATAACCATCTTATATTATTAGGAGGGCTCTACTGCGTATCGTTATGAGACAACAAGTCGATTCTCTTAAGGCATTTAGTGTTACAGGAGATCGAAGTGACTGTTGCTAGCAATTCGCTCTAAACTTTTTGTAAATTAGAGCTTTCGTCGTTGTTAAAATCGTGGTATTATCTTAAAAAAAAATAACAGTTTCCAAGCATCCGCTCATGGACATTGTAATCTAGAGTATGTAAAACATGTTTTTTCATTGTCACGCCATCTAAAAACTGACGTAAGACATAGATATTCACGGATTGATTTTTTTGTTTACTCATTATGATGGATTAGGAAAATAGTTACGAGAGTGGTCGAGATGGGGGTCTAATTTTCTTTTTCATATATATTGAAGATTTTCCCATCCACCGTGGTTAAAACCACCTGCCACAAGCCGCCACTGTAGTTTGGACATCAGTTTTTATATTCGCGATTCTTAATTTTTTTTTTATGTTTAAAAGATTTAAATTATGTAACAAAATTTTTCTGTCAAGATGTTTTAAAGATTGGATGTTTTTAGAATTTAAATGATGTCAGAAAGTGCTACTATATTAGAGTGCTCATCCATGGGCCTCTCATTATTGAATGGG
>NW_023458563.1:10709552-10711284 GCF_013731165.1 Rhagoletis pomonella
TAAGGATATTAAAAAATATCGGCTGCTTGCATCCTCGGACCCTGTCAATTCAAGTTTACGTTTAAACCCACCAAAACAAAATCATACCAATCAAATCATATCAACTGTCATCAGATTCCATTAAATTATTATCAACTGTTGTAAATGCGGATGCGGAATTGCCATCAGAAAATATAGATATGAGCTTGGATACTTCAGATGACTGCGAGTCTGACGGTGTATAAAATTGTTATCTTAAAAATATATTCCTGTACCAACAAATATGTATGTCGTGTTTATTGATTCATTCAAAATCCCGCAGTTCCCGTGTAAATTTGAACATCAGGATTTTTAGAAACAAACATTAAGACCTCGTGTCCGAGCTTCTCTTCCGATTTGTGGCGTGCGCCTTGATGTTGGCGCACAAAGGGGAGGGACCAACAGTTTTACGCCGAATCCGAACAGGGATTTTATTTTTATGGGAAGCTGTTGTTCGTGGCTGAATGCACTCGGGGGTTTGCCATTGCCTGCCAAAGGACGACCACTATTACAAAAAACTTGTTTGTTTCTTATTTTTTTGATGTTGGTCGGAAACTGGGCTTGAACCCAGGCCCTGCGGAATGATAGCGTATATTGCTAACCGCTACATCACATTATATAACAAAAAAGCAGAAAACATGACCTTTTATACTTAACTACCTTAGTTTTGCTAAAAATCTGATTATTGTACGCGTACACAGCAGCCACTATGGATCCGCCATTTTGAATTTCGAAATTATGTGGTGAAATTTAAAACCAGCAACCAAAATAAAGACGAATACACAAGGTTTGATTACAATTGTACCACGCCTCGACTTTTGGCCAGCTTTTTGGAAAAGTTTGCCACTGTGCGATGTGAGAAATAAAACACCGATTTGAAAAGAAAATTGAGTCAACATACTTTTGAATCACAGCGAACTGGGTCAAGGCGCTTTATGTGTCGGTATAAACAAGGTATTAGTTAGTAAAATTTCAAAGGTTATATTTCATGTAACACCACGAGTGCTTTGATCGCCCATGACTGCGTGATACTAAAGCATTGTTCACTCAAAATCGGTACGCATAAAATGGGTTATATCTTTTTAACAGGTTTTCAGAAAATAATAGTTAATATATGAAAAAATAAAGGGAAGTATTCCGCTATCGATAGATGTTAGCGAAATTTCATATTTTGCTTGTATAAATAAATAACAGACAATTTCTTTGATAATGATAAAATTTTTCTGAACACCCGTTCTATAGACTTGAGTAATCAACTTGTTCCACTAAACTATCTTTAGTTTATGTTTTTTCATAGTTCGCGCATCTCTACTTATTTTGTTTTGAATAGATACCGTGTATTTTTCGATTTGAAGTAAATAGGACATATTTTTAAATTGATGAGTTCCAAAACTTTATTCATATCTTTGGCTTCAAACCGATTTAAAGTTACATGTGAATAATTAATTTTCTTTAAAACCAACCAAAACTTTACTGAAGGTCTAAAGTAAATGTGTTATGGGACCAGCTAACGGGTCGATACCCATGACTAAAATTATAGTCACCAAGGAGCAAGCTGCCGGTGGCTGTGTCCAGTAACCACGGCGTGTGCACTCGCGTTTTAGCCCGGAGCTTCAGCTGCGTGGAGTTCCGTTCACGCAATCACTGGACAAGCAGTGCCCCTACCCAGTCAACCGTCATAAGCAGAACTTTTATTGCACACTATCATAAAAAA
>NW_023458563.1:10711384-10712607 GCF_013731165.1 Rhagoletis pomonella
CAGATTGGTGAGTGGTGTTGTTAGCGCGGCATAGTTATCGACAAATCCCCGATACCAACCCGCCATTCCTAAAAATCTCCTGACTTGTTTTACATTTGTTGGGATTGGATATTGAGTAACAGACGAGATCTTGTCTGGATCGGTTCGTAACGTTCCGTTGCCAACAATGTACCCCAGATATTTCACCTCTTTAATACAAAATTTACTTTTATCTACTTAAAGTCAGTTAAAAAAGGTCATCGGCTCTTCAGTTTGGGTGGGATTAAGCGGTCCATCAAGCGACAAAGTGCTTGTGGGGCGTTGCAGAGGCCGAAGGGCATAACACGATATCGGTATAACGGACGATTGGGGACAGTGAAACAGGTGTAATCTCTGGATTGTTCAGCCAGTGGGATTTGCCAAAAGGCGCGACGCAAATCTAGTGAACTAATATATTTTGCCTTGCTGCTCTAGAGTTAGCGAAATACTATTGCCATTAAAATTATCTGATTCGTTACGTGAAATTTCTGAGATAATACTCGGCGCAATTTGGAACTTTATCCAAAAATCAACACCTAAGATTATGTCTTGGGACATACTGGGTATAACAAAAAAAATTATCGAAAAAATATTAGCGTTTCGGACTTTGTGGTATCGGGATTTCGAGGTTAAAAATTCTATTTCTAATTTCATTATATCTCTTTAAACGAATTTCATAATTTATAATCTTATTTAGGAATGAATTCTGTTTTTCAGGGTCAGATAAACGATAACCCAATTTTGCATCATTATCTGTGATTTCAGGACGCGTGAGCATTGCTTCTGGTCTAGTGCTTGCTGTCGTTGCGAGGGTTCTGCCTGAACTCCATTTGGAGTTTCCCTGGCTACAAGTAGAGCATTTTGGGCGATAGACATTTGGCGCGCCGCAACTGTAGCAGAACACTGCGCTTGGGAGGTTGCCAAAGATTGGTGGTCGGGGCCGCACAATTTGATTTGGCGATTTCATTCGCGAGGCTTTCTCCTCGAAGACACAGTTTCCGCAGTTCCGCGAGCGAGTTTACTGGCACGAACAATAGTTGCTGTCTAATTACCGGTCGTAAGATGCGTTGCATTATCTCCACCAACTCCCCTTCGGATAAGGGCGTTTGTAGAGACTCTGCTATTTTCAAAATTGCGTTACGGAAATCATCGAAGCACTCGTTTTGTCCTTGCTTTCTCGCACGTATTGATTCCTTGATCTCGAA
>NW_023458563.1:10712707-10715445 GCF_013731165.1 Rhagoletis pomonella
TTGATTCCTTGATCTCGAAATCGCTCTTGTGTTGTTGAAAGTTTGCCTTTAAGGCCTCAAAAGTGATGGCCAGGTAACGCGGGGGACCAATCTTTACCTTCCTGGGTAAACAAGCATTGGGCATGCTCACAAAGGAGGTTGAAGTTGCCACCTAATGCATCGATCACCTGCAGCTCTATACGGGACAAAAAGCTATCAACGGATAAACGTGGCGTACCGTCGACCTTCACGTCCCAACTGTTGATTAGCTGCGCAACTCTACCAATATTAGGGACACTTGATAAGTCACTAAAACGCAGCTGATCGATTTGCTTATGGAAATTTAAATTGCTATGATTGGGGAGTGGAGGAATATCTCTAGGCCACGTCGGTGTTGAACCGTTTGAAGGAAGGTTGACTGCTGATATATGGGCAGTTGGGCTACTACTGTTACTACCCTGTGCTGGTTGTGAGGGGTTTAGATTTAGACGCTCTAATATACTCGCCATCGTATTCTCTAGCCTGTTTTCTATTATTTGTGTAACCCGATTTTCCAAATTGTCAAACATAGACGCCTGTCTTGCAGATATAACTGCTGAAACTAGGTTCCTAATCCGGGTTTCGTTATCGCTCACATTCGATGGCTCAGCACCATACGGGGTGTCCGTATTTGCGGCTGGTATACTTGCGGCACCTTCCGATTGTTTTTGCTGTAGCACTTTTTCGCCTGTAGTCGGTTCATTCCTACTACTACCCGCGACATTGTCCTGAAAAGCCGTACGTGATCTGGTACGAGTTCCAGTATTCGGATGGAAATCCTTACTGGTACACGCTGTCCGACATTGAGGGCAGGATGAATTCCTCTTCAGCCATGAGAGTAAACAATTCCGATGGAACCTATGCGAGCAAGCTGTGACCAGCCCATCATCACGTTCCGAGAAGCTTTCCCGACATATTGTGCACACAGTCTGCCCTGGAAGGTTTTCGCCGCTGTTTCGTAACGGCATGTTCAAACCAAGTGTTGGAAAAAAGAAAAAAAAACAAAAATACACTCGCAAAGTTAAGCCTTCGGTCCGTACCAATCTGGTAATTCAACTATATTCGACTTAAAAATGTGTTGGGGGTTATTGTTTATACGTATTAGCATTCATACGCGTGATAGAAAAACAAAGATTTCTTTTAAGTGTGGTATTCCAAAAAAAATAGAAAATTTAACGGGTATTAAACTAACTCCTTACTGTACATAAGTATGAATCAAGAGTTATTACTAACGCAGGGAAAAGGAATCGGTAATATATTCGCAGTGCCGCTGACCAAAGCACTAGCGGTAACTTTGATGGTAGCGATGGAATATAACTCTACCTTCAAATATAGCAAAGTTGCTCACTACGAAGAAGAAGTGCTAGACTCCAGTCAGGTTGCTCGCCAACTCTATCGTGTAACCGCAAGATGCGCGTAGTGCGAGAGTAACAACGAAAAATATTTGGCTATAGATAGGCTTTAAACTCACTTTTATTTTATTTTTCTTTATTTTTTTTCTTTAAATCGCGTTACTCAAAGTCTGCAGTAACACAAAAAAACTTGTCAAATCAACAGAACTTCTGTACTAAAAATGGCAATTGAGATCTAAGAAAACTTTATCAAAAAAAAAATCTTGAAATTAATTCGGTCTGATTTCAATAGGGTTTGTGTGGTGGTCCTGGTGTATGGCATACGGTTGGCGTTAGGTGTAAAGCTTGTATTGTTTTGTGGCTTATTGGAATAGTTAACAACGTCGGTCATAGTGCATTTCATTTGCAACTATACATTCCGAAGTATCCAAAACTCTCTAATAAAAATATAAAAAAAACACAAAAATATCTAGGGGTGATATCTTGAAGTGAAGGTGAGAATTTCTTTATCTGGTATAGCGCGGTAAACTATTGGGTAGCCAACTAGCATTAAGCCTAATTGTAACCGCATTCCAAAAAGTTAAGCACTGAAGTACACAAATAAATGAAAATATGCTAAGCTTAAATAAATCTCGGGATATGGAGTATTCGCACGGTACGTTCGTGTGGCATTTAGCCGTTAGGATCGTAAATTCCAGCGAGGATCGTCCACACCCAAAAAGTATTTACACACAACACGAAAATAACTAAATAAAACTATTAATAATTTGGTCAGAAACAATCACAACGGATTCAATTTCCTAAAATTCCAAAATTATCTCTTATAAAAATTCTATGAACGGACGGACGCTTCGATTCCAAGAGTGAATCCTATTATGGAGCCTGGAGATGATAAGAGCTCTAAAAAGTAGCTTCCTATCCAGACGGGCCCCACGTTGGGCGCCATTTTCTATTATGTGACCAGCTAACGGGTCGATTTCCATGACTAAAATTATAGTCACCGAGGAGCAAACTGCCGGTGGCTGTGTCCAGTAACCACGGTGTGTGCACTCGCGTTTTAGCCCGGAGCTTCAGCTGCGTGGAGTTCCGTTCACGCAATCACTGGACAAGCAGTGGCCCTACCCAGTCAACCGTCATAAGCAGAACTTCTATTGCACACTAACAAAAAAACATATATACAAATTAATAAACCAAAACCAACAACAAAGACAATTTTCCCTCAACTCTAAGCCTCCGTTTGCCCGGCAGCCACTTTAAAGAATGTGTGGCTGCCTCTAAACCCGCCCAACCATTGGCCTTATCGATGTCATAAAGGCCCCACAGAACCCCCACAATTTCCCTAGAAATGAGACCATAACGATAAATTAC
>NW_023458563.1:10715545-10719736 GCF_013731165.1 Rhagoletis pomonella
ATTTTTTTAATATGAATTGGTAATTTATCGTTATGGTCTGATTTCTAGGGAAATTGTGGGGGTTCTGTGGGGCCTTTATGACATCGATAAGGCCAATGGTTGGGCGGGTTTAGAGGCAGCCACACATTCTTTAAAGTGGCTGCCGGGCAAACGGAGGCTTAGAGTTGAGGGAAAATTGCCTTTGTTGTTGGTTTTGGTTTATTAATTTGTATATATGTTTTTTTGTTAGTGTGCAATAGAAGTTCTGCTTATGACGGTTGACTGGGTAGGGGCACTGCTTGTCCAGTGATTGCGTGAACGGAACTCCACGCAGCTGAAGCTCCGGGCTAAAACGCGAGTGCACACACCGTGGTTACTGGACACAGCCACCGGCAGTTTGCTCCTCGGTGACTATAATTTTAGTCATGGAAATCGACCCGTTAGCTGGTCACATAATAGAAAATGGCGCCCAACGTGGGGCCCGTCTGGATAGGAAGTTACTTTTTAGAGCTCTTATCATCTCCTGGCTCCATAATAGGATTCACTCTTGGAATCGAAGCGTCCGTCCGTTCACAGAATTTTTATAAGAGATAATTTTGGAATTTTAGGAAATTGAATCCGTTGTGATTGTTTCTGACCAAATTATTAATAGTTTTATTTAGTTATTTTCGTGTTGTGTGTAAATACTTTTTGGGTGTGGACGATCCTCGCTGGAATTTACGATCCTAACGGCTAAATGCCACACGAACGTACCGCGCGAATACTCCATATCCCGAGATTTATTTAAGCTTAGCATATTTTCATTTATTTGTGTACTTCAGTGCTTAACTTTTTGGAATGCGGTTACAATTAGGCTTAATGCTAGTTGGCTACCCAATAGTTTACCGCGCTATACCAGATAAAGAAATTCTCACCTTCACTTCGAGATATCACCCCTAGATATTTTTGTGTTTTTTTATATTTTTATTAGAGAGTTTTGGATACTTCGGAATGTATAGTTGCAAATGAAATGCACTATGACCGACGTTGTTAACTATCCCAATAAGCCACAAAACAATACAAGCTTTACACCTAACGCCAACCGTATGCCATACACCAGGACCACCACACAAACCCTATTGAAATCAGACCGAATTAATTTCAAGATTTTTTTTTTGATAAAGTTTTCTTAGATCTCAATTGCCATTTTTAGTAAAGAAGTTCTGTTGATTTGACAAGTTTTTTTGTGTTACTGCAGACTTTGAGTAACGCGATTAAAGAAAAAAAATAAAGAAAAATAAAATAAAAGTTAGTTGAAAGCCTATCTATAGCCAAATATTTTTCGTTGTTACTCTCGCACTACGCGCATCTTGCGGTTACACGATAGAGTTGGCGAGCAACCTGACTGGAGTCTAGCACTTCTTCTTCGTAGTGAGCAACTTTGCTATATTTGAAGGTAAGAGTTATATTCCATCGCTACCATCAAAGTTACCGCTAGTGCTTTGGTCAGTGGCACTGCGAATATATTACCGATTCCATTTCCCTGCGTTAGTAATAACTCTTGATTCATACTTATGTACAGTAAGGAGTTAGTTTAATACCCGTTAAATTTTCTATTTTTTTTTTGGAATACCACACTTAAAAGAAATCTTTGTTTTTCTATCACGCGTATGAATGCTAATACCTATAAACAATAACCCCCAACACATTTTTAAGTCGAATATAGTTGAATTACCAGATTGGTACGGACCGAAGGCTTAACTTTGCGAGTGTATTTTTCTTTTTTTTTCTTTTTTTCAACACTTGGTTTGAACATGCCGTTACGAAACAGCGGCGAAACCCTTCCAGGGCAGACTGTGTGCACAATATGTCGGGAAAGCTTCTCGGAACGTGACGATGTGCTGGTCACAGCTTGCTCGCATAGGTTCCATCGGAATTGTTTACTCTCTTGGCTGAAGAGGAATTCATCCTGCCTCAATGTCGGACAGCGTGTACCAGTAAGGATTTCCATCCGAATACTGGAACTCGTACCAGATCACGTACGGCTTTTCAGGACAATGTCGCGGGTAGTAGTAGGAATGAACCGACTACAGGCGAAAAAGTGCTACAGCAACAACAATCGGAAGGTGCCGCAAGTATGCCAGCCGCAAATACGGACACCCCGTATGGTGGTGAGCCATCGAATGTGAGCGATAACGAAACCCGGATTAGGAACCTAGTTTCAGCAGTTATATCTGCAAGACAGGCGTCTATGTTTGACGATTTGGAAAATCGGGTTACACAAATAACAGAAAACAGGCTAGAGAATACGATGGCGAGTATATTAGAGCGTCTAAATCTAAACCCCTCACAACCAGCACGGGCTAGTAACAGTAGTAGCACAGCTGCCCATATATCAGCAGTCAACCTTCCTCCAAACGGTTCAACACCGACGTGGCCTAGAGATATTCCTCCACTCCCCAATCATAGTAATTTAAATTTCCATAACCAAATCGATCAGCTGCGTTTTAGTGACTTATCAAGTGTCCCTAATATTGGTAGAGTTGCGCAGCTAATCAACAGTTGGGACGTGAAGGTCGACGGTACGTCACGTTTATCCGTTGATAGCTTTTTGTCCCGTATAGAGCTGCAGGTGATCGATGCATTAGGTGGCAACTTCTACCTCCTTTGTGAGCATGCCCAATGCTTGTTTACCCAGGAAGCTAAAGATTGGTCCCCGCGTTACCTGGCCATCACTCTGTGAGGCCTTAAGGGCAAACTTTCAACAACACAAGAGCGATTTCGAGATCAAGGAATCAATACGTGCGAGAAAGCAAGGACAAAACGACTCAAGAAAAGTTAATAGCGTTACCGTTAAGGACGCGTATCCCCTCCCGCATATTGTTGGTATTCTTAGTAGAATACCCAAGGCAAAATATATTAGTTCACTAGATTTGCGTCTCGCCTTTTGGCAAATCCCACTGGCTGAACAATCCAGAGATTACACCTGTTTCACTGTCCCCAATCGTGCGTTATACCGATATCGTGTTATGCCCTTCGGCCTCTGCAACGCCCCACAAGCACTTTGTCGCTTGATGGACCGCGTAATCCCACCCAAACTGAAGAGCCAAGTATTCGTATATTTAGATGACCTTTTAATCGTGTCGGAAGATTTCGACACGCACATGGCAGGCTTAACAATTAACATAGATAAAAGTAAATTTTGTATTAAAGAGGTGAAATATCTGGGGTACATTGTTGGCAACGGAACGTTACGAACCGATCCAGACAAGACCTCGGCTGTTACTCAATATCCAATCCCAACAAATGTAAAACAAGTCAGGAGATTTTTAGGAATGGCGGGTTGGTATCGGCGATTTGTCGATAACTATGCCGCGCTAACAACACCACTCACCAATCTGTTGAAGAAAGGGAAACTTTCCATTGGAATGACGAGGCCCAACAAGCCTTCGTTCTCTTAAAAGAAAAACTATGCTCAGCCCCTGGACTTGCAAGTCCAGATTATAATAAGCCCCTTTGTAATCCAATGCGATGCTAGTAAGCTAGGTGTTGGTGCGGTGTTGGCACAAAAGAACGATGACAATATTGAAGTGCCAGTAGCTTATTTTTCCCAAAAACGAAATAAGGCGCAAAGTAATTATAGTGTCACAGAACTTGAATGTCTTGCCGCAATACTTAGTCTGAAGAAATTCAGAGCCTACGTGGAGGGGCAAGACTTCACCATAGTTACCGACCACGCAAGTTTGCAATGGCTTATGCGACAAACTGATTTATCCAGCCAACTAGCTCTTTGGTCCCTTAAACTGCAAGGATTTAGATTTAAGATTGAACATCGAAAATGATCACTTAATGTGGTGCCTGACTGCTTATCTAGACAGAATTTTTATGAAATAGCTGAAGTACGCAATATTGAAGTCCATCCGTTAGTAAATCTACAGTCGTCCGAGTTTATGTCCGAAGATTATCAAAAATTGATAAGTCACGTCCGAGAAAACACCAGTCGTTTACCTGATTTACAGACAATCGACAACCACGTCTATAAAAGGACGGAACATCCAGATGGCAACCCGGAGAGGGAATCATTTAACTGGAAGCTTTGGATTCCCAAATCTCTTGTTCCGGACGTCATCAAAAAAAGAGCATTGTCCGTGGCATTGCTAAAACACTGGAGCGATTGCGATGTAATCTGTATTGGCCAAATATGACAGTTGACGTCAAAAACTATGTTAGCCA
>NW_023458563.1:10719836-10721993 GCF_013731165.1 Rhagoletis pomonella
TACAGGCGAAAAAGTGCTCCAACAACAACAGTCGGAAGGTGCCGCAAATATGCCAACCGAAAATACGGACACCGCGCATGGTGGTGAGCCATCCAATGGAAGCGATAACGAAACTCGGATTAGGAACTTAGTTTCAGCAGTTATATCTGCCAGACAGGCGTCTATGTTTGACGATTTGGAAAATCGGGTTACACAAATAATAGAAAACAGGCTAGAGAATACGATGGCGAGTATATTAGAGAGTCTAAATCTAAACCCCTCACAACCAGCACAGGCTGGTAACAGTAGTAGCCCAGCTGCTCATATATCAGCAGCCAACCTTCCTCCAAACGGTTCAACACCGACGTGGCCTAGAGATATTCCTCCACTCCCCAATCATAGTAATTTAAATTTCCATAACCAAATCGATCAGCTGCGTTTTAGTGACTTAACAAGTGTCCCTAATATTGGTAGAGTGGCGCAGCTAATCAACAGTTGGGACCTGAAGTTCGACGGTACGTCACGTTTATCCGTAGATAGCTTTTTGTCCCGAATAGAGCTGCAGGTGATCGACGCATTAGCTGGCAACTTCAACCTCATTTGTGAGCATGCCCAATGCTTGTTTACCCATGAGGCTAAAGATTGGTACTGGCGGTATCGACGATCAGTCCCCCGCGTTACCTGGCCATCACTCTGTGAGGCCTTAAGGACAAACTTTCAACAACACAAGAGTGATTTCGAGATCAAGGAATCAATACGTGCGAGAAAGCAAGGACAAAACGAGTGCTTCGATTTCCGTAACGCAATTTTGAAAATGGCGGAGTCCCAACAAACACCCTTATCCGAAGGGGAGTTGGTGGAGATAATGCAGCGCAACTTACGACCGGTAATTAGACAACAACTTTTGTTCGTGCCAGTAAACTCGCTCGCGGAACTGCGGAAACTGTGTATTCGAGGAGAAAGCCTCGCGAATGAAATCGCCAAATCAAATTGTGCGGCCCCGACCTCCAATCTTCGGCAACCTCCCAAGCGTCAAATTAACGAAGTCCAAGATGACCCAGACTTAAACCATGACGTAGCAACTTTTAGTGAATTCGCAGAGGTGGATGCGGTAACCAAGCATAAACCTAATTTGAAATCTGGATGTTGGAACTGCAACAAGGAAGGGCATCGATATTTCGACTGCCTCGAAGAACGCACAGTGTTCTGTTACGGTTGCGGCGCACCAAATATCTATCGCCCAAAATGCTCTACTTGTAGTCAGGGAAACTCCAAAATGAGCGAGGAGTTCAGGCAGAACCCTCGCAACGACCGCAAGCACTAGACCAGAAGCAATTGCTCACGCGTCCTGAAATCAAAGATAATGATGTAAACTTGGGTTATCGTTTGTTTGACCCTGAAAGACAGAATTCATTCCCAAATAAGATTATACCTTATGAAATTCGTTTAAAAAGATATAATGAAATTAGAAATAGAATTTTTAACCTCGAAATCCCGATACCAATAAGTCTGAAACGCTCGTCGGTCCGTATGAAAACCTTTTGGCAAAACGTTAAGAAAACCCGCAAAAGCTTAAATAATACTATTTGTTCCCTGTAAAGTAAGAACAACGATTTAAGACCGTATGCCCAGATTAAATTGTTGGGTGGAACACATCTTGGTTTGCTTGATAGCGGAGCGCAAGTATCATGCTTAGGTGGCTCATTAGCAAGAACTGTTAGCGAGCAAAAACACTTGCGACAGCACAAGACCTCCATTTGCACTGCTGATGGTAAAACCCAGATAGTTTTTGGCACACTTGAGTTGGATGTCAAGTACAAAGGCAAAACGGAGACGATAATTTTTTTGTTATACCCAGTATGTCCCAAGACATAATCTTAGGTGTTGATTTTTGGATAAAGTTCCAAATTGCGCCGAGTATTATCTCAGAAATTTCACGTAACGACTCAGATAATTTTACTGACAATAGTATGTCGCTAACTTTAGAGCAGCAACAACAAACGAATTTGATTAAAAATAGATTCCCAAGCTATGAGAAGGAAGGATTGGGAAAAACGTCCTTATTAGAACATGAGATACAACTCGAACCGAATGTCCGTCCGATTAAACAGCGTTACTTTCCAATCTCACTAGCTGTCGAGAAACTCGTACATGCCGAAATTGATGAGATGATCAGAT
>NW_023458563.1:10722093-10723826 GCF_013731165.1 Rhagoletis pomonella
TTCCCAATCCTTCCTTCTCATAGCTTGGGAATCTATTTTTAATCAAATTCACTTGTTGTTGCTGCTCTAAAGTTAGCGAAATACTATTGTCAGTAAAATTATCTGAGTCGTTACGTGAAATTTCTGAGATAATACTCGTCGCAATTTGGAACTTTATCCAAAAATCAACACCTAAGATTATGTCTTGGGACATACTGGGTATAACAAAAAAAAATTATCGTCTCCGATTTGCCTTTGTACTTGACATCCAACTCAAGTGTGCCAAAATCTATCTGGTTTTTATCATCAGCAGTGCAAATGGAGGTCTTGTGCTGTCGCAAGTGTTTTTGCTCGCTAACAGTTCTTGCTAATGAGCCACCTAAGCATGACACTTGCGCTCCGCTATCAAGCAAACCAAGATGTGTTCCACCTAACAATTTAATCTGGGCATACGGTCTTAAATCGTTGTTATTACTTTGCAGGGAACAAATAGTATTATTTAAGCTTTTGCGGGTTTTCTTAACGTTTTGCCAAAAGGTTTTCATACGGACCGACGAGCGTTTCAGACGTATTGGTATCGGGATTTCGAGGTTAAAAATTCTATTTTTAATTTCATTATATCTTTTTAAACGAATTTCATAAGGTATAATCTTATTTGGGAATGAATTCTGGCTTTCAGGGTCAAACAAACGATAACCCAAGTTTACATCATTATCTTTGATTTCAGGACGCGTGAGCAATTGCTTCTGGTCTAGTGCTTGCGGTCGTTGTGAGGGTTCTGCCTGAACTCCTCGCTCATTTTGGAGTTTCCCTGACTACAAGTAGAGCATTTTGGGCGATAGATATTTGGTGCGCCGCAACCGTAACAGAACACTGTGCGTTCTTCGAGGCAGTCGAAATATTGATGCCCTTCCTTGTTGTAGTTCGAACATCCAGATTTCAAATTAGGTTTATGCTTGGTTACCGCATCCACCTCTGCGAATTCACTAAAAGTTGCTACGTCATGGTTTAAGTCTGGGTCATCTTGTACTTCGTTAATTTGACGCTTGGGAGGTTGCCGAAGATTGGTGGTCAGGGCTGCACAATTTGATTTGGCGATTTCATTCGCGAGGCTTTCTCCTCGAAGACACAGTTTCCGGAGTTCCGCGAGCGAGTTTACTGGCACGAACAAAAGTTGCTGTCTAATTACCGATCGTAAGTTGCGCTGCATTATCTCCACCAACTCCCCTTCGGATAAGGGTGTTTGTAGGGACTCCGCTATTTTCAAAATTGCGTTACGGAAATCATCGAAGCACTCGTTTTGTTTCTCGCACGTATTGATTCCTTGATCTCGAAATCGCTCTTGTGTTGTTGAAAGTTAGTCCTTAAGGCCTCACAGAGTGATGGCCAGGTAACGCGGGGGACTGATCGTCGATACCAATCTTTAGCCTCATGGGTAAACAAGCATTGGGCATGCTCACAAATGAGGTTGAAGTTGCCAGCTAATGCGTCGATCACCTGCAGCTCTATTCGGGACAAAAAGCTATATACGGATAAACGTGACGTACCGTCGAACTTCAGGTCCCAACTGTTGATTAGCTGCGCAACTCTACCAATATTAGGGACACTTGATAAGTCACTAAAACGCAGCTGATCGATTTGGTTATGGAAATTTAAATTACTATGATTGGGGAGTGGAGGAATATCTCTAGGCCACGTCGGTGTTGAACCGTTTGGAGGAAGGTTGGCTGCTGATATATGGGCAGCTGGGCTAC
>NW_023458563.1:10723926-10725906 GCF_013731165.1 Rhagoletis pomonella
TCTGAAATATTCTTATCCCAGTGCGATTGATCGTTCTTAAGGTAAGCCCTAATTCCTGCTATTATGGACCTATTCACACGTTCGCTTGCATTGGCTTGCGGACTATATACAGCGGTGTATACATGTTTAATTCCCCGTGCCGACAACCACGTGTTAAACTGCGAAGATTTGAACTGTTTTCCATTATCACTCATTACTATTTCGGGAGTTCCGAAAATATTAAAAACGTTCTCATGTAAAAATTCACATATAGCTGAAGTATTAAACTTTTTGACAGTTTTCAATAGGGGAAACTTTGTCAAATTGTCAAAGACTATGAAGATTCCTATGTTGCCTTGTTTGGATCTTAGGTAAGGTCCAAGGAAGTCAACATATAACTTCTGGAACGGTCGTTGTACCGTGTACTGTGCGGACATTGGTGGTCTTAGCGTCACATTTGGGGCCTTGCTCTGTCGACATGTTTCGCATTGGCTAACATAGTTTTTGACGTCAACTGTCATATTTGGCCAATACAGATTACATCTCAATCGCTCCAGGGTTTTAGCAATGCCACCGTGGCATTTATTTGGTGGTCAATGAGCGTTTTTTATGACGTCCGGAACAAGAAATTTGGGAATCCAAAACTTCCAATTAAACAATTCCCTTTCCGGGTTGCCATCTGGATGTTCCGTCCTTTTATAGACGTGGTTGTCAATTGTCTGTAAATCAGGTAAACGACTGGCGTTTTCTCGGACGCGACTTATCAATTTTAGATAATCTTCGGACATAAACTCGGACGACTGTAGATTTACTAACGGATGGACTTCAATGTTGCGGACTTCAGCTATTTCATCAAAATTCTGTCTAGACAAGCAGTCGGGTACCACATTAAGTGATCCCTTTCGATGTTCGATTTTAAATCTAAATCCTTGCAGTTTGAGGGACCAACGAGCTAGTCGGCTGGATAAATCAGTTTATCGCATAAGCCATTGCAAACTTGCGTGGTCGGTAACTATAGTGAAGTCTTGCCCCTCAACGTAGGCTCTGAATTTCTTCAGACTAAGTATGGCGGCAAGACATTCAAGTTCCGTGACACTATAATTACTTTGCGCCTTATTTAGTTTTTGGGAAAAATAAGCTACTGGCACTTCAATATCGTCATCGTTTTTTTGTGCCAACACCGCACCAACACCTAGCTTACTAGCATCGCATTGGATTACAAAGGGCTTATTATAATCTGGACTCGCAAGTACAGGGGCTGAGCACAGCTTTTCTTTTAAGACGACGAAGGCTTGTTGGGCCTCGTCATTCCAATGGAAACCTTTCCCTTTCTTCAACAGATTGGTGAGTGGTGTTGTCAGCGCAGCATAGTTATCGACAAATCGCCGATACCAACACGCCATTCCTAAAAATCTCCTAACTTGTTTTACATTTGTTGGGATTGGATATTGGGTAACAGCCGAGATCTTGTCTGGATCGGTTCGTAACGTTCCGCTGCCAACAATGTACCCCAGATATTTCACCTCTTTAATACAAAATTTACTTTTATCTACGTTAATTGTTAAGCCTGCTGTTCTGAGTTGGAGGGCAACTTCAGCGAGGACGGACATATGCGTGTCGAAATCTTCCGACACGATTAAAAGGTCATCTAAATATACGAATACTTGGTTTCTCAGTTTGGGTGGGATTACGCGGTCCATCAAGCGACAAAGTGCTTGTGGGGCGTTGCAGAGGCCGAAGGGCATAACACGATATCGGTATAGCGGACGATTAGGGACAGTGAAACAGGTGTAATCTCTGGATTGTTCAGACAGTGGGATTTGCCAAAAGGCGCGACGCAAATCTAGTGAGCTGATAAATTTTGCCTTGGGTATTCTACTAAGAATACCATCAATATGCGGAAGGGGATATGCGTCCTTAACGGTAACGCTATTAACTTTTCTTGAGTCTAGGCACAGACGGACTTTATTCGGCTTTTTCACTAGCACTACCGGACTGGAC
>NW_023458563.1:10726006-10731772 GCF_013731165.1 Rhagoletis pomonella
TCACTTAAAATAAACTGAAATTTCGTGTGGTCTGTTACATAACATAAGCCAAATAAGTTAAAGTTTAATGGCCTTATTGATAAAAAATAAAGTAGGCTTAAAGAGCTTAAATAAAATGACACTTTCATACATTTTTCAGTTTATAGTTTATAAACCTTTTTTATTTTTAATGAATAAGGCTATAAAACTTTACTTTAAACTTTACTTTAAAGTTCACGAAAATACAGAATTTTTAGAAACTTTTAGGGTATGCAGTTTTGTAACCTATTCAACTTTCCGTGTAGCCTACTACCGTTGACTTTTAATTAAAACTTGCACAATATTATACAAAATTGAATAGGCTACAAAAATGCATACCCACAAAGTTTCCAAAAATTCTTAATGAAATTTAAAATTCGTGAAAGTAAATATGTGTGTACATTTAACGTTTAAATTACTTCTAACGTGGAAGTAAGTTCTGCAATGAAATAAAAATCAAATATTTTAAATGTCTATTGTTTTAATATTAGGAAATAACTAGATATACGATTGAAGAACAAAAAAATTTTAGTGTCCCAAAAACGTATTTTAATGAGTCCGATACTGAGTAGTATCGATACTTTTTCCCTGATACTTTTAGATTATCGATACCATGAGCTCGATGCCAGAATGAGTACTCAGTATCCGTCCCAAAGTCTGAAATTTCGAACCCTAGATATGAATGTCCGTTTGTTTATTACCTTATAAATTTTGAACCACTACTCGGAATCGCACGAAACTTTGCACACTTATTTGTTTTTAGCCCGGGAAGGTTATAGGTATGGTTTTTTTTTTTGCAAATATGGTGTCAATTTTGTGAAGGGCGTGGCACCTCCCATAGGCCTGCAAATTTTTAATCAGCTATAACTTCGGAACCATAAGTCACATGGGTGGCAGGTAATGAGATCAACGGAAATAAGGTCAATTGACTTTATTTCCCACCCTGGTGCGAAATAAAGTCAATTGACATTATTTCCTTTTTTAAAAAGAAATAAAATCCATTGACATTATTTCTCTTTCAAACATTATATTTGCTTAGCTTCGCAGCGATCCGAGTTAGCGCGCCACACCGCGCGCGCCGCACTCGCGCTCGCGTCCCGCGTACCCCGCGCGACCGGCGCGCACACCACGTCACACTACGCCGCGGCCCCCCCGGCCCACCCTTCCCCTTCTCCCGTCGTGCTGTAACGCAGGTAGATTTATTTTTCGTATACGTTGAAATAAATTTTTTATATATTTTAAACATCGAGGTCTTATATTCAATAATACCCTCTATCTTCACACTTTTCACAAAGATGAGATTCTGATATAAAAATCCACCTAAGCTTTAACTGCCATCAGTGATATCAATGTTACCTTATATAACGACAGGTAATAAGTCCCAGATGGTTTCTAAAATCACAAATTAGTTTTTGTGCAAATTGCAGTTAGAGGGTATTAATGAATTCAAGCCCTCGATATTTCACATTTTTATATTTGTAAGATATTGGATGCCCACTTGGCTCAAACCGTGCCATTTGCACAGTATATACAGTAATAAACCTTTTTGAGTACTCCTCGGGGGTAAAATCTGATCAGGGTTGAAAATGAGGAGGAGCATGCATTTTGTTGATTCAGAGTTGTATACAAAATTACTGTGGTATGAAAGGGAGCAACAACCGTACTATGGCAGAGTGGCGCAAGTCATGAATGTGTAATAGTGCCCGAAACTAATTGCAAAAGTGTAAAAACATTGCAAATTATTGTGTATTATTATAGATACTAGTACAGATAGTTCATAGTTCATAGTTCAGTGTATAATAATTAATATTTCACCCTACATGATAATGAACTGTTAAATGCTGAAAACGCTTGTAACTTGTAGATCACTCAAACTTGGGTGTGCTTAATGGACTGTCTGGGCGGATGCGCTGGCAGGCATTGGGGTCTGTATAGCTATACAAACCTAGTTTTTTTTTTTAAATAAAGACTTAAATATATTCGGAAATTTAGAATTTGGCTTGATAAATTCACAAAATTTACGCTTTTCATAAAAATAGAATCTTAAAATGGACTTTTTTATTATAAACTTACATTTAAGAAAACTCCATTCAATGCTATAATTACGATTTGAGTTTTCCAGTTTATAAAACACAAGTGTTAATTACGTACTTAACTATTGATTCTTCATTAAGCATGAATATCAGCACACATTAAAGATGAATATTATACTTCACCTACATTTTGTTCATAAATAACATAATTATGTATATTTTATCCTCGAAATGAACTTTTTCTAATCATGACGCGAAATTCCCCACAGTAAGTGTTGCCGTGCGCGCAAAACGAAAGCGCTGCACACAACCCAAAAGTACTCCTCGGGGATCATATGGTAAAAAACTGCGAAAAGGTTTATTACTGTATATACTGTGCCATTTGTCCCTATTTTACTTCAAATGGCACTTAATTCTTCAATTTGGCACAAAGGGCTAAAATGGCACTTTTGTAAAAAAAATAACATTTCAATACATTTTTTTTAATTTATAAAGGCTATTCAACTGGTTTATCTTATTTTATCATTGCACTTTTGTTTGGAAAATGTAGCTTTATTTTGCTGCTAAATGTGAATAATCAAAAGGAATGACACCTTTTTTGGCATTCTATTTGGCACATTTTGGCACTTTTTTTATCCGCAATATGGCACCTCATAACTAAGGATAGTTGCCAACTCTAATTCGAAGATTTCTGCTCTGTTTTGGGGCAACAACTTGTCTGCAGTAAAAAAGCATATAATTTGTGATTCAAAAGTGTGTGAAAACCAATCAATTAACTTATATGATCTCGGTTCCGATATTAAATAATCAATAATTGTTTATACCCGCATTTTGGCACATTGGCTCGTTGAATGTGCCATCTAATAAATAGTGTCGTCAATCTCCTTAGCGGCTTTTAAATGATGTCGTCACAAATTTCTGGCGGAGACATGAATACAGTGTAAGAAAATTCTTTTTCTATAATTGTTTCCTTATAGAAAGGTTGGTTTCTTTTCCACCTTAGACATTCCGAATTCGTTCAAAATATGCTTATTTAAAACACAGAATTCTTTCAGTGTTCCTCCGGGGATTTGGACATGGACTGTTTCTTGAATTTAATAGTGTTCGCTTTATTTTTGTGGAAACGAAACATGTTTTGCAAGTTATGGATAATTTCTATACTCTTTCTTCAAATGTTTCTCGTATTCCAGCTGTTTTTCGCATCGTATTTTTACATATTCGTAATTTAAATTTTTTTAATAAAATCAATTGGTGGTAGTTCATGATCGTGTGTGGATTAATATCACAACACTGAGGATTTGGCAATAACCCTTTTCATTTATTAAAAAACCACACTTACGGGGCAATGTTTATTGTAAGAACAACATTTTTTTCTATGAATCGACATACTTTAAGCATTGTTGACGCTATTTCCATTTAAATGAGGAAATAGCGTCAATGACATTATTTCCAAATTTTTGTTGCCTTTATTTCGCTTTTGAAAATGTTATAATGTCAATTGACTTTATTTCGCTCCAGGGTGGGAAATAAAGTCAATTGACCGTATTACCTGTCACCGTCATATGAACTTGAAATTTGGTATGCAGACATATCTATGTTAGATGCTTAGTATTGTATGGTATATAAAAATGAATTTGTAGGAGGGGGCGTGACATATCTCACAGTCGTAGAATTTTTAATCAGCCATAACTTCGGAACCAAAAAGTCATCAAATTGAAATTTGGTATTCAACATGTCAATGGTAGGTGCTGATCAGTTTCCAGTTCGCTTAGCTTTTGCAATGACAATAAATGCCTTAAAGTAAAACCCGAAATTTTATCGAAAATAAAATGTATGATAATTGTATTGGAAAATGCATTTATGTTAATAGATACTTTGAAGTATTAAAAAAATGCTGTGAAATCATGTTAGTGTTATTATTCGTATGAAATTAGATAGTATTTCTTCTATTATATAATTTATTGGAGATATTTTAACCTAAATAAAAAGACCTGCAGCGCCAAAAAATTATTATTGCATTTCATTCCATAACACTCAAGCTATACGGCTGTCCTACCGTATGCTGCTATCACGGCTATAGTAAACCCTGTGGGGAAAATCTCTAGTTCTGAACTAGGGCGCTTCTAGTACATTTAGACCCAGTACTGGTTCGCGATAAATCTCTTTTGCATGCAAGCAACTGGCGAATTTAACATGGCGATGTCCTAGGAAGTGTCAATTGCCCCCCGCTCCCTTTTTCGATAGTTCCGAACTATTCCTAAATTCTATAGTTCCGAACCAGTTCTGAAATCGATAGACGAAAGAAAAAGGTATCATGATTTTTCAATCTTTTTGGTTCATCCGTGGCGCGATTTTAAGTTATTTTGGAAGAAATTTGCTTTCAATTTGAAATTAAATTTGTTTGAATGATTGTAAGAAATGTACGTTTACATACCTTTAGCTGTAGCTGAGTTTGCAGAGGTGCTCGCTGTTATTTCTTAGATTCCAGACGGTCCCAAGATGTTGAAATGTTAACGCACATTTTAGTTTTGTATTACCAAGCTATGAAAAAGCATCTGCGAAGCGCAGAATAGAAGCGCATTTGAACGAAAAAGCCGTCAAACACATATGTATGTAAAGTAAACAAGCCCCCCGCTGCATCCCTTATTCGATAGTTCCGAATTAGTTCTAAATTCGACAAATAAGGCCTAGTTCGTTCTGCATCCCTTTTTCTATAGTTCCGAACCATTTCTAAGTTCGTCACTTTAGATATCGATTTCTATTGAAAAAACTGAAATAAATTAGTTTTTTAAAAGTACCACTTTTCTCCGATTTTGGACTGGTGGGGATTTAGTTCATATCGGACTAGTGCAGAGGAGCTCGCTGTTATTTCTCAGATTCCAGACGGTCCCAAGATGTTGAAATGTTAACACAAATTTTAGTTTTGTATTACCAAGCTATGAAAAAGCATCTGCGAAGCGCATTTGAACGAAAAAGCCGCCAAACATATATCTATGTAAAGTAAACAAGCCCCCCGCTGCATCCCTTATTCGATAGTTCCGAATTACTTCTAAATTCGATAAATAAGATCTAGTTCGTTCTGCATCCCTTTTTCTATAGTTCCGAACCATTTCTAAATTCGTCACTTTAGATATCGATTTCTATTGAAAAAACTGAAATAAATTAGTTTTTTAAAAGTACCACTTTTCTCCGATTTTGGACTGGTGGGGATTTAGTTCATATCGGACTAGTTCGTTTTTGGCGATAAAGACCTAGTACGGAACTAGAAATTTGATTCCCTAGTCCGCGGTTTCCCTGCAGGGAAAATTAGAGCAGAGAGCATAACATCTTTACATAAAGTATTTTTCATATTTGTATAAAGACGTGGGGTAAAACTCGCGGGTAAAAGCTAGTAATATTATAAAATTCAAAATTTTGGAATTTTCGTTGTTTTCTGAACCTGCGAAAATATTCAAACTAGCTGTGACTTTCAACTGTGTAAAATAATACAAATTCGAAAATATAACAAAAAAAAGTAAAAATTTAAAATTAAGTACATAATTTCAAAATTTTAAAAATTCAGTGAATTCGAAAAACAGATAGGCCTACTTAAATAACATAATACTTCGAGCTTAACACACAGCTAAAATTTCAAACTGAAGTGAAATTTGCAACACTTTTTCCATGAATTCTCGAAGTCACTTCGAGTTACATATACGCGCTTCGCAAGTAAGTT
>NW_023458563.1:10731872-10733171 GCF_013731165.1 Rhagoletis pomonella
ATCGCAGTTATTGCATTTCTCGAAAATACCGTTATATGGGAAGTGGGTACAGCCCGATTTCGCCTATTTTCAAAGCCAAACTGAAGTGAAATTTGACACACTTTTTCCATGAATTAAAATTTTTAAAAGCATCCATTCATTAGGTTTGTTCCCCAAGCTTCTCGAAGTCACTTCGAGTTACATATACGCGCTTCGCAAGTAAGTTTTCGAGTTTCCTTGATATACGCTCACAGTTTGAACTTTGCTCGAGTTTTTCTACAAGTAGCTTGTGGGACAAGCCTATTATATATTCTTGTAATGATATTTCACGATATCGTTAAATATTATGAAAATACATGTCTTATGTCTAGTGATTTTGGCTAAGAAATGAGTAAAATTCACATACATAAGTTAAACAAGTAAGAAAGTCTAAGTTCGGGCGGAGCCGAACATTAAATACCCGGCGCACGTATTAAATATGTGTTTTTCACCTTACCGAAAGCTACCGCTAGATGGTAAGCCGGGGTGTATCAATTTTGAGTAAATTAGCGTCCTTAAATTTCGAAATATCGAAGTTCCAAGCAGTCCTGAAATTTACCGTTATATGTAGAGCGGCCTCAATTTTAATCCACTTTCAATAATTTTCAACGTTTTGCTTTTATGTGGCAAGCACAATAACCATACCGAGTTTGGTACAAATTGGTAGCACGGTTACCGAGATACATACATGTGATCATAAGTGGGCGGTGCCACGCCCATTTTCCAAAATTTTATCACAAACGTATTTCTTGGTAAATAATTGTTGCAAGCATTAATTTTGAATAAATTAGCTTCGATATTTACTGCTTTATCGAAGATTTTGTATTTCTCTAAATTACTGTTATATGGGATGTGGGCGTGGTTATTGTCCGATTTTTTAAATTTTCGGCCATTTAGTATGCTGTATCAAGGCCCAACAACTGTGCCAAGCTTGAAAGAAATTGGTGTAGCGGTTACCAAGATATACACATGTAACCATAAGTGGGCGTGGCTACGCCCATTTTCCGAAAATTTATAATATTCTTATTTTTTGTCTAAAACTTATTGTAAATATCAATTTTGAGTGAATAATCTCCAGTAGCTACTAAAATATCGCAGTTTTCGTATTTCTCTAAATTACCGTTATATGGGATGTGGGCGTGGTTATTGTCCGATTTTAAAAATTTTCGGCCATTTGGTATGCTGTGCGAAGGCAAACAACTGTGCTAAGTTTGGAAGAAATTGGTGCAGCGGGTACCAAGATATACACATGTAACCATAAGTGGGCGTGGCTACGCCCAT
>NW_023458563.1:10733271-10737499 GCF_013731165.1 Rhagoletis pomonella
TACCAAGATATACACATGTAACCATAAGTGGGCGTGGCTACGCCCATTTTCCGAAAATTTATAATATTCTTATTTTTCGTATAAAACTTATTGTAAATATCAATTTTGAGTGAATAATCTCCAGTAGTTACTAATATATCGCAGTTTTCGTATTTCTGAAAATTACCGTTATATGGGAATTGGGCGTGGTTACAGTCCAGTTTCAATACCAACCTACCTTAGATAAATGGAAACCTACGTAACAAATTCGTTGAGATATCTCAATTTTTGCTCAAGTTATCGTGTACACGGACGGACGGACAGACGGACAGACGGACGGACAGACAGACACGGCTTAATCGATTTCTCTTTTCATTCTGATCATTTATGTATACATTTGTCTATATCTATCTCGGTTCGTTTTGCCTGTTACAAACAACCGTTATGTGAGCAAAATTAATATACCCTTGTGCACAAGTGCGCTCGGGTATAAAAAGTAATTTTTAACTGATATTTGTTGATCTAAAAGTGTGCTACTAATTTTTCTTAATATAATTTTAATTTAATACTCCTTCGATTTACCATTATTTCAATACCAATTCAAACTAATTTGAAACTGGGATTAAAGTAATCGTAATCTTAGACGCACTTAATTACATATGTAATTTCATCGCCCAGCTCAAATTTATATAAAAGCTCCGATTCGCAAATGTACATACTTATGTACATATACAGGTGAGCAACACACGAGCCTTTAGCGAGAGTTTGTTTGGGTTAATTCTCACATTTCACTCGCAACTGATATCATTTGCGACCATTTGGTCCGCTGGGTATACTTACAGTCATATGATTGTGACAAATAATATGAACGGAAAACAGCAAACAAATCAAATAATAACAAATTTCGTAGAAAAATCTGTAGTAGTTTTGAAAAACAGCAAGTGCACACGACAATCTTTGTTGACGGTTTTCGTCACTCCGGTTTGTGGAAATCGTCAGATTATATACTTCCCGTTATCCTTCAGCTGTATGCTTCATAATAAAAAAAATTTACCGCGCTCGAGAATGTGCAGCTAACGTTTTTTTTGCAAGTTTGCGACCCTCCCAATCCCTTGTTTAAAAATCTGTTTAAAAAGCCGGACATATTTAAATTATTTAATTCCCTTATTTAAAATTGTATTTAAATTTTTAAATGGGTGGCACTCTGCTACATGTGTTTTGGGGATAAATCTTCTTTAAAGTCATTTTGACTAATATCTACATATATTGAAGTAATTTATTCAACCTATTACCATACAATGAATTCAACTTTGTAAACAGGTGGCAACCCTCCACAAAAAAATTTTGAAACCACATCTTCTTTCGTGTGGCACCCACATCGGGATCCAGATTTCAATTTTCTAATTGCTTTAAATAAGCTAACTTAATTTTTTAAACAGTGACAAGGCTCCTACATGCAGTTTAGAAATAAAGATCTTTGAATGCCATTTTCATTGACAAACATATTGTCGTAATTCATTTAACCTATTATATATATTCAGTTTAAGTTAAATGCATTCTATGTACTGCTGCCATATGCAAAAATTTCCTTCATTACCTTAATGAAATGTTTGCACATGCACTTCTCAACTGCCATGTAATAAAACTTTCCTAAGTTATAATTTGATGGTAGTTCAAAGCAAGGTTGTTGCGAATATTCGCATTCGCATTCGCAACCGCGGAGCTTCCGCATTAATTTTAACATTCGCATTCACTTTCGCATTCACAATAATCAATGCGGAGCTTTTGCGAATGCGAATGTTGCGCATGTGCACCGATAAAACGTATATATGGCAAACAAAAAAAAAATTGTAGCCAATATTTTTGCCTGTGGTCGTGGGAGTATTTGTGTAACAAAACTGGTCAAATGTCATATTTATCAACTTTGATAAAAATGTCTTTAAACATATTAGGGGTATTCTCTGAGTCTTGCAAAGCCCTTGCACGGTGCACGGATTGCACGGTTTGCAAAGCTGTCCCATACGAAAACCGGTTTTTACCGTGCAATCCGTGCAATCTGTGCACCATGCAAGGGCTTTGCAAGACTCGGAGAATACCCCTATTATTTCTTAAGCTATCTAACCGAGCTATCAATGGGCAGTCATACAAGTTCCAATTTCTACTTGACCTTTGACGTACGTCAAAGAGAACAGAGTATTTTTACCAATATTTTTGTTCAGTCCTTTGAATACCTGAATTAGTTTCTTTCTTTATTACGATTTTTTTGGACCAATCTTAAAAAAACTCCTAGACACAAAAGAAGAAAGTGTACACAAAATTTTCGTGATTTGCTTTTGATGTTACATATGTTCTTTTCAATAATTTCAAATGGGGCTCTTTGGGAAATTTATTTTTAGCAAACATTTTAGAAACAGTAATTTTGTTTACTTGTCGGGCAATATTTTTTTCATAGGGACATTGGATCCTTGACTAAAAACTTCTGTGGTAAAACTGTCCTTTTTTTGCTATTTAAAGTCAATGAGTAAGCTCCTACAATAGGGATTTCCAGCAGAAATGATCAACTTCTGGCTATAAAGAGAATCGATGGTTAAATAATTATAAAACTATAGGTCTGACCTTTAATAAGATAATATTTACGTAACTATCTGAGATTCAAATGCTTATAAAAAACGGGGTGCATAAATAAATAACAACATTCTGATCCCATTCGGCTGGCAGCCACGACTTTGAAAACAGAATTTAGCTCAAAATATTCATTCCTGGAAAATAATAATTTATTTTCCATATTCACCTATTTAGCTCGTTATAAGCACAAATTTTTCAAACCAGTCGCAGAAGAAAGTATTAAAAATGAATTACAAATACTAAAATCGAAAAACGTTACAGATTCTGAAATAGCCAAAGGAATGAGAATGAAGAATTCTTTAAAAAGCTTTAGAAAAACCTGACATATCAGGTTTGGCTTGTAAGCGCTGTTTAAACAACGATCTCGCCATTATGCTAGATTCTAATTGTTTCTTAAAAATACTTAACATCCGCATCCGCGGATGTTAGCTGTTATATATTCGCATCCGCTTTCGCATCCGCGGATGTCTAAAATTCCACATTCGCAACATCCCTAGTGTGTACATAATGCATTATACACGAAAACTTTTTGTCATATCATCAGATATGTACCGATCGTTCGATTTTACAAAATGAGGTATCAAATTAAAGAGCTTGGCCTATAAATGTGCAATAACTTTTTATTTTTTCAAAAGGTGTCGCCACATGATAAAAAATTGATTTCAAACTATTTATAAGTTAAATCATTTATTACAATTGAGTATCGATCAAAATAGTTTTCAAGAGGCTTTATTTCCTAATTATATGTAGGAGGGCTGCCACCCTTTTACAAAGTTAAATTCAGTAAATAAAACAGGTAAAATAAGTTACTTCAATATGGAGAGATATCAATCAAAATGGTTTTGAAAAAACTTTATTTCCGAACTCCATGTCCTACATGCCAACTTGAATATATATAATTAAATAATTAAAATATGTATCACAATACGGGTGTCGGACGAAAATGTTTTAATTTGACAATATTCTGTGAATAACTCAGCGAGAGGGAAGACCAGTATGTTTGCCTGTATCATAAAAAAGATATTTATTGGACCAAAAAGTAGTGGGTAGTCACTGTGGCCAATTGTAATCAACTATTACCACCTCTGCATGGTTATAAGCTATGTATAGTCCGCAAAAGACTTCGGAAGCAGTCTCCGGAGGATGCATCAGACTAGGCCGAACATACTTTGAACTACCATAAAATTATAACTTAAGAAAGTTTTATTACATGACAGTTGAGAAGTGCATGTGCAAAAATTTCATTAGCTTTCATAAATTGGACAGATATGGGAACATTGTACTTTCTCGTAAAACAAAACCATTTGTGTACTCGCACTGTTTTAAAAATTGCCGTTTCTTAAGTCCGGCTTCTATATTTTTTATCTTTACATTTTCTTTCATTTTGACTTATTCTGATAACAGTATATTTGTTTATTTTAAACTCATCACCCATCACTTCAACTTAAACACCACTTTTTAGTTTTTCCAGAATACTGGTAAGTCAAAGAAAGGCAAATAATTCAAACTAGTATCGCCCCGTTGTCGAAATTCTCACCTCACTTTTTCATACACTTTCACTTTGTTTGTGGCGCTTTTTAGGTCCATGAGTGTCTCTTGATCGTCCACGTCACTAACAGCATTA
>NW_023458563.1:10737599-10742073 GCF_013731165.1 Rhagoletis pomonella
TGGAGTGATATCTTTTCCGTAAAATAATTTTATAACTGATAGGAGCAGTAGGGAGGAATAGATTTGTATGGGATTTCGTTAGCGTATAAATATATAGATAGCAGATGGTGAAACCAAAGCAGGCATTCATAGGCTTACACGGAAATTGGTCAATTTTTTGGAAGTGTATTTCTCTTGATGTTGGTAATATATGTTTTGAATTTGAAGCAAATCGGACTATAAATGAAGTTTCTCGGAATAACTCCACTCCCGCTACACCTACCGGAAAAACAAACAAAATGCGCACCTCCCCTTTGAAATAGGAGCAGTAGGGAGGAATAGATTTGTATGGGATTTCGTTAGCATATTAATATATAGATAGTAGATGGTGAAACCAAAGCAAGCATTCATAGGCTTATACGGAAATTGGAATAACTCGACTCTATCGCGTCAATTTTTGGCAGGCACATTTCTCTTGATGTTAGTAATATGTATTTTGAATTTGAAGCAAATCGGACCATAAATGAAGTTTTTCGGAATAACTACACTCCTGCTCCACCTACCGGAAAAAAACAAAATGCGCACATCCGCTTTGAAACACCTTTCGAAGAGAAACATAGGAGCAGTAAGGAGGAATAGATTTGTATGGGATTTAGTTAACGTATTAATATATAGATTTTGTGTGTGGGGCATGCATAAACAAAGAATGTTGTAGGTATTGAGGTTACATTTTTTTGAAGTTGCACTTATAAAGGTTACAATGTTTTGCTTTACAGACTTGCATTAGTCAAGGAATTGCACGTATTGAGGGTTGCGGTTGCAGTGAACGCAATGTAAATATGTTTCATCTTATAAACAGAAATTAAGTTAAGGCTTAACCTATGAAAAACCTGCACCGTGAGTCCAGATTTGAGGCGAATCCCCCCTAATTATAAATATGCATATTTTGTTGGCTTCACTAGATCTATAACTTTATAATCCCGACGAAATCCTTGACGGTGGTACCGGGAGGGTAACGGTGCATGACGGTAGGAGGTTTAGTTTGGGTTAAAGCCTCACACTGACGGGGTCAGGCTTTCGATGCTTCCTCATAGAAGAAAAAGTTAACTAAATATTTAAATCGACTAATAATTTTATATCAACTTTTGTGAACTTCTGTTTATGTATTTTTGTACAACATACCTCTATTGGTTACAATAATTTTAAGCTACATTAAAAAAGTTTTTAGTAAGTAATAGTTATTGGTTTGAAAATAAAAAATTTGTGTAGGCAAAGCAAAACAAATGCGAGAAGTCTTTTTGCATATTTTTGAGTTTTTAGTGCATACTTTTGATTTTCTAGTGCACGATGTATGCGCATAATTTCGATTTTTTAGTGCATAAAAATCAGGGCCCTAGAGATAGTAAAAAGGTGTAAGCATCGTCGTAGCCAGGTAGATGCAGGGCACTCGGGTATACAAATCAGAAAAATACTAAATTAATTATAAGGCTTTAATAAAAAAATGCAGTCTGGCCTTTTTTTGTGGAAATTCTTCTCTTCTTCTTCTTCTTTTTTGGCGCTGTAACCGCCTAAGCGATTTTGGCCGAGTTCAGCAAAGCACGCCAGTCGTTTCTGCTCTGTGCCAACTGACGCCAATTGGAAACGCCAAGTGAAGCCAAGTCCTTCTCCACCTGATCTTTCCATCTCAGTGGGGGCCTCCCTTTTCCTCTGCTACCACCAGCGGGTTCCGAGTAGAATACTTTCAGAGCTGGAGCGTCGGTGTCCATTCGAACGACATGACCAAGCCAGCGGAGCCGCTGTATTTTAATTCGCTGCACTATGTCCATATCGTTGTAAAGCTCATACAGCTCATCGTTCCATCGTCTGCGGTACTCGCCGTCGCCAACGCGTAAAGGCCCGTAAATCTTCCGCAAAATCTTTCTCTCAAACACTCCAAGAGCCGATTAGCGATGATGTCGATATCATCGGCATAAGCCAGCAATTGCACGCTCTTATAGTAAATTGTTCCTGAGCGGTTCAGTTCTGCAGCTCTTATTATCTTCTCCAACATCAGATTAAAGAAGTCACATGAAAGGGAGTCGCCCTGTCTGAAACCCCGTTTTGTGGCGAACGGCTCGAAGAGGTCTTTTCCAATTCTGACGGAGCTGGTGGTATTGCTCAACGTCATTTTACATAGCCGTATGAGTTTTGAGGGGATGCCAAATTCAGACATAGCGCCGTATAGGCAACTCCTTTTAGTGCTGTCAAAAGCGGCTTTAAAGTCGACAAATAGGTGGTGAGTGTCGATCCTTTTCTCGCGGGTCTTTTCCAAGATTTGGCGTATTGTGAATACCTGGTCAATGGTGGATTTGCCAGGTCTAAAGCCACACTGATAAGGCCCAATCAGTTCATTGACGGTGGGTTTCAGTCTTTCACACAATACGCTCGATAAGACCTTGTAACCTATGCTTAGAAGGCTGATCCCGCGGTAGTTGGCGCGAATGGCGGGGTCACCTTTCTTGTGGATTGGGCAGAGCGCACTTAAATTCCAGTCGTCGGGCATGCGTTCATCTGACCATATTCTGCACAAGAGTTGATGCATGCACCTTATCAACTCCTCGCCGCCGTACTTGAATAGCTCAGCTGGCAGGCTGTCAGCTCCAGAGGCTTTGTTGTTTTTCAGCCGCGTTATTGCTATACGTACCTCGTCATAGTCAGGCGGTAGAACGTCGCCTCCGTCATCATCGACTGCGGGCTCGGGTTCTTCTTCTCCACAACTTTCCGTGCTGCTACCATTTAGTAGGGCGGAGAAGTGTTCTCTCCATAATTTAAGTACGCTTTGGACATCAGTTACTAGGTCGCCATTATTGTTCTTACAGGAGTGCGCCCCGGTCTTTAAACCTTCCGTAAGTCGCCCAACTCTCTGGTAAAATTTTCGGGCATTCCTCCTGTCGGCCAGCATTTCAAGCTCTTCGCACTCTCGTATTTCGGCCTCTCTCTTCTTGTTGCGGCAAATACGTCTCGCTTCCCTCTTCAGATCCCTATAGCGGTCCCACATAGCGCGCGTTGCGCCCGATCGCAGCGTGGCCCTGTAAGCGGCACCTTTTTTCTCTTCAGCTTCGTGACACTCCTCATCGTACCAGTTGTTCTTTCGGGCTCGCTGAAATCCGACTACTTCTTCGGCGGCGGTACTTAATGAGCGGGAAATGTGGTTCCACTGCTCGCATATGTCGGTTTGTTGAAGAGTGCTCTCTGAGAGCAGGTGTGAGAGTCGAGTAGCGAAAGCGTTGGCTGTCTGTTGTGATTGCAGCTTTTCGACGTTAAGCTTTCCTTGCATATTTGGGCGCACATTTTTTGCTGCACAGAGGCGGGTGCGTATCATGGCTGGAACAAGATAGTTGTCCGAGTCGATGTTTGGGCCTCGGAGTGTGCGTACGTCTAAAACACTAGAAGCGTGCCTTCCGTCTATCACCACATGATCGATTTGGTTTCTCGTTTTTCGATCCGAAGACAGCCACGTAGCTTGATGGATCTTTTTATGCTTGAACCTAGTACTGCATACTACCATGTTTCGGGCCCCGGCGAAGTCGATCAGCCTCAATCCGTTGTCGGAAGTTTCGTCGAGGAGGCTGAATTTTCCGACGGTGGTTCCAAAGATCACTTCCTTCCCACCCTGGCATTGAAGTCACCAAGCACGATTTTGATATCATGACGGAGGCAGCGCTCGTAAGTGCGCTCCAAGCGCTCATAGAAGAGATCCTTGGATGCCTCATCCTTCTCTTCCGTCGGGGCATGGGCGCAGATGAGCGAGATGTTGAAGAATCTCGCTTTGATGCGGATTGTGGCTAGAAGCTCGTCCACCGGGGTGAACGACAGTACTCGGCGACGGAGTCTCTCTCCCACCACAAATCCAACACCGAATTTGCGCTCCTTTACATGGCAGCTGTAGTAGACGTCACATTGTTTGCCTTGCCCAGTCCAACGCATTTCTTGGATGGCGGTGATGTCAGCTTTTGTCCTTATGAGGACATCAACCAGCCGGGCAGAGGCACCTTCCCCATTAAGGGTCCGGACATTCCAGGTGCATGCCCTCAAATCGTAGTCCTTTAAACCTTTGCCGTGGTCGTCATCATAAGGGGGGGTCTCATCCGAGGCTTTGCCTTGCTTCTTCACTGGAAGTCGTTTTTACGTAGCACGTAGCGGGTCCCAAGCCCAGCGCACAACCCATTGCTGGGACGGGGGTGGTTTCGCAACCAAATACACGTTTATATAGCGAGCCGCTTTCTCCAAGCAGACACACGGGCGAAACCGAACTTTACATACTCGGCGCAGGTATCAAATATCTCCATTTCAACTTTCTCTAAACTACCTTTGCATGATAATCAATACTATTTTTCCCGATTTCAAACGTTTTCTATAATATGCTGAGTTAGGCTTAATGGCATAATCGAACCAAGTTTGGTAGAAATCGATAAAGCGGTTACCGAGATACACTTTTGTAGTCATAAAGTGGGCG
>NW_023458563.1:10742173-10748012 GCF_013731165.1 Rhagoletis pomonella
ACACAGAAATAGAAAATTCTTAGAATTCTAAAAGATATTAACATTTTTGAAAAATTCCAAGATTGTTCCACTTTTCTTGACTTTTCAAAATTTTGTATTGATATAACAAAGTTTGCGAATTTTAAATTTTTTGAAAATTTTGAAATCAAAGTCAAAAAATTTTTTGAATCTTTAAGATTACGAAAATTTTTTAAATTTTCAAAAAAGACGAAATATGAAAATGTTTTCAACATCCGCGAATAACTCAGTGAGAGGGGAGACCAGTATTTGCATGTATGTATTTAATAAAAAATATTTATTGGTTCAAAAATGGTGGGTAGGCACTGTGGCCAATGGCAAAGTTCGTTTGCCACCTCTGCATGGTTTTAAGTCATGCAGAGTCCGCAATATGCTCCGGAAGCAGTGTCCGAAGGATGCATCAGACTAGGCCGAGCATACTTTGAAGTGCCATCTAATTAGAACTTAAGAAAGTTCAATTACATGGCAGTTGAGAAGTGCATGTGCAAAAATTTCCTAAATTGCATAAAGGAAATTTTTGCACATGCAGCAGTACATAGCATGTATTTAGGCGCCTGGTGTTAGCAGACGCGCCTAAACAATCCGAAAACTTTTAATTTCGTTTGATCAATTTTGTATATTTGACACTTTTACTTAGAAAAAAATTTTTTAGAATTGAAAAATAAAAAATTTGCGCTCCTTTACATGGCAGCTGTAGTAGGCGTCACATTGTTTGCCTTGCCCAGTCCAACGCATTTCTTGGATGGCGGTGATGTCAGCTTTTGTCCTTACGAGGACATCAACCAGCTGGGCAGAGGCACCTTCCCCATTAAGGGTCCGGACATTCCAGGTGCATGCCCTCAAATCGTAGTCCTTTAAACGTTTGCCGTGGTCGTCATCATAAGGGGGGGTCTCATCCGAGGCTTTGCCTTGCTTCTTCACTGGAAGTCGTTTTTACGTGGCGGGTCCCAAGCCCAGCGCACAACCCATTGCTGGGACGGGGGTGGTTTCGCAACCAAATACACGTTTATATAGCGAGCCGCTTGCTCCAAGCAGACACACGGGCGAAACCGAACTTTACATACTCGGCGCAGGTATCAAATATCTCCATATCAACTTTCTCTAAACTACCTTTGCATGATAATCAATACTATTTTTCTCGATTTCAAAAGTTTTCTATAATAATTATAGTTATATAAGAATAGTTGTTACTCGTCGTGAACGGACGTGTTTTTGCCGTGCTCCGAGTTTTTCTTAAATTCAACTTGTGCTTTTACTTTTAATTCAATGGCGCATAACAATTAAAATTGTGTTACGAGACATTGACTCTGTTAGCCTTTTCCTGTGCTTTTATATTTTACCAATTGGATTATTATGCCGTGTTTTTGTGGCCATAGGGTCGAGCGCGCCCAAACTTCAGTGCAATGTGAAAACTGCCGAGAAATTTATCACTTAGATTGTGTTGTTGGTAACTTGCCTGCCGACCCAAATTATCTAAATAATGCTGAAAATATAAATATATATCTGTGGTTTGTGTGCTCCCGCTCAACTAGACGAGTCTTTGACTTCGCATAACTCGTCGTTACAACAACAGCAAGCCATACAAGTGCAAGTGCCAATGCCGCCTACTGGCGATGATAATTTTAACGAGTTGAAAAGAGTTAACTCTCAACTTCTTGCTGCTGTGACTGCTTTGCATAATGATAATGAGTGCTTACGTCAAAAAACAGATTGTCTTCAAGCCGAGGTTCGTGATTTGCACTGTAAGCTTAACGAGAATAATATAACTTTATCTCATTTGCTCGCTCGTTTTGAAAATTTCTTTGATGTATACAACAACAACACTGCTAAATCCATGCAGCCAGCTTCTACTTGCGCCCCAACAGGTGTTATGGGCTCTGTCGACGTAGTTGCTAATGCTGCTGAAACAACAGCTGATACTGCTGCTAATCCGCCGCAGCCTAATGATGCTGCTGCTGCTGCCAGCATTTCAACTGCGACGCAAATTCCAATCGCCGCTACTTCGCAATCTTTGTCGCCTACTTCGGGTATTGTTGTCAAGCCTCCTGCAGTTGTTGGTAACGAGAACGAATGGAGAACAGTGCAGAATAAAAAGAAATACAAACGAAGTAATAAAAATAAAATTGTTAACAACAAAGATTGCGCTCCTAACAATGCTAATGTTGAAGCAGGTACTAGTTCAATGCCTGATAGTGCTGAGAGCAACAACAATGCTCCCATTACAAATGATAACATTTCTTCTGCCGATAACCTGTCAGTTTTGGGTACTGGTAATGCTGTGCTTGCTCAACAACAAATAAATGATGAAAGGGAATTTGAAGACAATGCTGCGTGGGCAAAAGTAAACAACAAAAGGCGAAATAACAACGTAGTTGTTGTGGGTTCTAATGCAAGCACCGAATTGTGCATTGCTGATCGTATAATGTGGGCGCACTTGTCGTCATTTGATCCTAAAGTCACTGCTGATGATATTAAGAATTATGTGAACATTGATAAAAAGGCTCTCTCTTGCTATGCTTTAGTTAAAAAAGATGACCCAGCAGAAAATCGTACCCACGTTAACTTCAGGTTGGGTGTTCTATCTGCCGAGTTTAATAGTATTCTTGATGCGAAAATTTGGCCTATAAATGTAAGAGTGAAACCATTTAATTTTTTTTCGCAAACGGGGAGATCGCAAACGAAGAGGTCGAACCCAACAACAAAATGTGTAGAAGCCAGTACAACAACAAGATGTGCAGAAGCCGGCGCGGCTAATAATAATATATATGACATTAAGCTATATTTCCAGAATGTCTCTGGCATTCGAACTAAAGGGGAGGCAGTACGGCTTTTTAGTTCTCGTTTGGATTTTGATGTCATTGTGTTTGTTGAAACCTGGCTTACAATTAATTTCTTTGATAGTGAGTATTTTGACTCCAATTTGTATAACGATTACCGCAAAGATAGAGACTCCCTGAAAACCGGCTGCGATAGAGGTGGGGGCGTTCTCATTGCTGTTCAAAGAAAATTTCATTCTCACTTGGTTGCGCTTGATAATTATGATTCGCTTATGGACCAGCTATGTGTTAGCATTAAGGGAGCTTCTTCGCCAAGCTCGCTGTTTGTTATTGCTTCATACATTCCACCCAATAGCGCGGATTACATTTATAGTGCACACACTGATAATGTGCCCTCTTTAATTCTAAGTAAGGTAGCTGATAATCATGTTTGTGTATTAGGTGACTTTAACTTATCTAATGTAGGCTGGTATCCTATATCAAACTCTGGCCTTATGCCCATAAATATTAGTAAGTCGCATGAGTCTTATCTTGTAGACAATATTTTGAGCGTTAACTTAGTGCAAATTAATAAATATGTAAACAGGCTTGGCAGAATTCTTGATCTTGTTTTCGTCAGTGACTATATAAACACCTCAATTGAAGAATGTCATTTTCCTTTATCGCCATCTAACTTGCACCACGTTCCTCTGACTATTAATTTTGAGTTTTATAAGTTTGCATCAAATGCCTCTGTTGAAGATGTACGTTTCAATTTTAAAGCCGGTAATTTTTCAGAATTAAACTTATGTTTATCTGAGCTTAATTGGGAGGATTTATTTTCTACCTCTGATGTCTCAGCTAGTTTTTGTATCTTTAAAGACATATTATCTGAAGTGTGTCTAAAATGGGTTCCCATTGTCAGGAAAAAAACATATAAACTTCCATGGTACAATCGTCGCCTGAAGAAGTTGAAGAATCTGAGGAACAAATTCTTTAAAAGGTACAAGGCTACTGGTAACTTTATATTTTATGCATCATACCAGAAATACATGAAGGAATTTAACTGTTTGGATAAATTTCTTTATAGAAATTATATACTTAATGTTGAGTCAGCTATAAATGCCAGCCCCAAATCATTCTGGAGTTTCATCAAATCAAAAAAATCTATCTCCAGTATTCCATCTGCTATATTCTTGGAGAACGAATCTGCTAGTAACTTAACTGATTCAGCAAATTTATTCGCGAAGTTTTTTAGCTCTAATTTTATATTGGATGATAGTAACTCCGAATTTGTGGCTGGTTCTGGAGACAATGTTTCTTCCGTAAATTTTGGATCTCTCAGACTTTCATCTGAGAATGTTTTAAACGGAATAATGGGTTTTAAGCCTTCAGAAAAAACTGATATTGATGGTATTTCGGTTTTTTTGCTCAAAAATGCGCCAGCGTTAATTTTACCACTTACAATTATTTTTAATATGTCTCTGGCTTCAGGCTATTTTGTGGAAGATTGGAAAATTACGTGCATTACTCCTATTCAAAAGTGGAAATAAGAATAATGTTTGTAACTATCGTCCGATTTCAAAGCTGTCCACCATCTCGAAGCTTTTTGAGGTTATTGTAAAAGAGAAAATATATTTTGCAACCAAAAGTCTAATAACACCATTTCAGCATGGCTTTATTCCAAATCGGTCTACAATAACTAATTTGACTGAATTTAGTGAATACTGCTTCGAGTCTTTCCAACTTGGTCTTCAAGTTGATTGCGTATACACTGACTTTTCCAAGGCTTTCGATAAAGTATCACACGTGGTGCTAATTAGTAAGCTTGAACACCTGGGATTTCACTCTGTTTTTTTAAAGTGGATAAAATCTTATCTATCTAATAGGCAATGTGTGGTCACTGTTGATAACAGCAACTCACGACCTTTTATAGCGTGTTCAGGCGTTCCTCAAGGAAGCATTTTAGGCCCACTGCTCTTTGTGTTATTCATAAATGACATAAGCAGTTGCTTCTCTTTCGCTAAATACCTATTATATGCTGACGATCTAAAAATATATTCTAATATTCAAAATCGTGAGGACATTAATAAGGTTCAGGCAGATATTGATAATCTCCAGGTCTGGTGCTTAAACTCTCACCTCTCCTTAAATATAAAAAAGTGCTTCAAAATAACGTACGCGAAGATACAAAATGTTTTGCCTTCCACCTATATGATTGATGACTCTGTTTTAGATTCCTTAGAAGAAACTAAGGATATTGGTATCTTCATTACCTCGAACTTTTCTTTTAATAGCCACATAAGCTTTATTATCGCTAAAGCGTACTCACTTTTGGGCTTTATTAGGCGTAATTGTGCGAAATTTTCGGGTCCTTATACTCTTAAATTACTTTATACAGCCTTTGTTCGGTCAAACTTGGAATATGGTGCTATAATATGGAGACCATATCATATTTCCGCAGTAAATAGAATTGAAAGGTTCCAAAAAATATTTCTTAGGTTTGCGCTACGCTTATTAAACTTCTCTGAGCCGATGCCTACTTATAATTCGCGGTTACTTCTAATAAATTTGAAAACGCTGGAGACAAGGCGAGTAATTCTTTCATTATCTTTCTTTTTCAATATTATTAGTGGTGACATTGATTGTACATCTCTTCTCGCTCGGATTAATTTTAACATCCCGCGGAGGTCTCTGCGTATTGTTGTACCCTTCTATGAACAAATTCTTAGAACTGATTATGCTCGAAATGCTCCCATCGGTCGAGCTATCAATAAACTTAACAGGATCTCGAACTCTGTTTCGTTTGATTTCTCAATATCTAAGTATGAACTTATTAACATATTGAATACAGTTTTGTAATATATTGTTAAGTTTTTACGTTGTTTGTTACATATAGCTCTTAGTCTGTAAGAAACCTGTATTTCATAGACTTGAATAAATAAAATAAAATAAAATAAAATAAATAATATGCTGAGTTAGGCTTAATGGCATAATCGAACCAAGTTTGGTAGAAAGCGATAAAGCGGTTACCGAGATACACTTTTGTAGTCATAAAGTGGGCG
>NW_023458563.1:10748112-10749664 GCF_013731165.1 Rhagoletis pomonella
ACCTGTATTTCATAGACTTGAATAAATAAAATAAAATAAATAATATGCTGAGTTAGGCTTAATGGCATAATCGAACCAAGTTTGGTAGAAATCGATAAAGCGGTTACCGAGATACACTTTTGTAGTCATAAAGTGGGCGG
Source organism: Rhagoletis pomonella (assembly GCF_013731165.1). Taxonomy (NCBI): domain Eukaryota; kingdom Metazoa; phylum Arthropoda; class Insecta; order Diptera; family Tephritidae; genus Rhagoletis; species Rhagoletis pomonella. The sequence continues at coordinate 10,748,253 of NW_023458563.1, forward strand.
CGCCATAGCAGTTTTATTTATTGTTAAGAGGTTGTTGTAACTATTAACTTGAAGTAAATTAGCGCCCTCAGTTATTGAAATATCGGAGTTTTACTATTTCTGAAACTTACCGTTATACGGGAATAGTGGCGGACACAGGTAGGGGAAATTGGGGAAATTCCCCCCCCCCCCCAAGACTGTGTAATATGTATTTTCATAATATTCAACTGAATATCGTGAAATATCATTACAAGAATATATAACAGGTTTGTCGCACGAGCTACTTGTAGAAAAACTCGAGCAAAGTTCAAACTGTGAGCGTATATCAAAGAAATTCGAAAACTTACTTGCGGAGCGCATATATGTAACTCGAAGTGACTTCGAGAAGCTTGGGGAACAAACCTAATGATTGGATGCTTTTGAAAATTTTAATTCATGGAAAGATTGTGTAAAATTTCACTTGAGCTTGAAATTTTAGCTGTGTGTTAAGCGCGAAGTATTATGTTATTTAAGTAGGCCTATCAGTTTTTCGAATTCACTGAATTTTCAAAATTTTGAAATTATGTACTTAATTTTCAATTTTTACTTTTTTTGTTATATTTTCGAATTTGTATTATTTTACACAGTTTAAAGTCACAGCAAGTTTGAATATTTTCGCAGGTTCAGAAAACAACGAAAATTCCAAAATGAATTTTATAATATTATTAAACTTCTTGAGATTTCTTATTTTTAGGATAATTTCCAGAATTTCAAAAACTATCGAAATCCGGGAGATTCTAGAAATTTTGGTAAAATGAGAATATTTTGAAATGTACAAAATTATTGAGATTTTAGAAATTTTCTATATTTTCCAAAATTTTGGGAATTTTATTTATCCTAAAATCCATCCTAAAATGTAAAAATGTGAAACGTCACAAATTGTCGAAAAATTCTTATGTTCATGTACTACACACAGAAATAGAAAATTCTTAGAATTCTAAAAGATATTAACATTTTTGAAAAATTCCAAGATTGTTCCACTTTTCTTGACTTTTCAAAATTTTGTATTGATATAACAAAGTTTGCGAATTTTAAATTTTTTGAAAATTTTGAAATCAAAGTCAAAAAATTTTTTGAATCTTTAAGATTACGAAAATTTTTTAAATTTTCAAAAAAGACGAAATATGAAAATGTTTTCAACATCCGTGAATAACTCAGTGAGAGGGGAGACCAGTATTTGCATGTATGTATTTAATAAAAAATATTTATTGGTTCAAAAATGGTGGGTAGGCACTGTGGCCAATGGCAAAGTTCGTTTGCCACCTCTGCATGGTTTTAAGTCATGCAGAGTCCGCAATATGCTCCGGAAGCAGTGTCCGAAGGATGCATCAGACTAGGCCGAGCATACTTTGAAGTGCCATCTAATTAGAACTTAAGAAAGTTCAATTACATGG
>NW_023458563.1:10749764-10751630 GCF_013731165.1 Rhagoletis pomonella
ACACAGAAATAGAAAATTCTTAGAATTCTAAAAGATATTAACATTTTAGAAAAATTCCAAGATTGTTCCACTTTTCTTAACTTTTCAAAATTTTGTATTGATATAACAAAGTTTGAGAATTTTAAATTTTTTGAAAATTTTGAAAACATCAAAGTCCAAAAATTTTTTGAATCTTTAAGAATTACGAAAATTTTTTAAATTTTCAAAAAAGACGAAATATGAAAATGTTTTCAACATCCGAAAACTTTTAATTTCGTTTGATCAATTTTGTATATTCGACACGTTTACTTAGAAAAAATTTGTTAGAATTGAAAAATAAAAAATTTCTAGAAATCTAGTATTCACCATTATATTACTAAAATTTTTCAAAGTCACAAAGTTTTGAAAGTTTAGAAAATTTTGGAATTCCACTCAAGTTATAAAAAGGGGAAACTTCAAGAAATTAAGAACAAGCAAAACTCTAAAAGTTTTAAACTGCGGTGATTTTTAAATTTATGTATATGAAAAATATGATGAAAAATTTCCCCCCCCCCAAGAATTGCTGCTGGGTCCGCCCCTGTACGGGAAGCGGGTGTAATTTTAATCCGATTTTAATAATTTTTCACGGATTTCTTTTCCGTACCAAGATTATTAAGTGTACCAAGTTTGGTAGAAATTGATAAATCGGTTAACGAGATACACATTTGTGGTCATAAGTTGGTGGCGCCACTAATTCTCTGCAAGTGGAGCTTGCAATCATCGATTTTAAGTGAATTAGCCTTAGTAGTTGCTGATTTATGGCAGTTTTCGTGTTTCTGTAAATTACCGTTATATGTCAGGTGGGCGTGGTTGCAATAACCACCGATTTCAAAAATTTTCAACAAATTTCTTAGCTAGACCCTAGACAAGAGTCGTACCGAGTTTAGTAAAGATTGGTGAAGCGGCTACTGAGATACAGCATTTCATCATAAGTGGTCGGAAATAAAAAATATTATAAAAATTATATTTTTTACCACAATTCTATTTCACATACTAATTTTCAACAATTTGTATCTAATATTAACTGAAATATCGCAGTTATTGCATTTCTCGAAAATACCGTTATATGGGAAGTGGGCGTGGTTACAGCCCGATTTCGCCTATTTTCAAAGCCAACCTACCTTGGTTTAATGGAAACCTACATACCAAATTTTGTTGAGATATCTCAATTTTTGCTCGAGTTATCGTGTACACGGGTGGACGGACAGACAGACATGGCTTAATCGACTTCTCTATTCATTCTGAGCATTTATATATCCATTTGACTATATCTATCTCGATTCGTTTTGCCTGTTACAAACAACCGTTATATGAACAAAATTATAATACCCTTAGCCACAAGCGCGCTCGGCTATATAAATTACTCCTTTTTATGTTTGTACTGGTTTTTTCTCTATCAAAAATAGAAATATACTCCTTTCTCCGTTTCGGAATCAGGCAACCTTACTCGTATTTATTACAATAGTAGCAGAAAATGTTATTGGTTTTATACACAGCACTAGGTACATATTTGTGCATACAATTATACATGCAAATGAAGATATTTTTAATTCTAAAAACAATAGAGAGCTGCATGAATTTATTCAAACTTCTAGCCAAACAGAGTACAGTAGATTTGAATATTTTACTCGACATACAAAACACTCAGCGTTCGAAGCTAGAGTGTCTCTTCGATATTATTTTATTTAAGGTAACGGAGGTTGAGAGGGCACTGAGTAAGAAGATTGATACTGAAGTTGCTGTGCTCTCTTCAAAAATAATAGAATCTGCTGAGCGGATTGCAGCTTTGGAAGCTAAACAGCAGAGTTTTGAAACTGAAGTGCAGCGACTGAAAGCTGAAATTGAAAA
>NW_023458563.1:10751730-10755382 GCF_013731165.1 Rhagoletis pomonella
TTATGTTATGTAACAGACCACACGAAATTTCAGTTTATTTTAAGTGATGGACAAAATTGAATGATAGTAATCCATATAAGCAAAGAAAACTGGGTTGCTAATGGAAGACAAAATTTAAAAAGTGTGTTTTTTAAAAAGTATTCGATACTACGAGTACTTTGGAAAGTATCGAGTAAAATCACCAAATAAGGTATCGAGTATTAAAGTACTCATTTTTATACCCTCAGTATCGATACTTACTCAATATCGATAGTATCGTTCGAACCCTAGCTAAGGTATCAAATTATTCGTAATTGTTTGTAGAATACAACACATACTTAAGAAGTTCTTAAAATAAAATGCTTCAAAAACTATACGCGATAAACCGAAAATTTTGAAAATTGTGAAACGTGGAGTTACAGACTTTGACTTACTTGCCATATCGTTATATTGTAATGCACACTTTTCTTACATACTACATATGAAGTATACACATAAGTGCTAAATGCCCATTAAATTTCATGTCAGAATATGGTGTGCTTCAAAAGTTATGATATAATTAATTTTGCCCCTCTTAAAAATTACATAAAAAATGCACTTGTTTTCATTATTTTTTTAAATTTAAACACCTATAATTCAAAAGTTATGCAGCAAGTTGATCCAAATTTTTTTTGAGGCTTCAAGTATACGTCAGTGAATTATATCCAAAAGCAACCAGCTTGATATAGTTTCCAACAGTGAAAATAAAGCTAAATAACACCAAGGTTACCTGTTTTTTAGATTTGCCCATATACATAATTAGGCTATGTACATCGACACCATGTGGTGAGCCCACAAAATCAATCTTTTCCGACAATCTCATAGTAGCATAGTTGCCAACTTGGTGCTTTAAGCACTAGATTTAGTGCTTTTTGAAAATTAAAACGCCAAAAAAAATTATTTAGTGCCTAGTGCCTTTTTAGTGCTTTTTTTCTGAACTAAAATTACTTCGAAATAGTTAAAACCTGAAATAATTTGGAATATTTAAAGCTGTGGCGGCACTGAATTTACAAGAATCTTCAAATTTAAATGGACTAAAATACAACCATGATTGATAAGAAGCTGAAGTTTCAAACCCACCTTGTTAAATTCTATTCGCGTTGAAAATGCTAGTACGCAAGTAAGTTAAGTACTTGTTTTTTTCTTTTGTAATTATTTGTACAAATTTTTTTTTTTTTACCACACATCGTTTCTTGGTGCTGAATCCAAATCTGGCCTCACAATAGCTATAGCACTAGAATTTTGAGATATCCTAACCTCAAAGTGCCAAAAACACGGTTTTTAGCGATATTTGAGGTTATATAATGAAAACATCAAATTATTTGCTCATTTCTAATTAGGGCATCATTTTCGTTTGATGCGATTCGATTTTTCTTTCTCGAGATATACCAGTTTTAATGTGCAGTATTTCGGTATTATGTTATGAAAAAAGCATCCCTTGATTCAAAAAAATTTGGTGCTTTTAGTGTGGTAGAACGCTTTTTTTCCAAGTTTTTGGTGCTTTTTGAAAATCAAAAGATGACAACACTGCATAGTAGTTCTACTTTTTATTAATTTTCTTTGTTGGCTTTCACCCTCCAGCGAATAATTTGGACTTCTTAAAGTTGTTAGTGGCGATTTAACTTAACTTCAATTTGCAAACTCTTAATTCTTGTTTTTTTTTATCTTTTTGCATTCACGCGCATTACAGTTGCGGTCATAACATTAGTACCCTTTCGAAGAGCACAAACAAGTTTTTGTTTGGTTTTTTTCTGGAATAAAAATAATATTTTTTTTCAAATATATTTACATATATGCCTATATAGTTACGGTGACCATCCGTTCTGTTTTTTGCAGGACCGTACTGTTATTTAAAGGTCTGTCCTGCGTAGTTTTTCAAAACAGAAAACCCCCAAAATGTACTGATTTTTTCCAAGTGTCCTGCCTTTGTCCCGCATTTTCTTCGATATTTTAAAATTAACTTGTCCTAATCGAAATAAAAGCAGTGTCGATAACTAATTGATAACACTGTTCTACAAATTTTGAGGTAATCGCTTAAGAAAAAAAATATTTTCCAAGCCAATTTTCTTTTCAAACAAGCGTTTTCGTAATTTTTTCGAAAAACGTGTTTTTGGTACATTTCGGACCTATTCGTCAATATCTCATGAAAAAATTATCCGATCAACATAAGCGACCTACTGTCCTCTTACAAAAATAGCCGTCATCGATTCGCCACTTCTCGCTCGCTATGTTTGAGTTCCGGTCGCTTAAAGAAGAATTTTGCATGTGAAAGCAACAACAAAGTTAGCTAGCACGGATAGACGATAGCGAGTTTGGTTGTTCCTCATTGAGTTCGTTCGTTTCGCCACTCGCTGACTGTTGGCGAATCGATGACGGCTAATATATTACTTTGCCAATTTCGAAGAAAATTATTAGTGTTACAAGCGACCAAAATCGAAAAATTGAAGTTACAATCATTTTCTTTTTACAGTAAACGAAAATCTGATGAGAAATTTAGATGTTACGGAACACAATCTGCACAAAAAATATAAATTATTGCAAAGAGCCCATCAATACCTTTCGAACTGTTAGTCGTTTCATGAAATATTGAGGAATAATTGAAAAAGTACTAAAAATACGTTTTTCGAACAAATCTCGAAAACACTTCTTTGAAACCATGGGTATTTTTTTCGTGTTCAACGACCCAAAGTTTGCTTAAAAAATTTGCTTTACAGAGGTTCATATTTCGTCTAAAGTAATACGTAATATGCCTTATTATAATTTTGTAAATATTCATTACTAAAGGATTAATACCAATGAAGCAAATGTGATTTATGTTAAAAGTTTAAAATTGGATTAATAATTAAGAAATATACACTCTTGGTTATTTGAATAGCGCATCCTTTTAATGGGCCGTACGAATAAAAACTAAGCGATTGCCTTTTCTTAAAATTGTATAGATTTTACTCCAATTTTGTTTGAATAAATTGAGTAAAAGGTCTGAAATTTCAAGAAAAAGCAATTGCTTATTTTTATTCATACAGCCCAATACTTAGTAGGTACAGTTTTCCTTTTGTTTGTTTAATATTCATTAACTTTTTATAAAAATATAGCATATTCTACGTCTACATCCCATTTAAAAAATTTTTGAAAATAAAAAAAAAAAAAATCATAGGGGCGACAATTTTTTTTTGTTGACGGTGCTGCGCATTTTCTTCCATATAAAAATTTTGTCAAGCATACTTTGTATGGTAGAAAATCAAAAAAAAGGGTGCGCTATTCAAATGACGAAGAATGTATATATGTAGTATATTTTTGTTATTTTTATACTACGCAATTATATGTAGGTTAATTTTTTGAAAAATTGTCCGGCATTTTCGAAATATATTTATGGTCACCGTATATATAGTACATATGTATATGCATGTAAACACTACGCACACAGCAAGGAAGGCCTTCTTCGCTTCGGGGGACTGCGTTGCCGACAAAAGAAAACTGTAAGTGAAGTTTACTCTTTCTTTTTATATTGAAGCAATTAATTTTTATAAGATAGTGAGTATGCATATATTTATATATACATATATATACCGGTGTATGCACGTGTGAGTTGGTTAAGCTTGGTCGGTTCTAACTTTTCTGGAGGATCTGTATGTAC
>NW_023458563.1:10755482-10758438 GCF_013731165.1 Rhagoletis pomonella
TCACTTAAAATAAACTGAAATTTCGTGTGGTCTGTTACATAACATAAACCAAATAAGTTAAAGTTTAATGGCCTTATTGATAAAAAATAAAGTAGGCTTAAAGAGCTTAAATAAAATGACACTTTCATACATTTTTCAGTTTATAGTTTATATTTTTTATTTTTTATGAATAAGGCTATAAAACTTTACTTTAAACTTTACTTTAAAGTTCACGAAAATACAGAATTTTTAGAAACTTTTAGGGTATGCAGTTTTGTAACCTATTCAACTTTCCGTGTAGCCTACTACCGTTGACTTTTAATTAAAACTTGCCCAATATTATACAAAATTGAATAGGCTACAAAAATGCATACCCACAAAGTTTCCAAAAATTCTTAATGAAATTTAAAATTCGTGAAAGTAAATATGTGTGTACATTTAACGTTTAAATTACTTCTAACGTGGAAGTAAGTTCTGCAATGAAATAAAAATCAAATATTTTAAATGTCTATTGTTTTAATATTAGGAAATAACTAGATATACGATTGAAGAACAAAATAATTTTAGTATCCCAAAAACGTATTTTAATGAGTCCGATACTGAGTAGTATCGATACTTTTTCCCTGATACTTTTAGATTATCGATACCATTAGCTCGATGCCAGAATGAGTACACAGTATCGATACCAAAGTCTGAAATTTCGAACCCTAACCTTAGCAAGAGGTGTGCTTTCAGAATAAACTAACTTTTAAAGTTAAAATATTCTGCGATCTTGAGCGTAATTTTTATTCCAAAAACACCTTAATTGAAGGCACATTTGTAAAATACGTCGAAACGATCTAAATCTTTCTATAACTGCTAGTCCTTATAACGTTGCATATACCTGTAAAATGCTTGAAAAAAATGTTCTCTAGAAGTGTTTAAAGACCCCGATTTAGTACTTTTAATTATGCTCCTTCTTGTAGTCAGAATATTTCGAGTGTGGTATCAAATCAAATTTTTTTCGACAAAAGTTCTGATAGTTGCTCTTACTTAATTGGAGCCTTTTAAATTCAATGGCGTCCCCAGTTTTGCCCGATTGTCTCCACTTTTGGAGATAGTGGTACTTGAAACTTTGCTTAAATTTTAACTATTTTATAAAAAAAGTCCCTGAGTTTTAAAGATATTTAACTAAAATTTTGCACATGACCATTTTTTAATATTACCTTAACTATTCCATAAAATCATCGAAATCGGTTCACTAAAACATCTAGCTCCCATAAAACTGATTGATCAGAGACGTTGTTTTGCGTTACAACTCCTCCAATTAAACAGGTTAAAATTTAGTATAGGTTCAATTTAACATATAGCACGCATACAATGTATTATTCAGATATGAAGTTAGAGTTATAGCGCAAAAATGCATATCTGATTAATCAGTTGTATTGGAGCTATACGTTAAAGTGCACCCATTTCGATAATTTTAAGGAATAATTAAGGTAATATTAAAAAACTGATATGTGCAAAATTTTAGTAAAATAACCTTAAAACTGAGGCAGTTATTTATAAAAGAGTTAAAATTTGATCAAATTTTCAAATACCGTTATCTCGAAAACCGGAGCCAATCTGGTAAAACGGGGGATGCTATTGAATTTAGAACATCCCAATTAAGTGAGTTCAACTTTCAAAATCTCTGCTCAAAATTTACAACTTCAACAACGTAATTTGAACCCAGCTTATTCTTTTGTTTTCTATTTCATGTTTATTCCTCGTCTAACTTTTGAAGCACTTGATTAAAATGAATTACACTTATATTAATCGACTTATTAAGAGAATACGAATAAAATGATATATAAAACATAGGTGTGCTCACAAATTTAAAAATTAAAGATTTTTTTTTTGATTTTTTAGATTTGCCCATATACATAGGTATATGAACTACAAGTGATCTTACATGAAAGTGTAAGCAAAAAGAATTGGAACAAATGTATTAGAATTTCAATGAAATTATATCAGAGTGATTAAATTAAAAGGTAGGAAATAATTAGAGGTAAGTATTAAGGTAAGTATTAAGGAGATTTTAAAAAGGTAAATAATAAATTTTAAGTTCAAATTGTTCGTAAATTAACTAGTTATTAAGTAAGTTAACTAAATATCCTTTCAGGTTTAGGTTGATTCCCGAAGTTATATACATGTATACGTGTACATGCAAATATATCGCAGATATATATAAAAAAACTCATATTATAAATGCCATCGGCCTATAAAATTGGTTTCTGCGGGCACGGTTGTGACTAAGGAAACTACTGCGGGTTGTGGGAGTAGATGCAATTGATGACGGTGGATTGCTGCAAGTATGCAGGTACGGTTACCCGTTTAGTGGATGGTTGGGTAAAAGCTGGGACTTTGTACCGTGACTCGTCGGTCCACTTCACGGCAATATACGGATTTCAGTATAGAAAGGCGAGGCTTATTGTAATCTGAAAGGAGAACCAAATGTAATAAAAAATGACCGAAAAAACTGCAGTTCATGGAACTACTCCATAAAATAAATATTCCCCACGTCCGGAGAATTTTCACTGCGCTTTAATAAAACTTTTAAACGAACTAGCTTTTGAATAGATATAAAGCTACACTTAGTTTCTTCTTTTTTTTATTTTCGCTCCATCCACATGGCTCGGCGGTTTTCAGGAAAAGCAAGAACATTCAGCCCGGATATTAGTCCGAAGGCCCATATGGTCATCCTATTTATCGATAAATAATATCGGTAATCATATGGTGAGAATGACGGCTTGAAGGAAGTTTGTTTTTGAGCTGCGTTTAGCAGACACTACAGGGTGCCTTAATAAGGAAATAAAAAAAAACCTGGAGCGGAAATATTCGAAGGCTTACGACTCTAATTGCTAAGTATATTTATGTAGAAAGGAAACTATGTCAAGTACCCATGGTACAACAGGGCAAAGTAGGGCGAACATCCTATTGTTTGGTGATGTGCGCC
>NW_023458563.1:10758538-10762204 GCF_013731165.1 Rhagoletis pomonella
ATGTTGCAATTGTGGCGAGCCACACCCAGCAAACTATCGCGGTTGCATTATTGCGAAAGAATTGCAAAAGGTTCGATCGAGAGACACTACCGAAGACGATATAAAGCTTTACATCTCATCAAAAATGTCAACTGTCGACTTAAGAATCAGAAAATTAAAATTTTAATTACGAAAGAAATATTTCTTCATTTAAAATTGACGTAAATTTAGATAATTTTAATGCGCTGCTTAGTAGTTCTTTTTGGTCCCCGGAGCTTTCGTTCGTGAATTCGAATATAGGCCAAACAAAGTAAATAACTTAGCTAATATTCCCCGTCATAACACTGAATCAAAAAACTAATTATTAAATCTGCTTTAAGTATTTATTACCAAAATGTAAGAGGCTTAAATACTAAATTAACGAACTTATACCTTAAAGGCCCTGAATGTAATTATAATATTCTTTCTTTTACGGAAACTTGGCTGAAACGCCACATTTTCAATTCAGAGATTCTTCCAAATAATTATCATATCTATAGACAAGATAGGGAGGACAGAATCGGCGGTGGCGTACTCTTCGCTGTAGACTCTTCAATACCATCTGAAGAAGTTAGTCTTCCAAACATTGATTCAGTAAAATTCAAATGCATTCGTGTACAGGATGAAAAAGGGTCTATTTACTTGGCTCTATGCTATATCCCTCCTCGATCTGACACATTGGTGTATTCACGACTCATCTCTTTATTTAAATCAGTTAATTTACTGACTAAACCCTCTGATTCAATGATTGTGTTGGGTGATTTTAATTTACCAAGCATATCATGGAACATCATTGACAATGATATCGTACCTTTCGCGTCTAGTGCGTGCAACAACGTATTTTTAGAGGAGATGGCTGAACTCTGCCTAACTCAGGTTAAAGTACTTCACAATAAGTTTGGTAAAGTATTAGATCTTGTTTATGTTGATGATGCATCTAAGTCCGTTGTAAATAAGCGTGATCCACTAGTTTTTCCCGAAGATGTCTACCACCCTGCTATGGAGGTATCTTACGAAGTTATAAGTGATGGTCAAAATTGCAGTACCCAAGCATACGAATCAAATATTCGCTTTGATTTTTCGAAAGCCAACTTTAAAATGCTTAACAAAGAACTGTCTAAATTGTCGTGGCCTGAATATAAAGAAAATATTGAACAAAGCGTTGCACTTTTTAACTTTACTTTACATAAATTATTTGAAAAGCATGTGCCTAAACGCATGTATGTTCGTGACGAACAAACACAGTTATGGTTCACTAAACAACTGAGAAATTTGAAAAACAGAAAGCCGCGTTATTTTAGATTTTTTGTGTAAAATCAAACGGCGTATAATATATAATCCCAAATCATTTTATGACTTCGTAAGCTCCAAGCGAAATGTACGTGGGTTTCCTTCCGCCATGAAGTATCAAAACACCGTCTCTAGTGATAATCAAACAATTTCTAACATGTTCGCTCAGTTTTTTAAATCCAATTATTCCACTAACTCACATGCTAACATTGACTATCACTTAAACTATGTCCAATGAACTCAATAAATATCCCAGTAATATCTCCCGATGATGTAGTAGTTTATCTGAAATCCTTAAAGCAGTCCTTCAATTATGGTCCTGACCAGATCCCTACTTGTATTCTTATAAATTGTGCTGATTATCTCTATGAGCCGTTAACAGTGTTATTTAATTTGTCTCTTAAAGAGGCCGTTTTTCCAACTATATGGAAGGAATCGTTCATAACCCCGTTACATAAAAGCGGTAGCAGATCTTCAGTGGAGAACTACCGGGGAATAGCTAAGCTTTCTGCAATTCCTAAATTATTTGAAGCAAATATAACAAATTAGTTGACGCATTCTATCTCTTCTAGCATTTCATATAGTCAACATGGATTTTGCAAGGGCAAATCAACTTCTACAAATTTACTTGTATTAACATCCTATATCTCAAAAGCATTTAGTGAAAGCAATACTGTTGATGTTATATATACTGACTTCAGTAAAGCATTTGACAAAGTGTGCCACTCGTTGCTCATCTATAAACTTGATCTTCTTGGTCTTCCACCTAATTTTCTACGTTGGATGTCTTCATACCTCTATGATAGACCACAAAGGGTAATGTTTAAAAATACTATCTCTGACGTCATTGATGTTACTTCAGGAGTCCCTTAAGGTAGCCACCGAGGCCCGGTTCTGTTATTGCTTTTTATAAACGATATTTCTACAGATATACAACTTTCCAAAATTTTAATGTATGCAGATGATGTAAAGCTTTATAAATCATACGTTTCAAATAAAGAAAGGTCTTTGTTACAATCAGACTTAAACAGCATGGCTTGCTGGTGACAAGTAAATCGTATGCCTCTAAATCTTAAGAAATGTAAAGTAATGTGAATCTCGAGAAGGGCTGTCTATCCCGCTTCTTATACAATAGGTAACCATAGCCTCGAACAGTCATACAATTTTCTGGACCTTGGTATCACAATGGATCCTAAGCTTAATTTTAATCTTCATATTAATTTGACAGTCAACAAGGCTAAAGGTGTACTTGCATTTGTGAAACGATGGTCAAAAGAATTGTGTGACCCTTATATCACTAAAACCCTGTTTACAACATTAGTTAGGCCAATTCTGGAATACGGTTCGGTGGTTTGGAATCCAAGGTATCAAATTTACTCAGACAAGATAGAATCAATTCAAAAACAATTCCTACTTTTTGCTTTAAGAAATTTCCGTTGGGATTCTCAATATAACAATCCACCTTATACGAGCCGATTAAAACTTATTAATCTTCCTACATTTTCCAGCCGCAGGCAAATGCTTGGTACAATTTTTATAGTTAAATTACTAACAGGCTCAATTTCAAGTCCGCTCCTTCTGGGCGAAGTTAGCCTTAATGTTCCCTCCCGGGTATCAAGACACTTTTGTCCCCTATTTCTGAAAGCTTGTAAAACTAATTTTTAATTGCACGACCCACTCCGTTGCTTATGCCAGGATTTTAACTCTCATTCCAGCACGTTTGATATATCAGATCCGCTTTTCAGCATTAAGAAATCGGTACTGTCCTCTCTCAATAAATGAATCATTAAAATGTAGACATAAAATCGGCTGATGGATTTAGTTCTGTAGCTGAACAGTTTTAGATCTCGACACTTAACAAACTCCTGCCTATCGTGACTCGGCGCAAAAATTGAAAATACTGGTTCCGTACGTAATGCGGACTGCGCCCCTCGTGCGGATGGGCGGGAATGGAGGGTAAAAACCGTTGGGATATTATTATTATTATTATTAAAAAAAAAAAAAGTTATCACTAGCGAATAAAGCAAAGGCCAGCGAAAATATTCAACCTGCTGGAAATACACCCCCCACAATTTTACCACCTTTGGATACAAGAGCAGTCTCTTATGCACAAATAACTAAACAACCTGCTGGATGTGTTGCCTCACAAAGCTCAGATACACTGTCAATGATTTTATCTAAGCTTAATAAACAAGAGGTGTTCAAAGCCTTAAACTGCGTCTGGACGCCTTGGAACATAATATGCAGTTTTTTGATTATGGCTAACCATCTTAAACTCATCTTATGGAATGCAAACGGTTTATCCAAGCCCAAAAACGAGCTAGAAGTGCTACTCCATAATGAAAATATTGACATTGC
>NW_023458563.1:10762304-10772599 GCF_013731165.1 Rhagoletis pomonella
GTCATATCTCAATGACAGGTACTTTTGCGTAAAATACGAAAATGCCTTTTCATCTCTAAAGAAGATAAGCGCTGGCGTACCACAGGGGAGCATCTTGGGACCTCTACTATATCTCCTGTACACATGCGACCTACCATCGGCAAATCAGTATGTAACCGCAACATTTGCAGATGATACTGCGCTACTTGCAGTCGATAACACTATCGAAAATGCTACGACCAAGCTACAAGAAGCTGTTAACCAAGTTACATCGTGGGCTAAGAAATGGAGGATTAACCTAAATAAAAGCAAATCAGCGCACATAGTGTTCTCTTTAAAAAAAAAACATCATATAAACCAATTTTTATTGACGGGTCAATAATCCCATACTTCGACGAAGCCAAATACCTGGGTATTACACTCGACGACAAATTGCGCTGGAAAGCTCACGTCAAGAAAAAACGAGATGAGCTTGATCTGAAATTTAACAAACTATATTACCTCATTGGTAGGCGCTCAAGGTTGACAATTCACAACAAAATTCTCGTTAACAAACAAATTCTAAGGCCAGTCTGGACTTACGGCATACAATTCTGGCGATGTGCTAGTGAGAACTGCATTACTTCCATCCAACGTCTGCAAAATAAAGTGCTTCGAGGCATAGTAAATGCGCCATTCTACGTAAGAAACAGCGATCTACATCGTGATCTTGGCATGCCAACTGTCACTGAAATGACGAAACAATTCGCCATAGCTCACAAACAGCGATTACTAAGTCACGTCCACTGTTGCCATTTTAGCCGTTTTCCGGCTAGATTTAGTCGGTTTCGATAGCAAACAGCCGGAGAAATTTCGATTTAGCCGGCAGGCGATTTGTTAGCCGTTTTGCAGAAAAAAAAATTAGCCGTTTTTAGCCGATTTTGCTATTTTCCTTGTTTTCTTAAATTTCAAATATGTATATATGTTTCCATTTTTGACTAAGCCACCCAAAATCTGTTAGAAATGGCTACTAGCCTTATCGTGGAGAAAATTTTCATGTCAGGCTGGGCTATATAAAATTGGGCCGATTTCGCTTACTTTTATTTTAAACGAATATATTTTCTCTAAATAAGGCCGTAACGGGGATTTTCTTCATAAAATGTTTGTTATAAATGTCTTAATTTTAAGTGTGAAGTTTTATTCGCAAACTTAGAAAATAAGAAATTGTTTCACTGTTAAGACACTTAAGATGCGTTTGTGTTTGGATATAATGCCAACAAACAGAATAAATATTATATGTAGATATTGCCTTCCCAGAGAGCGCATATTCAATTCTGCCTAAATTACCAAACATCATTTTTGCCAACTCCCAAAGGTTTAGGGTATGGGGAAAATTAATATTTTCAAGCACCGAATGCCAAATTGAATTAAAGGAACCAACACTGAAGTGAGTCAAAATGAAAATAAAAGAGCACAAATTTCTATGTAAAACAAACCTCTCTGGGAATCCTACGAGACATCTGCCGGTCATATGACCGGTCATCCAAATAGGAGATCTGCAGTCTTTTGGCATCATATTTTACATCAGAATTGAAAGGATTTCTGAAAAATCTGACCAGTTCTTTTGTGTAACTGTGATTTTGCATCCCTTGTCAACATATGGCCTCGGTTGATGTTAACTTAAGGTCGTTGTTTTACTGCCTTAAAATTGAAGGGAAATTTTTACTGCGTTTTTTATATGTATTGGTTTCTATTTGAGTGTATTGAGAATCGGTCAGTCTGAAACGGCCTTGTAGGGAAGACAATAGGTTTGTTTGTCGAAAATCCAGCGAGAATTATCACTCAAAATATCAGATAGTAAGAAAAAATGCTCCCAAATTCTCTCTCATGTAGAGAAACTTGCAATTTTCTGTACGAACGACTCTGTACAGTCCGAGTTTCTTCAACATACGTTTCAATTTCTTTGTCGGGTTTACTATATCGACTCTGGTTGAGATTGCGTTCCGATTAAGAATACAGTTTTTTTTTGCCGAGTACCTTTCAAATCATTGGAATTAATTATGTAAACAAGTATTAACTTACATTTTTCATTTTAAAATCGCTCCAGTTTGTAAATTTTTAAATTTAACGAACTTGTTTATTCAAATTATCGTCGACCAAAAATCCCACCATGTGCCACAATCATATGTTTTTCCTAATTGCAATTTCTTGCTGGCAAAATCTTTTCAGGCTCGGATTTGTAACTTCTCTCCAAGAAATAGTCTTTTTACTCGTGATTTATTTAAATAAAACATGCGAAATTTAGTTGAAACATTTTAGCCGTTTTTAGCCGGTTTTATTTGCCAATTTAGCCGGTTCGTCCAAAAAGTTCTGGCAACACTGGTCACGTCAACGTAGCAGCGTCCAGCTTACTTCGGCTGAATCCTACGCAAAGACGTCTTTTGAGCATGTATTTAAAATATAAAATGCTTTTTCTTGTAAACTAAAATTATTAAATTAAAATTGCTTGTTAGTATCATTATTTATATACTAGTTGCAATAATAAGACGTTTCTGTAAATTGTCTAAGATTCGTTAACAATAATAACAAAAAAAAAATATGATGAAATGCTTTTACTTTTCCATACTATGTGCTTTTATTAGCGATTTTACTTGACTTTCACGTAGTTTTTGTACAGTAAAATAACACATCTTGCGTGTCAGAAGAATTTTATAAAATGGTCTATTTTTAAATTAAATTCTAAAAATATTTTTGAAAAGTTTTCGATTTTGAAATTAAAGTAAACTATTTGAGACATTCCGAAACTTCATAAAGTTTAATTTGTTTTCAAAAATATTAATAAGACTTTTAGTAGCACGCTTCCAATGTTACAAAAAATTAAATGTACAATATATTGTACAAATACAAGAAAAGGGTTAAGTATAAAGTTTGTTTCCTGGCCCAAAGAGAGAAACCGACTTCTAATTAAAATTTTTGAAAGTGCACTTCAAATTAAATGTAACTTTAAAATGAAATGTATAGAATTCTTCGACTATTTAAATACTGAAAATGTAATAAATATAAAATAATTTATTGGCTCCTGTGTACAATTATGTGTACACTCCTGCTAAAATGAATGACATTTTTCTTTTTATGAACTATATTTTATTTTTATACTATAATATTGTTGAAAACAAGTACTCTGGCGCTTTAGAGTATTATCTGTAATTTATACTCACAATTTTGCTTTGAATAAAAGTGTACTGAAAAGTACTGATTTTTTAGCATGAAAAAGTCTAAGGTACTGATTTCGGCATAAATAAGTTAAATATTGCGCCTAAATATATGCACTATTTATATACGTTACAGCGGAAATGGACGACACGCCGTTTCTTTAAATAAAATTAACTGCTGCTATATGTATGCATTAGCGCACACAAGGGGTGGGTTTTCGGGTTCAAACCCCCCCCTAAAGCTA
Source organism: Rhagoletis pomonella (assembly GCF_013731165.1). NCBI lineage: Eukaryota > Metazoa > Arthropoda > Insecta > Diptera > Tephritidae > Rhagoletis > Rhagoletis pomonella. Next base: position 10,765,720 of record NW_023458563.1, read on the forward strand.
ATAACCTCAAATACAAACTGTATCTTAAAGCTAAGAATCCAGCTCTCAAGGAAATTATAAGAAATATTTAATATAATTTCTGTTGCTTGAAAAAGCGCTTTGCTTTTGCTGTAAATTTTCATGAGGAAATAAATATACGAACATTTTTTTCTTGAGAGCTGCAAACTGATTTATGAAAATTTGGTAGGAGAAAATTTCTTTTCCATTTCTCGTCCGTCGTTTTATATGAATTTTTCGTTTTTCTTGAGAGTTCAGTTAATTTTTTCGGAACTCGAAATATTAAAAAAATTTAGCAATCATGAAAAATCACCATCTATCGAAAACCAGAAACCAGAAATCGAAAAAATGAACATAAAAGTGCAAAAGTTCTTGGAATCAAAAATTTATTTTTACTGCCTCTTTTTTAAAATTTTTTATTAGGTACTTTTGAAAGTTAAGCGCATATTGAGTTTATAGAACTTTTTATTAAACAAGTAGTTTTTAAGGAAAGAACACAACCGACTTCAATTCTCATATACAAATTTAGGGGTACCGTTAATTTCTTCATGATCCAATCATCGGATCTCTAAACCAAATTACGGGACGACCCTTGAGGTACCATCTTTCCAATAAAAAAAGGATTATTGAAATCGGTTCACGTGGTAAAAAAGTTATGTATTCCGGCGAATTGATAACCTCCCCTTTTTTGAAGTCGGTTAAAAGGGTTTGAGTTCTGTTAATCTAATCTAAATAAAGTGCAGTTTATGAATTTTAAAACGTTTATTTATTTATTACATACTGTACATAAAACTTGCATAAATGTATTTTAAAGAGCGTATTATCAAGCAAATTTTCAGTATTTTCCGGTGATATATCTTCAGAAATATAAAACCCCCCCTAAAATATATTCCTGGGTGCGCCCCTGTATGTATGTATGTTTATACTAAACGTGAGCAAAAAACTTTGCTTGCATTGTCTTCTGTTCTCTTTTCACTGCAAGTTGAATTATTTTAATATCTATTGCAAAATTATATACAAACAAGACTAAAAAGTAGAAAATATATACAATAAAAAACTTTTTAATATACAACGCTTTTATAAATGGACTAAAAATTAGAAAATAATATTTCTCAGTCCCATAGAATTTGTTTTGATAACTTTTGATTTTAAAATTTTAGCATAAGTCATTATAAACCATTTATGAGATTGAAAATAAAAAGCATGGGGCGCATGTAATAGACCTGAATTGATATGAAAGGTAGTATATGTATGAATGTGGATATATGAATAACGACCGCTTAGAATCGATCTCAAATTTGTACTTTCTCTGTAGAAAGTTTAGGTCGATGTTATGTAGTTTAACCAATGTCAATTAAATCTTATTCTTTGTATTGCGTGCGCTCAACGCTTTTCGTTTTCAATCTCATACATGGTTTATAATGACTTTTGCTAAAATTTCAAAATCAAAACTTAACAAAACAAATTCTGTGGGACTGAGAAATATTATTTTCTAATTTTTAGTCCATTTATAAAAGCGTTGTATATTAGAAAGTTTTTTATTTTATTTTTTTAACATAGAACGATAACTAATGTATAAAATTGCTTTAACAAACATACCAAACGATTTCTTAGTTTTATGTAACTATCATTTAAATGTATGTGACTGGTGGGGCACAGAAAATAACTCTATTTTATCCTTGTGCACTCAAAGATGAATTTTAGCCAAAACACCATCTTCACGAACGATGTTTTTGTGTTGTAAAATATGAATTATGCGCATTCGTTTTCAATACAAATTAGGCTTATAAAATTTTCACAGAAATACAAAAAAAAAAAACATTTTAATTTGGGATTGGTGGGACATCTCCTTGTGACTGGAGTAAAGTAATTATGCATAAAATAAAAGTTTCCATAGATAAAAAATTACAACTTCTTTGTATTAATAGTGATAATTAGGGCATATTTATATTTATGTCGTTTTCCTCTTTACATGAAATGACCCTTCAGTTAATATTTTCGGTATTCGAAATATTAAAAAAATTAGGCACGTCGGGAAAAATCACCATCTCCATCGAAAACCAGAAATCCAGAAAAATAAGACAATAAAACTCTTTTTTAACATTTTTTATTACTTTTAAAAGTTGAGCGCATCTTGTGTTTATTCAAGAAGTGATAAAATAAATATGATCATAACCACAGCTAAATATCCGGACAGTTTGAAAATTAGTAAAATAATCCCAATTCCTAAAGTGAACAATGCATCATCTGTTGAAAATTTTCGTCCCATTGCTCTTCTACCCGTTGTTGACAAAATTTATGAAAAAATTATACATGGAAAATTGCAGGACTATTTTGATAGCAACAGTTTTATATATAAGTACCAATTTGGTTTTAGGAAAGGTTGTGGTACAGAAGAAGCGGTTGTAAATGTAGTAAATTTTATTTGCAATGGGTTGGATCAAGGTCAGGTAGGCGTTGGTGGTTTATTTTTAGATCTATCAAATGCTTTTGATATTGTTGACCATGAAATATTATTACAGAAATTGTCAAAATATGGAATTCAGGGAAGAGAGCTGATGCTTTTTAGGAGCTATCTAACGAATAGGAAGCAATATGTACAAATTTCTGATGCTAAAAGCCGAGTGGAGGAAGTAACATGTGGAGTTCCACAAGGTAGTTGCTTGGGACCTTTATTGTTTAAAATATTCTTAAATGATTTGAGTGATCTTGAACTTGATGGTCGCATGTATATGTTTGCTGATGACATCTGCCTATTCTATCCTTACAAATTTGACCTAGTTTTAAAAACAGCAATTGAAAGAGATTGTTCCATTTTGTTTGAATATTTTAGGCTTAATAAACTAGCTGTCAATCCTAGTAAAACAAAACTAATTCGTTTCAAGCCCCATGCTAACGTGGATAACAGCTTTAGTGTTTGTATTGATGGTAACATTATTACCGAAGTGAATAATGTCAAGTATTTAGGTATTACACTGCAATGCAATCTTTCATGGGATATCCATATAAAGAATCTAAAGTGTAAAATTGCTCCGGCAGTAGGGGTTTTATATAAAATGAAGAATTTGTTGGACACTAATACGAAATTGCTGTTATTCAATGTATTTTTACAAAGTCACCTTAATTACTTGGCGATAATTTATGCTTTTAAAAATTCAACTGTTCTCAAAACTCTTCAAAGAATGCAAAATACAGCCCTAAAAATAGTGTTTAAATTACCAAGGACTTATTCCACGCTATCGCTGCATAAAAACTATTGTGATTCACCAATGTCAATACGAGCCTTGTATGAATATCAACTTTTAATGTATGTTTATAAATCACAGAACCAAAATGTATTCAATACAAGAAGTAGTCAAAATCTGAGTACGCCAAGATGTAGGCTTGAAACAACAAAACAGCGTATTGAATATATGGGCAGCAGTGAGTACAATAAATTGCCATCGTCATTAAAGTCATTTAATGTTGTGTCTCGTTTTAAAACAAATCTTAAGAGTTATATAAGAGACAATTTAGAAGCGCTTCTTATGTAAAAAACGTATGTAAAAATTATATGACACAATTATTGTAAATTTCTTTAAATTTTTTCCCTTAATATTTGTTAATTTTAAATTCAAGAATTATAAACGTACATGATATTGAAACTGCCAGCATGCCTCAATAATGCCTACTTGGCGCTGGGGCCACTTTCTATTCAGCTTAAAAGTACATGTCAATAAAACGATAAAAAAACAAAAAAAAAAAAAAAAAAAAAAATTTAAGCAAAAAACACAACCGACTTCAATTCTCATATACAAATTTAGGAGTACCGTTAATTTTAAGAACTGTTCACGTGGTCAAAAGCTATGCGGTAGGATACATAAAAAAGAAAAAATATTCCTAAGAATTGATAGCCTCCCCCTTTTGTTAAGTCGGTTAAAAAGAATTGAGTTCTTGGTTAATTTTATGTAAATAAAGTGCAATTTATGAAACTTTAAAAAGTGTATTCATTTAATATATACTGTACATAAAACTTGCAAAAATGCATTATAAAGAGTATATTTTCTGAAGCGAATTTTCAGCATAAGTATAAACCCCTCCCAAAATATATTCCTGGGTGCGTCCCTGGTATTCACACATATACACAAGAATATCGAGGGATCGAGGGCTTATATTCAATACCCTCTATCTGCATTTTTCACAAAAATGAGATTCTGCAAATCCACCTAAGACTTAACTGTCAACGGTGATGTCAATGCTGACCTTGTATAAAGCGCCACGGAGACAATCAAATAAATACGTCAAGCATTGCGTATGTGTGAGTGAGGTTCGCTCGTGTCTTGCCCGCAAACGTTCAAATGAAAACGTCAATCACCATTTTAAATTTTGTGTACGTAGCGTTCGGTTATTATGTCGCCGTCGGATGATGATTTACTTTTATTAGTATCTACTGCAATTTTGTTGAAAAAGGAGAAATTAAACATGAACTAGTAATTTTTAGCAAAAAAAACCGACTTAAAAAAATATATATATATCTATATATTTCATGATCCAATGATCGGATCTAAACCAAATTAGTATGGGACCACCTCTGAGACACTACCTTTCCGTTGCAATTATGGAAATCGGTTGACGTGGTGCAAAGTTATGCGGTAAAATACATAAAAAAAAAAAAATAATAATATTCCGACGAACTGATAACCTCCTCCTTTTTTGGAAGTCGGTTAAAAAGAAGAAAGAGTGGAAAAGCTGGTACCAAAAACGAAAGAGGTTTACGCATGAAAATCTTTTGGATGAATTGAAATTATCATCATTATTATTATTATTAGCGTTGGGGTACTGCTCCTTATAAATATCCAAGAGTATCTCATATTGTTTTATTTTTTCCTCACGATTAGTATAGGCTTCAAGTTTTATGTTCCATAAAGCTTGCCAACATTCATAATTCTCAATAAATCGCAATATAATTTTTTTTTCGTCCGCGCACTTATCCATTTCGAATTTAACAACGCAAATGAGCTTTTTTTTGTCAAGCATAAATGGAGACGATCAAATAAACAGTCATCAAATTGAAATATTAAAATTTTTTGATTTTCATCAAGCATAACCGACAACGAGTCGGTGTAGTGTACGTGAAGCCGACAAAAGCCGACGACACCAATAAACTTAAAGCGTTGATAAAAATATTTGATTGTCTCCGTGGCGCTTAAAGCTTGACAGAAGAATTTACTTTTAAACTGCAAAGTCAGAATTAACATCAGTGATGATAAGTTTTAACATCACAAAGTTGTTTTTGTGAAAATTGCAGATAGAGGGTATTGAATATAAGCCCTCGATATGTACTCTCCATCCTGGTATATTTATAATTTAGGCTGCCACCTAATGTTTATCGTAATGTTAAATAATAAATTCCATTACCAATATTACATAAAATATGTTAAAAAATTAAAGCTATCCAAATGACCATAATTTGGTACCAAACCCTTGAAAACTTTAAAAAGCACATGCGCTCCGAGCCAACCTGGTACTATACAGCGTGGCGACGAATAACTGTTACAGTTTATTTTTGTAAATAGAAAGTTCCTTCATGGATTTTGCGAATAAAGTATTTTATTGTTCATTTTCCACAGATTTTACTTAAACTTTATTATTATTATTAGTTTTAAAATTTTAATCCCTATTTTTATTTGCCAGCAGTGGAAACTTTGAGAGATAAGTACATGCGGCACGCTGATCTTTTTCAGGTGTATGTTTTTTGACTTTGTATAAAAAAAGAAAAACTGTATAGGGTTGATAGAACGAATGGCCCCAGTCAGCAATTCCGAGTCTATTTGATTTCTGAGTATGAGGCCTTATGTTGGACAAAAGGGGGAATATAAGGAATCCAAAACGAGGAAATTAGCCTATGGTTACAGGAGATATGGAATAAATTAACCGACGAACACTTGCGTGCCGATTGCGCTTTACTTTCAAAGTGTTTACCCCTGGTAAACCCAAATTTAAAGTTAAGTCTTTGGAAAATCATCAATAAAATACTTTTTTGGCAAAATCTATAAAGGACCTTTTTTATTTAAAAAAAACTGGGTAACAGTTATTTGTCGCCACCCTGTCCTTCTAATAGTCCATATTCTTTGTAATTTGCGATTATTCGAAATTCGAATTATCTACCGCGCTCTGTAACAATAGTGCCATTTTTAGCACTTTCATTCACAAGGGTACTTTTGGCAAAATTCATTCAGTTTTGGCACAATCATAAATTGCAGTTTAGCCAGTATATAACAAATAATCATATCGTCGTTTGAAGTACAAAACCGCGTAACAACAAAATGCAATACCGCGTATCAAGATAATGCAAAACCGCGTATGTGAGTTTCCATAAATTATTTTCTCGAGAGTAAAAACACTCATTTTTCAAAATGGATTTCGGTTTTATAAAGCAATCGCATTCCTGGCTAGTATATTACAGGACGAACGGATAAGGACTGAGCCAAGAGCTTGTGTGAGTAAATCCAATTTTTGGCAGCAAATTTCAGTTACGCGGTTTTGCAGAATGAGGATACACGGTTTTGTACTTTAATCGACGATATATTACTCATAGATTCGAAAAGTGAAAATTAAAATCACTTAAAAATTAAAATAAGAGCCATTATATAAAACTAATAAAAATTATTCAATGTAAGGAAAGTCAAAACTGGTCAAAATGTCGCACTGCTATTATTAGAGCATAGGTATGTATATGTGTAAACAGGTCCGAATAGTTATATTTAAGTGTTTTTCCCATTCGTAATTTGAATATTGTGTTATTTAAATAGGATTTGGCTCTAATAATTCAAAGAAGTACATTAAAAATAGATAATACTAGCTTATACCCGCGGGTTCCACCCCACGTTTTTATACAAATATG
>NW_023458563.1:10772699-10775721 GCF_013731165.1 Rhagoletis pomonella
AACGGATTTGGATGAAATTTTGCAAGCAGATAGTTTATGACCTACAGTGGAAAATAGGCTAATTTTTTGGAAGAGTTGCGACCTGTTAAAAAAGTTTAATTAAATTAATAAGCGGAAACGACTGAACAGATTTGTATGAAATTTCGCACAGAGATAGCTTATGACCTACGTTGGAAAAGAGGCTACTATTTTAAGAATTGCCCCCTGTTTGAAAATGAAATTTTGCTCACAGATGGTTTATGACCTGGATTGAAAAATAGGCTGCTTCCTTAACCGGTTTCCCGATCAGAACGAAATTTGGTACACTTACTACGGATTTCGCAAGGATGGTCTTAGACTAAAAGTAATTCCGATAACTCTAGGCCCCTCCCATACAAATTCATAATTTTCATATTACATACATATCTCTGGAAGCATTTGTGGGAGAGAACTGGAACTTGGTATAGAGATATGTATGTGAAATCAATGTTGGCATTAATCGATTGATTTTTTAATGAATTAGTAATTAAAAAAAAAATAATTTTTAATCATTAAATCATAATTTGATCACGTAGGTTTGGTGATTAATTAATTTATGCTGGAATTTTCCAGTGCACACAAAGCAAGTTAATCCGGGTTTCCTCATCAATCTGAGCAATATGGTGTGCATTTTCATTAAGATCTATACGAACAAACGTTTTACAAACCAGGTTTGTAAAAGTTTCCAGTTTTTGTATTACTAATAACAATAGTTACACCGGCACACAAAAAAAAGTTATTGTGATGTGCATTTGACCGGACCTACCTATGGTTATGTATTTCGACCCGCAGAATCCGCATTTGAAGTCAGTTTGGCCAATATATCTCCTAGATTTCGAGAAAACTTCAAAACCCCATTTTTAATTGCCGATATCCGCTATTTTTTACGGTTTTTTGAAGTTTTCTCAAAATCTAGGAGGTATATTGGCCAAACTGACTTCAAATTCGGAATCTGTGGGTGGAAATACATAACCATAGGTAGGTCCGGTCAAATACGCATCACACTAATTTTTTTTTTTGCGTGCCGGTGTTATAATTTTTTTTATATAATGTGCTTTTTATAAGCGTAAAACACAAAATACTTACTATAACTGGTGTTTGGCTTCAAATTCGGACAAACTAGACAACTTGATTAGATTTTATTTTTAATTGGATTAACGATTATTGATTAAAATTAATTAATCGTAGTCGCAACCAGCGATTACAGATTAAACAAAATTTAATCATTAATCGCGCAGTTGATTACGACTAATTAATTTTAATTGTCAAACGCGATTAACATTTTAATCGTTAATCAGATTAACATTTTGCCAACACTGTGTGAAATCATATTCATACTCACGGAGAAAAATGGACGTTTTTGGAAAAGAGCCGTATCACCTCCCATATTGACTGAAAGTTTCATATTGTATATCTCTTCAAATGTTTGGGGTAAAGTATGGAAGCTTGGTATGGAAATACATATGTATGTATGTATGTGAAACTAATACCACTCATGGAGAAAAATGAGAGTTATTGGAAAAGGTGTAGTGGCAACTCCCATGCAAATTGATTTTTCTATGCTGCATATCTCTGGAGGAGTTTATTGCAGAGGATTGGAACTTGACACTGAGATGTGTATACAAACTTAATTCCATACTCATGGAGAAAAATTTGCGTTATTCGAAAAGGGGGCATGGTACCTCCCTTAAAAATTTACTTTTTATACTGCATATCTCCAGAGGTGTTCATGGTAGAGTACTGGGACTTGGTACTGGGGTATGTAAAATTAATTCTAAATTCATGAAAGAAGATTAGGGTTATAAGAAAAAGGGGCGTGGCACTTCCTGTACAAATTGACTTTTTCTTGCCACATATCCCTGGAAGTATTTGTGGAAGAGTACTGGAACTTGGTATGGAGTTGTGTATACAAAATGTATCAATTGCTCATGGAAGAAATGTGAGTTATTAAAAAAGGAGGCATGTCGCCTCCCACTCATACTAAAAATTTCTTAATACATACCTCTGGAAGGATAGAAAACATCTGCAAGTATTTTAAATTTGGTATGGAGTTTTATTTTATAAGTGACGTACTGACAGAAAAAATTCATTTAATGGAAAAGGGAGAGCCGGGTTCGGCCTTATAATCTAAACCTCTCTTGAGGCATTTGCTACAGTAATGAGAAGTGGTATTTTATCAAGGCCAGGTTACTAAATTTGAGTTGGAAATATTAGAGAACCCGCCGTCGCACCTCCAAGAAGGTTACACGTTCACGCGTCGTATACCTGGAACCATTTTAAGGTAAACTTAGAGGGATTGATATCTTTCGTATGCCTAGCGCGCAGACGAGATTTTATAATTTCATAGTTTTAAACGGCCTAAATACCTTAACTCGCTTAAAAAATAACGAGCTATAAGAAAATGGGCATAAAAATAAAATATAACATCATTAAATTATTTTTCATATTTGTATAAAAACGTGGGGTGGAACCCGCGGGTATAAGCTAGTTTATAATATTAGTAAGATTAGTAAGATAAGATTTCTAAAAATACATATGTGGTTCTTAAAAAGCCTTAAAAGAAAGCAATTTCAATTTTGTGGCACTTTCATCTCCTTTTTGGCACTATTTTTGCAGTCCATTAGGCACACTTTGAAGTTTTGGAATTCCATCCCTGGGAGGGACCTGCAGTTTATCGCCGACTGCGAACGGCGATCGTATTTTTATGAGAAGCTCTTTTTCATGGCAGAAATACACTCGGAAGTTTGCCATTGCCTGCCGAGGGGTGACCACTGTTAAGAAAAAACTTTTTTTTCTACATTTTTTGCGATGTTGCTTTCACCAGGGCTTGAACCAAGGCCCTGCGCAGGGGAAGCGCGCACTGCTTACCACTACACCACAGCGGCCGCTAATATCTATAGCAGTGGTCGGCAGGCCATAGCTCACTGAGCGCTCTCTGAGCACATGTGAGTTTCACACAAGAATGATAGAATACAAGATTGCGCCAATCGAGCTGAGAGTAACT
>NW_023458563.1:10775821-10790999 GCF_013731165.1 Rhagoletis pomonella
TAAAATTTTTGTGAAGTTGCTTACCACGCTTATGATTGCTATAAATTGTGCTTCCATTTTTTTAAGATTTTATAATTTGATGTCTTCAAACTAAAAATTAAAGCACCAAAAACGCACCAAGCACCATACTCAAAAATATTCGGGTTTTGAATACCCACTAAATTTGGTGCGAAAAGCATTAAGTTGGCAACAGTGAATGTAAACAAAAGTATTTTATGACGTCAGCGATTGGGTGGATGCTGTCAAATCGACGATGAGAGGGTTAGCGGTCCGCGAATGGCGCGACCTTTATTTTCTGGATCGTGAGTTTCACACGTATACCAAGACTGATAGAATACAAGATTGCGCTGATTGCAGCAGAATTTGTGAGAGTAGCTTTGGCGTGACGTCATCGTAGAGTTGACAGCGGAGAGCGGCAAATAAAACTGCTCTCTAGTGATGTGCTGAATTGTCGGTACCCAATACTTAAAAAAAATCCGGTACCCAATACTTCCTTTTCGGTACCCGATACCGATTCTTTACATTAAACCTTCGCCATTATATGCATTTCAAGTTTAGAAAAATCTTTCATTACTAATTTAAATGATATCGGCTAAAACTCTTGAACTTATCGCAACAGAGAAATATTTGGTGCAATCCCGTATTCCTCGGACTAAAACTAGTAAAACTGTCAAAAAATAAAAATTCGCTCAGAGCGAGAGAGTAACATTGGAAAGTACGGGATCGCTTTTTAGTAAAAAATGGTAACTTCAGCCAACTTCAACATAACCTCCAAATTTTGGTTGTAAATTTTTGCTTGTCTTATACGTAAACACACTCAGCTCCTACATATAAATAATCAAAAATACTTTCAAATTCATTAGAATCCACTTAAACAAGTAATTAAATACTTTTCAACATGCATTAGTAGAGTGTACTTTTCTTTGGTTTACAATTTGGTTGCCAAAAATACAACAGCTGATCGTTTGACACATTTACCAGAACTTGCCAGCAAAAAATCTTCGGACTAAAACTGGTAACTTCTGACAGAGAGAGGACCTTTTTTACTCTCTTTTTTGTCCTCTCAATAGTCAGATAACCGAGTACGGGATCGATTTCTAGTAAAATCTGACTGATTCTGACTATTTCTGACTAGTCCGGACTCGTACGGGATCGCAACTATTATTTTATCAGTTTTAACCTTAGTTGATCCAAGGTTCAAGAAAAGTGCTATGACGGATGAAGAAGCCTTTTAGGGGGAGATTCTGTAACCAGTTAGCGACAAGTTTCGAATCGATATCGCACTTGTTGACGTAAAAATATTTTATATCATACGTCAACAAAACCGATTCGAAAATTGTCGCTGACTGGTTACAGAATCTGCCCCCAGGCCTACAAAAATGATATCGTCCGATTCAGCTGGAACAAAAATGCTTCGATCAAGTAAGAGTTTCTCTGTATTATGGCCTCAAACCGACATATATACATCTTTCATTTGAATTAGTATTAAAAGCTCTATTGGCTTCTACATTCGGGTTCTGATGGGTGAGTCTCCCCTGAACCGGGGTTTCCATATTTTTGGCCTATATGCGCTTTTATTCGAAACGTAAATGTTTCGGTACTAAGTATGGAGAGCATTGAATAATTAAAAAAAAAAAATTAAAAGTATTGACTCAGCACATCATTACTGCTGTCATCTCGACTGTGACGTCAGCAAAACAGCTGATTCTGTCAAATTCGCTGAGAGCCGATTAGCGGTGTTGCCATCGGCGCCACCTTCTGTATTCTCTCCACTGTGCACGTATACGAAGAGCTTCAGCTAAGCAGCTGTGTTGATATTTTAAGTACAATTGTACTTTTTTCAGTACAATTAGTTTTAAAAAGTACAAAAGTACAATTTACCTATTTTAAGTACAATTTCAACATCAAACATACTTTTTGTGCAAAACTTTGAAATCTCTGCCAGCACTTTGATTATTAATCCGTTTGCGTTTGGACATACCTACATTTCATATTTGGTACGAAACGAAATTCTGAATTGTAATTTTGAAAGTAAACGTGATTGTGAATGGTGGAAAATGAAGTAATTGAATAACTTAGGGGTTGAAAGTAAACAATTTTACGTAAATTTCATGCGTTGAAACTAAAAATTTCTATTGTGGACCTCCATTTTAGTGTTACTGATCTCATTTTATATGATTTATTTTCCCTAATATAAACTGATCTATCATCTTTATCAACTTTTTGTCGTTATTGTCGTTATATTTGAATGTACATCCCGCGACAAAATTATACGGTTACCCGGGTTAGGCTATTTCTTTTATATTTTTTCAAATTAATATTATTTTTTTTTTTTATAAAATTATAGGTCATTGTCTTACAAAACGAAATAAATCACAAATTCAAAGATTGAAAAAATCAACAAATTTTCATCAAAATTCCACAGTTATTATTCAGAATTTGTAAACATTTTTGAATGCCATTAATTCATTAAAAGGTGCAAGTTTGAAATGTTTAAAAAATACCATTGATTTTTTTTTTTTTTGTTGACGGTGTTGTGCACCTTCTTCCATATAAGGAATGTTGGCATTTTATTTTATATGAAAAAATTAAATATATAGTTCAAACTAGGTGACCATAGAATTTTATCGCGTGGTGTATTTTTAAAAATGTGGAATACAATTTAAGAATTTATTTGTGTATACTTAAGTTAAACTGTAAACTTAATGAAACTTAGTTTAACTTAGTGAGACTTTCTGACAAAACTGGCTATGACTTTATGGGCTAGTTGGAGAGATCTCAATGATAAGTTACGTTAAATTAAGTTCTTACCAGGGTTGTTGCGAATATTCGCATCCGCATTCGCAACCGCGGACCTTCCGCATTAATTTTAGCATTCGCATTCGCTATAATCAATGCGGAGCTTTTGCGAATGCGAATATTAATGGACAGTCATACAGGTTCCAAGTTCTACTTGACCTTTGACGTGGGTCAAAAAGAACACAGTCTTTTTAACAATTCTTTTTTGTGCTTTAAATACCTGCATTGGTTTCTTTCTTAATTATGATTTTTTTGGACCAATCTTAAAAAAACTACTAGACACAAAAGAAGAAAGTGTGCACTGTAATTATTAATCAAATTTTCGTGATTTGATTTTGATGTTACATATACTCATTTCAATAATTTCGAATTGCGCTCTTTGGGGAATTTATTTTTAGCAAACATTTTAGAAACAGTAATTTTGTTTACCTGTCGGGCAATATTTTTTTCATACGGATATACATTGAATCCTTGGCTAAAAACTTCTGTGGTAAAACTGCTCCTTCTATGCTATTTAAAGTCAAAGAGTAAGCTCCTTCAACAGGGATTTCCAGCAGAAATGATCAAAATGATCAAAGTCTGGCTACAAAGAGAATCGATGCTCAAAGAATAAAAAACACGATAGGTCTGACCTTTAATAAGATAAGAATTACGTAACTGTCTGAGATTCAAATGCTTATAAAAAAAACAGGGTGCTTGTTTTTTTAAATAAAAATATTCTGATACGGGTGGCAGCCACGACTTTAAAGACAGAATTTTGTTCTAAATTTTCATTCCCGGATAATAATAATTTATTTTCCATATTCACCTATTTAGTTCGCTATAAGCACAAATATTTCAAACCAATCGCAAAAGAAAGTATTAAAAATGAATTACAAAAACTCAAATTGAAAAACGCTGATGACGTTACAGATTCCCCAAATTCTGAAACAGCCATAGGAAGGAGAATGAAGAATTCTTTTTAAAAAGCTTTAGAAAAACCTGACACATTTGGTTTGGCTTGTAAGCGCTGTGTAAACAACGATCTCGGCATTATGCTAGATTTCTTAAAAATACTAATTGCTTCTTAAAAATACTGTTAGCTGTTAGATATTCGCATCCGCGGATGTCTAAAATTATGAATACGTAGGTATCAATGTTTCCACAATCGGACCTCGATACCATGGAGTCTATCGTTGTCAAACTTCAAGCAACTTTATGTTCGTTGTTTTGGTCGAATACTTGGACATCCTCCCACTCTATTTACTTGATTTTAAATATTGTAACACGTCGTTTCTAAACATTACGAGTTAAAATTTTCATAGAAATAATTTTGGCCGCCTAAATCGGTCAAATGCCCCTTTGTTTACTTTTACTTGAGAATTGTCAAAATCGGCAAATCCAATTTTCTGGAACATGCCACATTTGTTCGCTACATAGTGATGTGATAAAACCAAAAGCTGACAGCACTCCGAAAGGCTGCAGAAATCTTTCAAAATATGTTCGAAAAATATTTTGATATGGAAGGAACCGCTTTACACTGTCAAGGAAAAAAATTGCCAAAAATGAACGCAATTTTTAGCAACTTCAATCTTGCACTTTATTATTCTAAAATTTATGTTTTTTTTTAGATTCTGATTAAAATGTTTGCAATTTAGGGGATTTTTTTAATTTTTGTAAAAAGTTTGATCCAAAACCTGAGAACTGCCACATTTTTTGGAAATCTACAACATTTTTTTCCAGATTCTAGTTACCACACAAATTTTGTTTTAAGTCCTATCACTGATTGGAGCTCCTAATAACAAAAAAGTTGTTTATACTGAGTCAGAAATAAGTCACTTAAAACTTACCAAGTTCATTGGTACGTTTTCTGCCACGGACTCATGGCGCTCAATATAGTGGCTCCCGATGAAGGCCACAACCCGCTCCTCCAGCTCTGTTAAAGGAGCTTGCTTAATGTGTTGTTGCCGGTTAACGCCTGCTGCCTTTTCCTGTCTCGTACTCGAACACTGGTTCTGCTCTTCAAATCGCGCCAGACCTATGTATGTAAGAAGAAAAAGTATCATTAAAAATTAACAGGTACAATGTTCCAAACAATGAATGCATGTACACACAATAAAGCTTTGGTTTCCTCGAAAAGCGGTGCCGTAATATTACGACCGTATCATACCGAACGCTATTCTTAACGCTAATAGCGGTACCGCTTTTAAGTAAAGCTCGGAACACTTTGACGACTGCAACTTCACGACGTAACGACAGCGACATCATATTGTCGACAAATGTCGCCTTGAAGCCAGCTTCTTAAACATTTTAAAGACCTCAGCGACATAGCAAACACCTGATTTTGAAGTTTGACATTTTGGTATATTTATTTCACAAATTGTGTATTTTTATTTAAGTAAATAAGAAAAACATGAACAATCAAGAATATGTGATTAATTTTACGACAACTTAATTTTGCAGCACTACATCTACTCATTGTCGCCGGCAAAATTAGAAATAGATTTAATTTGGCGACGTCGACAATTGCAGTCCTGCAGCCAAGATGTCGTGCTGTCGTCAAAATAATTGTGTCCGTAAGAACGTGTGTATTTAAAATTTGACAGATGCTGCTTGTCGCTTGCTGTCGTCAAAGTGTTCCGAGCTTAAAGCTAAATGGACGTAACGTAACTTTTTGCTTTTATGTTGTATAGCCATTCATTGCTTTTCACAAAGTTTACTTGGACTTCATCCTCTTCGGCCATCCATTCACTTTCCACTTTATTATTCAAAATTCATAGAAATGTATATTTAATGCTTTTATTTTGGTCAAAAGAATTGTAAACAAATTTTCTAATACACCGCTACAAATATGACGTTGCCAAAAAACGTTGATAAAAAGTTATACACCGTCACTGTTGCCGTCAGAAATATTACGGTGGCGTCAAATTACATTACGGTGTGTATTGCCGTCATCTTAGTTGACATCTTGCAATATTTACATGGCAAAGTTTTTGGCAACCAGGGGCGTATCGAAGGGGTTAAACGTGCGGGTGATTTGAATGGAAATGCCGACTGGGCTTGACAATTTGCCGACTAAATAGGTGACACATGGTAGAATAGAAATGAGTTATAAGTAAAATAACATTGTTGTGCTTATGTTTTATTGAACAATTTTATTCAAACAACGTTCAGTAATGAATATATAACATATGTTTGCGCTCAAATTTTTTTAATTATAAATGACTCTACTTACAACAACTATCAAAGTACGAAGTGATTATTGCATATTTTTTGATACGGTTTTCATAAATAGCAATATCTGCTTTAGATTTTCACTCTGCGGTGTTTTAAAATCGACCATTTCTTAACGATTTCACGCAAGTCAATTTCATCTACTTTATCCTTCGCAGAATACAGCAGCATTAACGAATTCAAGCGATCATCTCCCATTGTTGTCCGCAAATCATTTAAAACTAATTTCAGTTTGCTGAAAGAGCGTTCGCAGGAAGCCGATGACACTGGAGCAGTCATGATATAACAAACAAGCTTGTATGCGAGGGGGATAACGCCTCTCAACTTGAACACTACTTTGGAAATATCTCCAAAATTTGTACATTGATCACATGATTCGAGAAGAATTTGCAACTCAACTAGCAAGCATTCTGGTTCTTCTTTGAATAATGTAGGTCCCAATTTTATAACTGATTCAACTGTTTCCATTGTTACATTGCTTCCATCCACAGGGAATTAAAAAATTTTTTGAATAGGCATCAACATCGAAAAAGTCTCTTTGAGATTGTCTTTAATACAACTGTTGAAAACTTGCAGCACAGATCTAAATTCTTTTCGATAAAATGTAGTGAATTCAAAGTCGGAAGCTGTTTCTGGATTTTCATCATATCTTCTTGGTACTCGGCGCGTTCTATGATGCTTTACAAAATCATTTTCTGGATTGATCTCTAATTTATTTGCAAATAAAATTGAGCTGCTAATCAATGCATTAATTTCAATGTCATCGCTCATTTTTTCAAATGACGCTGAAGTACTTTTAATCAACAAGACAGCATCGATGACATTCAATTCTTCAGCTTCTAAGCTTTCTGTTAGATTTTTCACTTTAAACATAACATCTTTGCAGAAATATAAAGAACCTACAAAATCAAAATCTAAAATCTTTTTGAGCAGGCCAGTAGCGGAAGTACGAGTTTTGCTATCAAAATATTCTGAATCATTTTTGATCTTCTTGAGAACATCTATAATACCTTCTAGAGAAATCCACACTGCCTTGACCGATTCAGCTCTAGTAGTCCATCCTCTTTTTGAAAAATTTTTCAATTGTAATGAATTCTCAATGCTGTTTAGTTCTTCGCGCAAAAGTTTAAAACGTTTGGTACTTCCATAAAAAAAAAAACATATAAAGACTCTAGAACATTAAAAAATTCTGTAATCAATGCGCTCGCATTGCATGCTGTTTCGACAAAAGTATTTGTTCGATGAGCTTGACAAGGGATATAAGGGATTTCTTTATCACATTTTTCTGACAACTTTTTCTGCGTACCTATGTATTTTCCTGTTTTCCATGTTTTTGGCGAAATCGTATGACTGAAAGACGATCTTTTTCATCGAGATCCCCACTGACTGAACAGCAGATAGAATTTTTTCAGCTAACTCTTCTCTCGTTTTTTCGTCAGAACAGCATCCATTCTTAGAAGTCGTTCAACAGGAACAGG
This sequence comes from Rhagoletis pomonella, assembly GCF_013731165.1. Classification (NCBI taxonomy): domain Eukaryota; kingdom Metazoa; phylum Arthropoda; class Insecta; order Diptera; family Tephritidae; genus Rhagoletis; species Rhagoletis pomonella. The sequence goes on from NW_023458563.1 coordinate 10,783,312, forward strand.
TCCATCTTTAGAGTCAAGCACGTACCGGATGTTAATAGCTAGGCGATCTTGATACGATGAGTCCGGGGTTGTGCCAGCCATTACAGAGCTTTTGTTACTTCATCTACGATAGCTTCTTGAGTTTTAGTTCCTAAGAGATTAATAAACTCGTTTTGGGTGATCGAGCTTAGGTAAGTCACGTGATATGGTCTTTTTAATGTGTCATCCAACCATTTTTTAATAAAGGACAATGACGTGAAACGAGATAGACCATCTGTTCGAAATTCCCACCGCTTTTCCCAGGTGATTCTTCGTGACCACGAAAAGCCAATCCTTGTCTTCCCAACATTCTTGCGACATCAATCAAGACTTGCAAAATCTTGGAATGATACTCATCTTCTTGCTTTTCTTGAATTTTTTGTGCTCTGCTAGATTTGTCTAATAAAGCATCAACGTGGTTTCCTTCGTTCACGAAATTGCGATAATCGCGTACAGCTAATCCATGAGACTCAGAAGTAAAATGCGAATGAAGTTTTCCTTTATCATCTTGTCCTCTGCTTTTCATTTTATGCCACTGACGGACACCCACTGATATCCATTCCGGATGAACGTTTGATCTTCCTGGCCCTTCCGGAAATAAGTAGCAAATAAAACAGAATGCAGCATCTTTGTAAGGGCTGAATTCTAAAAATGGGAACTTGGAATACCATGCTGGATTAAATCGACGTTGTTTAGATGAGGATATATCTGCTATTTAGGGAAAATGTCGAGTTTAGGCTGATATGGTCCAACAGATCTTAAGTATCTTCGCTCATTAGCTGTTGATATTTTTGTACGTTTTCCAGGGTCATGATCTACAAAAACGTCGTTGCCAACGTGTAAGTTGGGCGTTTTATTCCTGTCATGTTTTTTTTTCTTCTATTTTGGCGAGTTCCAGCAGCTCATCACTTTCTTCGTTAATTTTCGTTAAACAATTAATCATGTCTACCAAAAACGCAGCCAAATTTGGTGCTGTTTCGTTCTTCATTCGACTCAAGAGCTGATTAACTTGTTCAAAATTTGTAGCGAATTCTGCAACTTTGCCGGCAAAATCAATCCAAGTTAAATTCAGACCAGCTTCGTCTTCTGATGGTGATGTAGGACCGGATAATAATAGGGGCAAATCTATTGAATGTAGTTCTGATGATGAAAGTGACGGTATTTGTACGGTTGCCAGACGTACTGATTTTATCAGTACAGTACTGATTTTTCAACTCTTGTGCTGATTTTATTCATTTCTTCAATCACTACACTAATGTCCTGAGTTTTCAAAATTTGTACTGATTTGTACTGAATTTTCAACTAAACCAAAATACATTAGGATTTTCTTAAAGTTTTTACATAACGTTGGAACTTGCTTAACCTGCACTATAAAAAGTAAGAAGAAAATAATGTAATTATAGTTCACATGTTTCAAATAATATTTGATATGTCCAAGAAAATAATACAACAAACAGATCAATCGTTGTATGGGCACATCGCCGTGTCGTTACGTACCAGTTGCGATTAGGGACACGATATCGAACCGAAAGTATCGATATGGTATTCATTTAAAGTATCGCTTTAAAAATATCGGGTACCCATTAATATCGGAATAAAAAGACTCGATATTCCAAATATCGATACCAAAAACCAAAAAATTTATCTGAATATAGGTCTCGCATATAGGCCACTGGGGGTGTAGTGGTTAGAAGTGCGCAAACCTTGAAAATGAAAAAAAGTTTCCCATAAAATACAAACGCCGTTCAGAGTCGACATAAAACTGTAGGCACCCCCTTTGTGCCACAACATTAAGGCACACGCGACAAATCGGAGGAGAAGTACGGCCAAACACTAAGATATTGTGTAAGCGCAGGACTTTGTTATTATTACAACACGTAGAGATTGAGGTGTTGACCTAGCCCACCACATGCAATCCTAACCATAGTACACATTTCTGCACTTTAAAGCCCAATTTATATCGGGAAGAATTGTTACATGCCAACCTTAAACGCGTGCGTAAAAATCTAACTCAAATTCCAAGATTTATCTTGCGTGACATTTCGATTTGACGTTTATGCTCAATTGGCGCGACTATGAATTCAAATTTTTCTCGGCAAACTTCTGTAAATTTGACAGTAATGCAACTCTGAGAAATCACGCACGCGAATTGATTTGGGCTTATCAAATGAGAAAAACTTGCGTGCGTGCGTAGAAAAACTCGCCGGTAATATTAGGTTGAGCTGTTAATAACATTAGCCTTCACTGAGAAAAACAAAAACGCGTTGTAAGAATAAAAATCTTTTATTTGATTAACGTTTAAAAATGTTCGTATTTAAATCAAGTGAAAAGTCTTAACAAAATGGATTTTTCCATTATACATACACTACGTACATATAATGGAAATATTCAATTCTAATACGCTCGTATTAAAATGAAACATTTTTCACTACACGGATGGCGTTTTGCACGTCTCGGATGCTTTTTCATATGTAATTAAGAAGGTATATGTATACAAAGCATGCACAGTGGTAACAACACATACACACATACATGGTATGACATAATGCACTAATCGCGCGCTGTGATGTTGATTCAAACTCAACATTTGAAAACGCCTTTACATGTATGGCTGTAGCTGAGTGTGCAAAGACGCTTGATACAATTGGTTGCGGCCAAGAGGGTCCGGGTTCAATTACCATCAGACGGAACATAAAATAAATTTTTTTTCTTCTTAATTACGAAAAAGCATCTGTGCACTTCAAAATTACATATTTTATAACGTATATACTCAAATTTAAAACGAGTTGGGTTGGTGCTCTTTCATATGCGTATTTTTTCAATTTAGCACGTTTTTTTTATTCTAAAATTTTTTCCCCTCATTGTTGGAATGTGAGTTTATGACATTCGATACGATACTAGGGTTCTAGTACTCGATTCCAAAAAATATCGTTTTAAAACTATCGAGTAGAAAATATCGGTATCGAATGCCAAAAGTATCGATAGTGTATCGTATCGTATCGAAATTCGTGTCCCTAGTTGCGATAATATGATAGAGCTTAATTTATTTAAAAAGAAGGATGACGTTTTTTGTCGAGTGCTGCTAGTTATCTCGAAAATATTTTTCAGTTTAATAACTGCAAATTTTAATATTCGAATGGATTTTGCCTATAACTTGCATTTTTTTTCAAAATTTACTGACATTGTAAAAGCGCTTTGCATACAAGACATAGAGCTAGATATTCTTTTTAGCGAATTATTAGTCTTTCAAAGTTTTTGCGAAGTTGAAAAAATTAATTTAAGCCACAAGAAAATATACATAGATGCATTCCTTAGATAATGGTACTTTTCCACAGTTTGAAAAAACATGTAATTTTGTTTTTTGTCAATACCATACTTAAACGAAGCAACTGAGAGGATCTTAATTATAAAGCTTGCTTCCTTGCACAAAGAGAGAAACCGGCTTCTAATTAAAATTTTTAAAAGTGAACTTCAAATTAAAAGTAATTTTAAAATGATATGTATAGAATTCTTTGACTATTTGAACACTGAAGATTGAACCATCTCATTATTGCTATTCAAATATTTCATAAATATAAAATAATTTATGGCTTCTGTGTACAATGATGTGTACACTCATGTTAAAATGAATAACACTTTTATTTCTTATGAACTATATTTTATTTATACCATAATATTGTTAAAAACAAGTACTCTGGCGTTTAAAGCATTATCTGTTACTTACATTCATAATTTTGCTTTATAAAAAATTGTACTGTAAAGTACTGATTTTTTTAGCATGAAAAAGTCAAATGTACTGATTTCGTGCATAAAATATCTGGCAAGCCTATTTGTGAAGATGGCATAGGCACATCATCTAACTGCTGAAGGGTGAGGTGAGTAGAAGCATCAGGAGTCTGGTTAATTTGCAGTGATTCGCGTGAAGAAGATACAGGAAGATGTTCTGTTGCAGCTGGAAGTTCAGATCCATCAAGATTAGTATTTGATGAAGATGGCAAAGGCAGAACAGTTGAGTTTGCAGTTTTATTTTTAGAAGCTTCGAATGGATTTAAAGGAGCTCCAACATGTTTGACTTTTACACGTTTCCCATTGTGTCTAGATGATTCCTGTCTAGTCTTGTAATCGTCGTCAAATTGACTCCCACACTCCTCACATTCAAATTTTATTCTTTTCCGCGATTGCTTCGACATTACTCTGGGACCTATAAAGAAGTATTACTTAACTAAATGATGTCGAATCGTTCATTTGACCGTAACAAATATCTCTGAATAATAGTTGCAACCGTAGGTGAACAACCAAGAAAGTGTTTCCGATTTTTTGGCATTGGACTTTTTTCTTACGCTTTAACATTTCAAATAAACGTCTAAAAAGTTATAAATAGACAATTATAATTATTATCTGCAAAACAATAATGAATATAACAATAATGAGCACGTTCAGAAGACGCAACAGCTCAGTAACTATTGCGATTTTACCTTCTGAACGCGTTGTTGTGTACTTCTGATCAACTGAAGAGTTGCGTGTTAGATGATCGTAATATTTTTCTGATCATTTGAGACAACATGTTGCTGTGTACCTTTGAGAGTTGAATTTGACAGTTAATGCATCAAGCCGTTCAGAAGACGCATAACGATCACTGATTTTTTTTTAGAAACGGTTGTGCTCAACTGCTGCGTCTTCTGAACCTACCCAATGAATCAAGTAATGTAACAGCTTTTTCATCACACCCAAAGAAGTGCTTGTCTTCGAATCATGTCCGTAAAATAAGTTGAGAAGATTGAGATGTTTCACAATTTCTCAGAGTAGTGTTGAATGAATAATATTTTAAGTGATACATATTTTCGCAACTCTCTTATAGTATAGTTAATTTTTGTTTATCAGTTCACGTCTTCATTTCTCATAAATTTTCCTGCGTGTAAGGTTAAGTTCGAGTCTCGAGAGAACATGCAAACATTTTTACAAGCTTTTATTTAACTTCACTTGTTTGTATGTATGTACCTTTGTAAACTTCCCGATGAGCTGTAGATTTGAAACTTCAAACTTAGCTCAGTACTCGAGGAAAATGCAAAATAAAAGATGACTTAATCCGCTAGATGGCGCAGGAGTCGGGATATTTGTAAAACCCGCATTTATAGTCTGATTTGGTTCATATTTGGAACATATACTACTTATATGAAAAGAAATGAATCCAAAAAAAATATTTTGCCGCTAGGTGGGGCAGGAGTCGAGATATTTGTAAAACCCGCATTTATAGTCTGATCTGGTTCACCTATTGTTGATAGGTGGCGTAGGAGTCGAGATATTTGGAAAAACCGTATTTATGATCCGATTAAGTTCAAATTTCGAATGCATATTGCTTACATGGAAAGAAATAACTACACAAAAAATTTGCAGTTATGTGGCGCGCGAGTCTATATAATTAAAAAATCGGCATCTGTGCTCCGATTTGGTTTATATACAGAATATGTGTATTACCTATTTATTTGAAATACATTGTTTGTTTGATTGCTAAGGTTAAATCTAGCACGTTAGGTAAAAAGTGTAGCTAAAAAGCAGGGTGCGGAAAATTTTCTTCGCATTGAAAGAAATGTACAGAATGAGAAATATACAGCCAGTATAATATTAATTGCAAGATTTCAAAAATCTAAAAAGTAAAAAATAAAATTTTAGTTAAAAACCTGAAAACACGCTTTTATTACAACAAGAACTAGAAAGTGTAAAATAATATGTATAGCGATTCCGATTAAGAAGAATAGGAAGTTCCCTAACTTGATTTAATTTAACTTTTAAAATTACGAACGAATACCATTTGTCAAAGATCTATGGAAAACCCCACTTCATCGCTAGTTTGTTTCCTACTTTTCTCTTCACCTGTAAAAATAACTTAAAATATAATATAAAAAAACGTTTTAATATACAATGCTTTCATAAATGGACTAAAAAGTAGAAAATAATATTTCTCAGTAGTCAAACTACATAACATAGATAAAATTTCTACAGAGAAAGTACAAATTTGAGATCGATTTTAAGCGGTAGTTATTCATATATCCACATACATACATATATTACCCTTCATATCAATTCAGGTCTATTACATGCACCTCACGCGTTTCATTTTCAATCTCATAAATGATTTATAATAACTTTTGCTAAAATTTCACAATCAAAAGTTATCAAAACAAAAATTCTATGGGACTGAGAAATATTATTTTCTACTTTTAAGTCCATTTGTAAAAGCGTTGTATATTAAAAAGTTTTTTTTTTATTATATATTTTCTACTTCTTAGTCTTTTCTGTATAAAATTTTGCAATAGATATTAAAATAATTCAATGATATTAATAGATTGGTTCACACACATGCATATACATATCTCTGTACATACATACGAACACCAATTGATTTCATTTAAAGAAATGGCGTGTCGTCCATTTCCGCTGTAGCGTACGTAGTGTATAGGGCGACATCTACCTCTCAACCGACGAGGTTGATGTCTAGACTTTTTATAGGAACTTTGCAAAGCAAAGGTTTTATAACTGTCTGGACGTGACTGGACACACAACATTTCAAGTTGATAAAAGCGTTATACACGGTAGAGAAATCTCTCTAGAATTTTACTGAAATAAAAATGTTTTAAAAGTTTACATGTTAGAGCAACTCTAGGAGATATTCACTCTAGTTAGAGGCAAAATAGAGAAATCTCAACTTTTCTCTATCTCGTACTTTACAAGCTGTTTACACGGCAGACAATAGTTACCTCTCGCTTAGAGTTAATTTTCTATCTCGAATTGTTGCCCACGCTTGTTGTATGTATATATGTATTTATATCAAAGCCACGATGTAGAAAATATAGCTGGCGCCATCAGAGGAACGCTAACCGTTTGTCGATTTGACGGCATTCACCTATTTGATGTCGTCATTAAATACATTTTCGCAATATGGACAAGAACTAAGTTTTCAAATTGTACTTATTTTCCGAAAAAATTGTACCTAAAAGTAGACAAATGTACCTAAAAATTAAACATGGCAACCTCTCTCTTCGTTACTACATATGTGTAGTTTTGGACTCACATTAAACAATCTTTAATATTTAAAATTCCCTTGAAAGGAGTTTCTCCGATCAGTTCCATATCAAAATGGACGGGGTTCACACTTCAAGTTTTTGATTTGTTTAAAATTTTTAGAGTTGATACATAAACATAAATAATAAATAAATATGAAATTTGACTTTGATTAATACATTTTTCAAAACTTTACAGCATAAAAACAAAAACAAATTGATTTATCAGTTTTCCAAATAACTCGAGAACGGGGCGAGGAAAAAATTTATTAGACTAAAATCTAATGGGCTACAAAACTGCATACTCAAAAAATTCTTAAATAAATTGAAAAAAAATTGTAAATTTGTAATGTACTCATTTTACTCAACTTCGATGTAAAAAAAATAAGAACTCAAATTATTTTAGAGTGCATGCACCCCATAATACTATACTTAAATATTGCACAATGCTCAGAGCTACCATTGTGATTTTTTTTCAATTTTTTTGGAGATGGCATATTTTCAAAACCTAATTTTATTTTATCAACAAGAAAAAAAGTTTTAAAAATATTTCTTTGCATAGAGAATTTTGATGAGTGTATGTGTGATTTCCCTACAAGAAATCTTACTGGC
>NW_023458563.1:10791099-10795677 GCF_013731165.1 Rhagoletis pomonella
TCGCATTTTTTTAAGATACGAGGTTGAGAAAGTAAGGCATCGATATGTATGTATGTATGTATTGCTGCGCTCCTATTACTATACGAACAAACTTATTTGCAGAAAAAATCTTTTACCGAAATGAGTTTGAATGACTTGAATGTTTTCCATTCACTGATTCTCATTCTTTTCATTTATTTCGGTTCAGGCATTAGTACAATAAGATTCAATCTTTTATAGTACTACAATGATAAAAGTAAAGATAATACTTATTTATTTATATATTGCAAATTAAAATTCTAAAATATATACAAACGCATATGACACATTCAATTAAACAGAAAATAACACGGATACATAAAACTTATAACATATATACAAACATTATGGTATGTTAACAAAGCTCAAAAAATGACTTAATTATATATTATTGCAAATATGTAGATGGTTCATAAATTTTTAGCGAAATAATTATAAAGAGTATTTTTGAAGTTGCTTCTGTTGATATTGCTCCTAATGATAGCAGGTATATAGTTCCGAATTCTCATAGCATTGATGAAATACAGTCTTGTGGAGCTCATAAGTTTGAAGACAGGCACAATTAGATCATAAGAACGCTCAGATTTTGGAAAAATCAATTTTTCATAAAGGCAATGTGGTTCTTTTGAACTCAGCAGTTTAAAGTAACAAGTAAGAAAGTCTAAGTTCGGGCGGAGCCGAACATTAAATACCCGGCGCAAGTATTAAATATATGTTTTTTCACCTTTCCGAAACCTTCCGCTAGATGGTAAGCCGGGGTGTAGCAATTTTGAGTAAATTAGCGTCCTTCAATTTCGAAATATTGAAGTTTCAAGCATTTCTGAAATTTACCGTTATATGAGAAGCGGGCGTTATTTTAGTCCGATTTCAATAATTTTCAACGTTTTGCTTATATGTGGCAAGCACAATAGAAAATACCGACTTTGGTACAAATTGGTAGAACGGTTACCGATATACTTATATGTGATCATAAGTGGGCGGTGCCACGCACATTTTCCAAAATTTTACCATAAACGTATTTCTTGGTAAAGAAATGTTGCAAGCACCAATTTTGAATAAATTAGCTTCAATATTTACTGATTTATCGAAGATTTTGTATTTCTCTAAATTACCGTTATATGGGATGTGGGCGTGGTTATTGTCCGATTTTAAAAAGTTTCGGCGATTTTTTATGCTGTACCAAGGCCAACAACTGTGCCAAGTTTGGAAGAAATCGGTGCAGCGGTTACCAAGATATACACATGTAACCATAAGTGGGCGTGGCTACGCCCATTTTCCAAAAATTTATAATGTTCTTATTTTTCGTCTAAAAATTATTGTAAATATCAATTTTGAGTGAATTATCTTCAGTAGTTACTAAAATATCGCAGTTTTCGTATTTCTGGAAATTACCGTTATATGGGAAGTAGGCGTGGTTAAAGTCCGATTTCCCATTTCGCCCATTTTCAATACCAACCTACCTTGGATTAAGGGAAATCTACATACCAAATTTCGTTGAGATATCTCAATTTTTGCTCGAGTTATCGTGTACACGGGCGGACGGACAGACGGACAGACGGACGGACAGACAGACATGGCTTAATCGATTTCTTTTTTCATCCTGATCATTTATGTATACATTTGTCTATATCTATCTCGATTCGGTTTGGCTGTTACAAACAACCGTTATGTGAACAAAATTAATATACCCTTGTGCACAAGTGCGCTCGGTTATAAAAATACAGTTTCTGGCTTTTAAATAATCAGAAATTTCACATCCTAGTAAACTAGACCTCCAGGCGGATATATGATCAAATTTTCGTATTCCATAGACATAGCGCGTAACATTATTAAATAAGGTATAAATTTTATGAGAAGACCTGGAGTCGAGCTTGCCTTATACCAACTCAGAATAGGTAATAGTAGGCAAAATTAATTGACGCGCCATCTTTTGTTTGATAAGAGTTGGAGTAAACGGTGCAGATTGCCTTAAATTTCTTAGAGTACAATATACTTTGTCCAAGACGGAGTTAATGTGATCGACACAGGTGAGGTTAGAATTAATAACAAAACCCAGATTGGTTATTTTTTCGACTAATACAAGAGAAGTCGTACCGAGACAAACTGGTGGAATGTAGCTAAAACTGACTTTCTTCATGTAGACAGGTAGAACATACGACTTCACCGGGTTAAGACAGAGGCCGTTTTGAGTGGCCCATCGCGAAACAGAAGACAAGTCCTGATTAAGTTTTGCCGTAGTTATAATTACATCCTGGAATCGACCAGATAAGTATATCTGGAGATCATCTGCATATGCATGAGCATTTACATATCGGAAAGTCAAGAAAATATCATTGATGAAAGCGCTAAATAACAACGGAGCCAAAATGGGCCCTTGGGGAACGCCACAGATCACAGACTTTGTCTTTGAGGATACTGAGCCAATCTTCACACGCTGGGTTCTGCCTGATAAATAACTTTTCATGAGGGAAAGTGCATTTTTGCCAAAGCCGAAGTAGTAAGTGAGCTTTGAGCAGAGCAATGTATGATCAACGGAGTCAAATGCTTTGGAAAAGTCTAGTAAACACAGTAGGGACAATTCACATTTGTCATAAGAAATTCGTAAGTCGTCTAAAATTTTAACCATTGCGGTAGCACATCCATGCCCAGCTCTAAAGCCTGACTGGAAAGGGGAAAGCAAATGATTTTCCGACATATGGCAGGAGATTTGTTCAAACATAATCGACTCAAATACTTTTGATAAAGCAGGTAAAGCACTTATAGGACGAAAATCACAAGGAGAACACGCACGTTTATTCTTGGCGACAGGGCAAACAGAGGCAACGTTCCAAAGGTTTGGAAAGCATGATGTAGTGATGCAGTGATTGATAATGTGGGTCAGAGAACTTAAAGTATAAGGCATAGCTAACCTTACAAATCGAATGGGTATACCATCCTCCCCGACTGCATTAGATTTGATTTTCAGTATGCATCTAGCCACATCACATTCTGTTACGGTTGAAAATTCAAACGGTACGCCCAGGTATGAAGCGGAAGTCCACGGAACAAATTGAGACAAACCACCATTAGACATAGGACTAGAAACAAACATATCATTCAGACTATCAACATTCAACATACATTCAGTTTTTTCATTAGCTTGTATTCGAAGGTTTTTAATATTACGCCATAAGGTGCCCGAGGGAAGAGAGGAATCTAGCTTGGCTGCAAAGAATCTTTGCTTTTCAGCTCTAACAATTGCAGTGGCTTTATTTCTTGCCACGCGAAAAGAGTCCCAGTTAGCTTTTGAGCGATTTTGCTTCCAAAGGCGATAAGCTTTTGTTCGCGCTTTTATAGCTTCCCTGACTTTGGCGTTAAACGCAGCGGAACGTAAGTATTGCAGAGAGACACCAATTTATTGTTTAAAAAAGCAAGTTTTTCATTTAAAGAGCCAAAATACCAACATTCAGTTCAAACAACATTTTCTAGTTCCAAACGCAGTGCATTTAGGTCGATTGAGCGAAAGTCTCTGAAGGTATACACTTTTCCACAGCAAGAATCACTAAAGTGAATGTCAAGAGAGCAAAAAATTAAATCATGGTCAGAAACAAATGAAATTTGGTCAAATTTTAACACAGAGGAACGATCAGAAATGACAAAATAATCAAGAAGACTAGGATTACAATTATTACAGAACCTAGTAGGTTGAGACATCATCTGAGAAGGAGGAACATATTTTATCACGGACCAGAATATTGATATTAAAATCACCACAGAGTATAACATTATCATAGTCCATAAGCATCGTAGACAGTTTCTCAAACAAAGGACTAGTACAAGAGGATCTATTAGGAATATAAACACAAGAGACAAGAACTTTTTTTAGGCGATCGGACAACTCAACAAATAAAACGAGCGAAGTTCACAATAGCGCTATTCTTCATCGAATGAGCGCCATAATACCAAATGAAAATTCGTTCGCTCAGCACTTTCGACCACAGTCGAAAATCGAATGCAGCTCATAATAGGGGCCTAAAATAAACGTAGACCGTTAGCATAAATTATGCAGATCAGTGCGCGTATCAATTTTCTGCGCAGGTAAATTTTTGTCAACTTTGACATATACAGCGCCGCGCAGCGTAAATACTGATGCCAACTTCCCCTCTCTCCTTAATGATATAGCCTCCTGCAATGTCTTCCTGGATCGGCAGCCAGGCTCTCGAATAGCGAAAATTTTCCCTCAAGGCCAACAGCAGTAAGAGAAATTATAGACTTAGTTCGCTTTCTGTAGTCACTAAAAGCACGAAGAGTTCGTTTGCGATCAAGCGGGGAAAAAAATTGTATCACAATTGCGCTGTTAGGGTTGTTGCTGGACGGCTTAGTGCGGAAAATATCCCGTACTTGGGGAACAAGAAAATCGATGGATAGACATATAAGATTAAATACGCTCTTCAAATTTTCTCCCTCAGTATATGGAATGCCAAATGCAATAGCATCAGCAGCGATATCGGGAGCGAATTTTTTGTTTTCCGCCTTTTCAATTTCAGCTTTCAGTCGCTGCACTTCAGTTTCAAAACTCTG
>NW_023458563.1:10795777-10814715 GCF_013731165.1 Rhagoletis pomonella
CACTGATTCAGATCTATCTAAGAATGAATCTTCTCCAGTATTGTTGAGTGAATCCTCTGGAGTCATCACAGTAAAAAGAGCACGGAAAGGCCAGGGAGATAAGCAAAACTGGACTAGAAACCGTCAAAAACTAAAGCGAATGCGTGGTCGGGAGTATGCATCGATTAAGAGAAGCAAAAAAGAAACTGGGATAATGGAAATAAGAAAAGAAAGAACTTTGAAAGCTCGGTGCCGTTCGGAAATATGTGCGAAAAAATTTGATAAGCAGTGCAATGAAATTACAGAAGAAAATAGGAAGGATATTTTTAAAGCATTTTGGTTACTGTCATGGGAAGAAAAAAAAAACGTTTGTCGTTGCTATGATGTCCCAAAGGCCGGTCGTTTCAAGAACAACTGGTACTATTTCTCGGCGAGTAAACACATTAGTCTACACTTTCAAAATTTCAGGAGAGGTCAAGTTTGTTTGCAAAAAAATGTTTTTAGGCACGCTGTCTCTTGGTGAGAGGAGCGTGTCCAAATGGATTACTGCCAATCTACATACAAGCGACATTGGCTTGGTAAAGAAAAGTGAAACAGTAAATCGAAAAAGCAAAAGAAACATTGCCAAAGTAAATCATGTGAACTGTTTTCTACAGAATTTGCCTAAAATGCCTTCACACTATTGCCGACAAAGTACAAGTAGAGAATATGTAGACGTTCAGTACAAAACTTGGGCAGAAGTGTACAAAGATTTTGAAAAATATTTGAAAGATAGCAACAATAGTGAAGCTGAAAAGGCAAAGTACAAATGCTTTTTAGACGCTGTACACAAAGCCAATATTAGTATATACAAGCCCAAGAAAGACCAATGTGATATCTGTTTTGCGTACAAAAATAAAAATGTGCCAGAATTTGAATATCAGATTCATATAAAAAATAAGGAGCGTGCTAGGAAAGAGAAATCCGAAGACAAGGAACTTTGTTGTAAAGGTGATATCCAAATGTTCACGGTAGATTTGCAAGCAGTGCAAACAATTCCTCTACTTACAACTGGAGCAAACTACTTCAAAACAAAACTGTGTGTGCACCAATTCACAATTTATAACGAATTTGACAAAAATGTTAATTGCAATGTCTGGCATGAAGCCGAAGGTGGCATGGACTCTAATGTGTTTACTTCTTGTTTGTTGGACTTTTTAGAGAAATTGGAAGACAAATCAAAACCGATAATAATTTACAGTGATGGGTGCTGTGCACAAAATCGAAACGTGACACTTTCGAATACCTTGCAACAGTATGCTATAACTCACCATGCAGAAATTCAACAAAAATACCTGGTATTTGGCCACACTCAAATGGAGTGCGATTCTGTACATGCCTCCATAGAACGGAAGAAGAAAGGAAGAGAACTCTACGTGCCAGCTGATTTTAACACGGTTATAAACCAATCCAGATTGTCGCAACCTTATCGCGTTAATTACTTAAAACACACGTTTTTCCGCGATTTTTCTCAAATAAATTACTTGAAGTCAATTCGACCAGGCACAAAGAAGGGCGACCCATGTGTTGTTGATTTACGAGCTCTTAAATATACCTTAAATGACGGAGTTCAATATAAATTATGTTTTGATGAAGAGTGGAATATATTACCTCATTATAAATTGCGACCACAAGTGCAGCACAATGATGACTTAGTAATACCGGGTCTCTACAATCAGCAACTACCGATTTCTAAAAGAAAGTATGAAGATTTACAGGTCTTAAAACGTATGATTCCAGCAGACTATCATTCATTTTATGACAATTTGCCAACCCAATGATATAATTAAATTAAAATAAATTAATATGAATTCTATTTTTTTTTTTATAATATCCTCTAACAAATAAAACATTAATTTCAAACAAAATATTTAGCCAATTCACAAGGTCTTTTATTTCATGCTATCGTCTGTTGTGCTATGTTTTTTTGATAAACTTATATGAGAAACCATGGCAACAAAATAAACCATACAACGATACGAAGAATATGAGACTCTTGTGAATTGGCCAATTGTTTTTATTTAATAGTTTCGAAGTCTCTTCGTTGTATACATATAAGTGCAGCAAACGAGTAACTTATAAATCAAGTTTCAAAAATGAAATTATGGTTAATGCAGAAACCTCGAATCTTAAAAAACTCGTTTTATGCGTAAACTAACATATATAAGTATATAATTTTTACCTGTGCACATAGCTATAATTTATGTCTTAATAATTGCATTACAATTTTTACATAAAAAACGACGGTAAAAAAATAAACAGTTTTTTTTTGTTTCCTGAAAAGTTACCTTATTTAAGATACGAGGTTGAGAAAGTAAGGCATCGATATGTGAAGATGAAGATAAAGATAAAGATGAAGATGAATATGAAGATGAAGATGAATATGAAGATGAATATGAAGATGAAGATGAAGATGAAGATGAAGATGAAGATGAAGATGAAGGTGAAGATGAAGATGAAGATGAAGATGAAGATGGAGATGAAGATGAAGATGAAGATAAATATGAAGATGAAGATGAAGATGAAGATGAAGATGAAGATGAAGATGAAGATGAAGATGAAGATGAAGATGAAGATGAATATGAAGATGAAGATGAAAAAGAAGATGAAGATGAACATAAATATGAAAATGAACACGAACATGAACATGACCATTAGTTTTTTTATTCGGACGTTGGGATAGCGCACTATCCATCAAGTGACCTGTATGAAATTTCGATGAAACCACCTCACCGGGACTGCTTTCGCACATCATCAGAGAGGGGCCGTGGCATACAGAATGCCTCACTCCATAACGCCATTTCCATATTCCCCCATCCACATTTGCGATAAAGGGTTCGGAGCGTTTTACCGACTGTGCTTCGTGGAAATTCCTTTAGAGTGAAAAACAAGAGTGAAACACAATTAATTTCAATTAATTCATTTATTTCACTGATTATAGCCTCTTTCCATCCGTCGGCTTTGTTCCCTTACTCTAAGCTCAGTCATTATTTCTTTACTGGCAGATTTTACTCCGTCCGAGATCTTATTGCCATTAAGCATATATGATAGCAAGTTTTCAGGACTCGGACTAGCCAGAATAAAATCTTTTAATTCGTTTCTTTTCGCGGAAAAAGAAGGACACGTAAAGAATATATGCTCGGCAGTTTCCGGTACACTTCCACATGAACCACACGCCATTGTGTCATCATGACCATACTTGCACAAGTGCTGTCTGAAACAGCAATGTCCACTCAGTAGGTCATATAAAAATCTACTTCGCCATGTGATCTGTTTAGCCAGGCTTCGATGTTCAGGATGAGTCTGAAAGTCCAGCGACCCGACGTAGATACTTTCCACCATTGTTGCCATTGGGCGAGACTTTTTTAGCGTTCGACCGCGATCTCGTGCTTAACGTGCCATTGGGTCGGTGCGCTGGATCTCGCTAGCCATTAGGTCAACAGGCATTATACCAGCAATCACACTGGCCGCATACATAACTACCGATTGTGTTACCTTGCTCACGAGTTTCCTTCGATTCTGGCTAGGACCTCCTAAATTTTCCATTAACATAGCTAACGCGCTATGGCCCGTAGCCGCTTTCTTACTAACCTTTTCAATGTGTATTTTGTATGATAACCTAGCATCTATTATCACACCTTACTATCTTACTGCTGGGAGGGTCTCAAATACATACCCATTTACATTCAACCACGTACTTTCTTTCTTCTTCCTACTTATTATAAGTACACCTTAAGTTTTCTGGATAGCTAGCTGCAAACCATTATTCTTAAGCCATTCGTCGACTAAGTTAGCAGTACTTTAGGTGGCCGTCCGTACGCTCTTAATATATTTCGCTACGACAACTAGCGCAAAATCATCCCATAGCCAATTATTTTAACACCTTTTGGAACAGGCAGGCGTAAGACTCCATCGTAAGCAATGATCCACAGCAACGGACCGAGGACGGAACCTTGAGGGACATCTCTAGTACCGATATATTCCTGCGTACCTACAGCAGTACTATAAAAAGAAGTCTATTACATAGACAACTACTTATTATGTTTATAAAATATCCCGGGGTGTTGATCGATTTCTGCGCACTAATAATATGCGGCCAGCCTAGTGAGTTGAACGGATTCTTAACATCTCGGGTTACTACCGCGCAGAATTCTTTTGAGCCGTTTTTTCAGCGTTTACCTTTTATTGCTTCTTCGGCTATGTCAGTGACTCTACGTATTGCGTCGACTGTTGACCTACCTTTTCGAAAACCATACTGTGCATCAGACAAACAATGCGTATAACCAATATGCTACCATATACGGTTACAGATGTTACGCTCCAACAACTTACCTAAAGCATCAATCATGCCCTGTGGTTTGCCAATCTTTGTGAGTAGGACCAGCCTCTGCCTTTTCCACCTATTCGGGAATATACCGGCCTGAAGGCATCTATTAAAATCTTTTGAAAATGCTGATAGTGTTCTGCCCACTGCCGCTTTAATGGCAATATTTGGGATACCATCAGGGCCGGGAGCCTTGTTGGTTTTTAACCGTTTGGCCGCACTTTCAATCTATACAGGAGGAGCACAGGCATTTTCCATCGAATCTTTGGACACTGGCAATGGTTGAGGATCCGCCTGCGGAAAAAGGGTATCTACTACTTCTTTAAGCAATGTCGGGCATGTTGGCATCTGTATTTGGCTAGCTTTGAACTTTTTCATTACCACTTTATAGGCGCCGCCTCAAGGATACTCATCAACTTCGTTACAAAGTTCCTTGATACAAGCTGCAAACGTAAATTTGTGTTATTTTCCAATTGAATGTTAAATATCGCAAATTTGTAGGCATGGGTTGCACTGCGCTGCGCGCGCCAACTGCGTTAAAACCGTACCCGGAGTTGACACGCCAACACCAATTTATGAAAAGCGCTAGCGCCACTAAAATTACACGTTTAATGTTGCTTTTGAGTGGTGAGACAGTGATGCCAGATTGTGGATAATTTCCCTATTTGAGGGATATTTTGCATCAAAAATTAATAAAAGGTAAAAAAGGGACATTTCATATAAATAAGGGATTTTCTTTTGACGAAGTTATTGTTGCATAATTGATCAAAATTCAAGAATATTCGACATTCTTACGTAAATAATCGTTCTGAAGATGTGATGTGGAGTGAAATGGTATACAATTGTTAAAAAGTATAAGGACAATTTCGAAAATTTTCTTACGTTAACCAATTCAAGCGCTGAGTAAGAAAGAATCTTTTCAGTTGTAACTGGTGTTTCATGTAAAAAGCGGAACAAATTATCTGATGAAATGTTAAATAGCACATGAATGTGCTTCAATTTTAAAGTCACCAAAAAATTCTTTTAGGCCCTTAGTGAGTGAGCAAAAAAATGAATAAGTGAAAAAAATGCAGAAAAAGGGTTTTTTTCTTAACAGCGGTCGGCCCTCAGCAGGCAATGGCAAACCTCCGAGTGTATTCCTACCATGAAAAACTGCTTCTCATAAAAATACACTCGCCATTCGGAGTCGGCGTAAAACTGTAGGTCCCTCCCCTTTGTGTGACAACATCAAGGGGACCGCCACAAATTGGAGGAAAAGCACATATTTGTAAGCGCCAAACTATTATTATTATTTTATATGAATTTTACTTCTTTACTACTGAAATATGTATATGTTTAAATTCGTTGGGAATTTTGTGGGATAAATTTTCAAGATGTGGGTAATTGAGGGATTTTTTCCCCATTTTCGTGGGATTTTTAACAGAGAGTGTCTGGCATCACTGTGGTGAGAACGGCAGAATCTTATGTATCATGGCAAATGTAAAGCCTTTTCTAAAGAATGATCAGAATATCGTGGTATTTACTACATTCCTAGCAGTTAAATTCGGTTGGCGGTGCAAGTGTTGCTCAGCGCAGAAAATTAAAGAAATAATAGACATGACACGACTGTATTATATATGACACTGTATGACTGTGGTGACACTCAGATGGCACCGTGTTCAAATCAATACACTGCGCTATTGCGCTGACACCACAGGTGGCGCCGGCGTTATTGAGCTAGCGCCATAAAAATTGCTCTATTACCCATGGCTACAAATTTTCTTTATTTCATTTCTCTATGAGCAATAAGACCAACTTTTAAACTTAACAATTGAGTAATAAAGCAAAATAGTGCACATAGTAGTCACCCAGTTACATTTGACAAAAAGTAGTACATTATCAAGTTAAATGGACGGATTTATAAGTATACAATTTTGAAAGTGCCCAACGTCGCGGTGGTCCGCGTTCGAGGTCGCACTCGCGTCCCACGGCCCCCTTTTCTCCTTTCGCAATTATGCACTGGTGGCATTATAACCGTTTAGAAAAACGAAAAATAATAAAATGACACTAGTTCACTTCTGAAATTGCTTTTTAATGTCCAAGTAATGGGAATTATTGCGTATGGTGTTATTGCATGCACCCCACCCATGGTGGAATTATTCCAGGTGAAGTAATATGAGAAGAAAGATTTTGACACTGCGTTATTTGAAAATTTGCCTCAAAAAAGGTGACTAAAGGCAGCCGAATGTCAGAAATTAAAGCGAGGAAGCTGTTTTATTACTTCGCCTGTTTATTGCGCCATTCATTCCACCTGCTTGTACCCCGGGTATACGTTCAAATTTAGAAGTCTGAGAGTCAGTGTTTGAAAAGCTGTCAGCATAGCAGCAACAGCACTAAAAAACCTGCTGTTGCTGTGCTGCGATCTCAATTCCTTCCTCTTGAATCTTTTGTGACTTTGCTTTGCTGCGCACATATCCAAAGCTAAACCGCAGCACAGCTGAAATGTGGGTTTGATTTTGCTGTTCCGTTGCTTTGGCTGCGAAATTTCAAACAGTTCAGCCACAGCGCAGTCCCTATTCGCTTTTTATGTGCTGTCGCTTTAACTGCCGAAGCTATGTACGAACAGCGCAGCACAGAACAACTTTATATTTGTTTATTTATTTTAAGTCATATGAAACACTAATTTCTTACTGACTACAGGAAGGAATTGCTTAGGAACTAGTTAAAATAATTATACAGTAGGCTCCGGACAGCTCCAGGCGACAAGGACGGGTCCAAGTTAGGAATATTATTTAATTCAGGCAGAGTTCTTAGCATGGGAGCAAATGTAAGGTAATCAAATTTAGGAAACTCAGTACAAAACAAAAAAACAAAGGGGCGTGTCGGTGATACCGCGCAGGAATTAAGAAGTTTAATTTCTCCACTAGGGCAGTCAACAGTACAATGTAGCACATTCACTACAAAGCTGCAAGAGAGAGAGGAAGATCTGGATTGTAAAGTTTTCAGGGATAAGTAAAGTTTAAAGAACGGAGTGCAAACTTAATAAATATTTTCTGATATACCACATTTCCTTTAAAAGAATAATTACAGAAATTGGTTAACGTGGTCCAAAGTTATGCGGTAACATGTGTACATAAGCAGTAAATAATAAAAAATATTCCGACGATTTGATAACCTCCTCCTTCTTTTGAAGTCGTTTAAAAATAACAAAAAAAATTAAACTTTAAAAACTTTGCAAATATTTAACGAAAATCACCATGTACTCATTTCTGCTCCCTACTGTAGGTCCAATCTGTCATTTGGAAATATTTTGATAATAAAGATATTGGAATAGCAAATTTGAAATGAAATACACTTAGGTCTCTTTTTATGCGGTTTATTTTTATGCGGATTTGAGTTTATGCGGTTTTTTAAACCATTTTTTCGCTGTAGCGATTTTGCTTTTTTGAGAGTTTGTATTACTTTTTTTCAGTGTGTAAGAGACAGTGCTTCTGATTAATAATTTGCATTTGTATTCTTACATAATTCATGTATTTATTGTGGTATTTTCTTCGTTTTTGGTTAAAATACCGACACAATTTTATTTATTTCATTAATGTTCAGTTTTAGGTGGAATAATAAGTGTTGAAGTGAAGAAATAAATGTCTTTTGTTTGCTAATATTGCTTCACTGGATTTTCGTATGTGGTTTTTTAGAATTTTTTACATCGAGTATCTGAATTTATGCGGTTTTGGAAATGCTGGAACGCATCCCCTGTTTTTGTATGGAAGTAAAGAACTTTTTTTTATGCGGCTTTCTGAGGAACGCATGTACCGCATAAAAAAAGACCTAAGTGTGTATTAGAAATATATATCGCTAAGCTAATTGCATATATATGCTTAAGTGATTTTCGCCTAAATAATAGTAGTCGATATGAAAAATTATCTTAGCTTGTATATTTAACTAGAGGCTTTGCAATACATACATACATATCGTTACTTTAATATAGAAACGCCCTGACTCTTATAGTCGCTGAAATACAAAAATGCGTAACTAAGTAAAAATTCAAAATTCCCCTTTGATTGATTATGATGCATTTCATCGAATTCTAAGTCCCCACATCATTTTAAGCAATAAACATTTTTAGTTAGTTACGGCTTTTTTGCATTTCAGCGACTATATGAGTTAGGGCCTTTCTATATTAAGGTAACAATATGTATTTGTGTGATGAAAGACATGAGTATATGTTTACATACATACATATTTACAAAGGCAGTCGTTGAGAACTGTTCAGAAATCTGCGAAGAACTTCACAGCACAGCAACAGTCGAATTGCATTTTTTCTTCGTACTGCTGTCGCTTTACTGTCGCGGTGCTACTATCTTGGCAGCAAATCGACAGTACAGTTTAATTTTTATACCCGAGCGCACTTGTGCACAAGGGTATTATAACTTTGTTCACATAACGGTTGTTTGTAACAGGCAAAACGAATCGAGATAGATATAGACAAATGTATACATAAATGATCAGGATGAAAAGAGAAATCGATTAAGCGGTGACTGTCTGTCCGTCCGTCCGTCTGTCTGTCTGTGCACACGATAACTCGAGTAAAAATTGAGATATCTTAACGAAACTTGGTACTTTCGGGCGTAGGACGGATGGTATTGAAAGTGGGCAAAATCGGACAATAACCACGCCTACCTCCCATATAACGGTAGTTTTCAGAAATACAAAAACTGCGATATTTTAGTAACTACTGAAGATAATTCACTCAAAATTGATATTTATAATAAATTTTAGACGAAAAATAAGAATATTAACATTTTTTTGAAAACGGGCGTAGCCACGCCCACTTATGGTTACATGTGTATATCTTGGTAACCGCTGCATCAATTTATTCCAAACTTTGCGCAGTTGTTGGCCTTAATACAGCATACTAAATGGCCGAAAATTTTAAAAATCGGATAATAACCACGCCCACTTCCCATATAACGGTAATTTCCAGAAATACGAAAACTGCGATAGTTTCGTAACTACTGAAGATAATTGACTCAAAATTGATATTTATAATAAATTCTAGACGAAATATAAGAATATTAAAATTTTTTTGAAAATGGGCGTAGCCACGCCCACTTATGGTTACATGGGTATATCTTGGTAACCGCTGCATCAATTTATTCCAAACTTTGCACAGTTGTTGGCCTTAATACAGCATACTAAATGGCCGAAAATTTTAAAAATTGGACAATAACCACGCCCACTTCCCATATAACGGTAATTTTCAGAAATACGAATACTGCGATATTTTAGTAACTACTGAAGATTATTCACTCAAAATTGATATTTACAATAAGTTTTAGACGAAAAATAAGAATATTATAAATTTTTGGAAAATGGGCGTAGCCACGCCCAGTTATGTTTACATGTGTATATCTTGGTAACCGCTGCACCAATTTCTTCCAAACTTGGCACAGTTGTTAACCTTGGTATAACATACGAAATGGCCGAAAATTTTTAAAATAGGACAATAATCCCATATAACGGTAATTTAGAGAAATACGAAATCTTCGATAAATCAGTAATTATTGAAGCTAATTTATTCAAAATTGATGCTTGCAACAATTCGTTACCAAGAAATACGTTTAGGATACAATTTTGAAAAATGGGCGTGGCACCGCCCACTTATGATCACATATATGTATCTCGGTAACCGTTCTACCAATTTGTACCAAACTCGGTGTGGCTATTGTACTTGCCACATAGAAGCAAAACGTTGAAACTTATTGAAATCGAACTAAAATTACGGCCGCTTTTCATATAACAGTAAATTTCAGATATGCTTGAAACTTCAATATTTCGAAATTTAAGGACGCCAATTTACTCAAAATGGATACACCTCGGTTTACCATGTAGCGGTAGCTTTCGGAAAGGTGAAAAACATATATTTAATACTTGCGCCGGGTATTTAATGTTCGGCTCCGCCCGAACTTAATCTTTTTTACTTGTTTTGTTTTTACTTTCGCTTTGCTGTTAACTTTTAAAATTCCCACAACCACAGCAAAGTCGAAGCAAATGAAAAAGAAAAATGA
Source organism: Rhagoletis pomonella (assembly GCF_013731165.1). Classification (NCBI taxonomy): domain Eukaryota; kingdom Metazoa; phylum Arthropoda; class Insecta; order Diptera; family Tephritidae; genus Rhagoletis; species Rhagoletis pomonella. The sequence goes on from NW_023458563.1 coordinate 10,806,167, forward strand.
AAGCAATTTCAAACGCTGCTGAGAGTAGGTAAAATTTTACATATTTTTACATCACTATTTCGTACCACATGTTCGCTTCGTCTTTGTAAAGGCCGGTCCACATAGAACTTTCGCGTTGGCTTTGGCGTTGGTTTGACAGAACGCACGTTTAAAGTATGCTTGCTACAATGAACGCTTGGCAGCGAATGCTTGGGCCACTAAATTAACATACTAACGGCAGATAAATTAATATTTCATATCAATAATTGCGTTAAACACGATATTTCTTGCCCGCACTAGATTAAAAAGGAAAAAAATTTCACATAATTTTATTTATTTGCAACAGCTGACGAGTGACGCACGCGCAAAGTTGAGAGTTGGCCATCTTTTTGCTTTGTGTTGGCGTGAGCGTTGTCGAATTTTGGCTATGTAGACGGCTGCATTTGAATTCATGTATTCATATTCAGCTGTTGAAGCGACGCCAACGCCAACGCAACGCCAAAGTTCTATGTGGACGGGCCTTAACACTCCATTAGGCGCATGGGTTCTACTCACGCGGTTAGTCGCGTGGATTACAATAGTAGTCCAACTTCTTTGGCTGCTATAATATTTTATTAAAAAACAAAATTTATATTTGTTTCCAATAAATGTTTATTTATATTATTTTATACGTCTCAAACATATTTTGACTTTGGTTTTATCTAACTTTTTTGAGAGAAATATTAAAACAGGCAATGCGTGTTGTTTTGAGCCGTTTAATAGAAGGTTCTTAAGAATTATTGCAAATTCAAAGTATGCAATAAAAATAGCTAAACTAATTTCACATTTTTATTTTAAATAACAGACTTAATACAAACTGAACAGTGAGGAAATATAAAAGCATATAAACGAGGAAATACAAGTCAAATATGGATCATGTTTTTCTCTTCCAAATAAGCGATGCTCTCATCTCTCATATGATTCTTACATGCATATTTATCTACCACGATTGAGAGAAAATGTATTCTATTATTTTTGAATATTTACTACGTGTTTGGCAAATATTTCTTGTGGACTTCGCCGAAAGCAGTTTTCTGGCATGTCGGCTGGTGGAGGCTATAAATCTTTTCTATACAAAGTAGATGCCGTCCTCGACGACCAACTTCTCTTGACATATTAGTAATGGGTGTTCAGTTTGCGGTTTTACTAGCTCCCAAGCAATAATTTCCAAATTGTAAAAAAAAACTAAGCTTATTTTCATCTTCTTCATCCATAGAGCTTTCTTCTGTTTCCAAATGTATCTTTTTTGCATCAGAAATTTCAATTTCCATGTAAAACAACATATGACATATCTATAGTGAAATATTTGTTGTACATACTGAATAGCCTTAACATTGCTTATAAACAAAGTTAAATTCTTAGATATGCGAAAATAGCCAAATACAAAACAAAAAGTTAATGTTAATTTATGGAAACACTGAAATGTATAGACCCGAAATCGTTGGAATTTGCACTACAAAAAAGTTATAAAATTCAATGCTAATTTATAATGGACAAAGTCAAAATTTTTTTATGGAATTAAGATTTGTTTTTTGGAATTATAAAACTTATCTCAGTGTTCAAACAGACAAACTTCCAAAATGTGCACTTGGCAAAAAATGTTACGTAATTAGGCGCGTGGATTACAATTGTAGTCCACTCGTATTGAACTGTGGCTAAAAGTGGTAAATATGGGCCTAGCCCCTCAATTTTATACTAAGTGAGCACGAAAAGGATCGACACTCACCACCTATTTGTCGACTTTAAAGCCGCTTTTGACAGCACTAAAAGGAGTTGCCTATACGCCGTTATGTCTGAATTTGTCATCCCCTCAAAACTCATACGGCTGTGTAAAATGACGTTGAGCAATACCACCAGCTCCGTCAGAAATGGAAAAGACCTCTCTGAGCCGTTCGCCACAAAACGGGGTTTCAGACAGGGCGACTCCCTTTCGTGTGACTTCTTTAATCTGATGTTGGAGAAGATAATAAGAGCTGCAGAACTGAACCGCTCAGGAACAATTTACTACAAGAGCGTGCAATTGCTGGCTTATGCCGATGACATCGACATCATCGGTAACAAAAACCGCGAAGTCTGTTCTGCCTTTTCCAAGTTGGATAGGGAAGCAAAGCGCATGGGTCTGGTGGTGAACGAGGACAAGACGAAGTATCTCCTGTCATCAAACAAACAGTCAGCACATTCGCGCCTTGACACCCACGTCACTGTTGACAGTTACAATTTCGAGAAAGAAGAGAATTTCGTTTACTTGGGAACCAGCATTAACACCGATAATAATGTCAGCATTGAAATCCAACGTAGAATCACTCTTGCCAACAAGTGCTACTTTGGACTGAGTAGGCAATTCAGGAGTAAAGTCCTCTCTCGACGTACGAAAACCACGCTCTATAAATCACTCATCTTGCCCGTGCTGGTATATGGCGCAGAAGCATGGACAATGACAACATCCGATGAGGCGGCTCTTGGGGTGTTTGAGAGAAAGATTTTCGTCGCGTTGGCGACGGCGAGTACCGCAGACGATGGAACGATGAGCTGTATGAGCTTTACAACGATATGGACATAGTGCAGCGAATTAAAATACAGCGGCTCCGCTGGCTTGGCCATGTCGTTCGAATGGACACCGACGCTCCAGCTCTGAAAGTATTCAACTCGGAACCCGCTGGTGGTAGCAGAGGAAGAGGGAGGCCCCCACTGCGATGGAAAGATCAGGTGGAGAAGGACTTGGCTTCACTTGGCGTTTCCAATTGGCGTCAGTTGGCACAGAGGAGAAACGACTGGCGTGCTTTGCTGAACTCGGCCAAAATCGCTTAGGCGGTTACAGCGCCAAAAAAGAAGAAGAAGAGCACTTTTGTATATCATCGATAGCTATTCAAGCGGGCAAGGTCATCCTCCACCCAAGTTTTAATTGGTCCCTGCTAAAAGATGTGTGGATTACATATGTAGTCCACGCGAATAACGGAGGGTTAAACGAAATCTACACTTCGGATATGCAGGTGATGGCAATGCAGAAATTTTATCTGAAGATAAAACTCAAAACAATAGTCTCTGAGTTATATGCTGCGAACAGAGACGGCAACTTTTATTTGTACCGTGCCATGGTGGAATTATACCAGGTGAAGTAATTAGAGCGAGAAGAAAAATTTCGACACTGCCTTATTTGAAAAAATGCCTTAAAAAATTGACTATAAGGCAGCCGAATGTCAGAAAATAAGGCGAGAAAGCTGTTTTATTACTTCACCTGGTTTCATGCAAACATTTTAAGGCTTTCCAGCAATGCTTTCAACATATTAAAAAGCATGCAGACAAAATTCATAAAAAAGCGCTATGTCCAATTTTCCGAGTAGTTTTTAAAGACTATGCCTTTCCTATATTTTGTTAGACTTCTCATAACTAAAAATATTTTGTGAATATTACTTTCTTCATATGAATTATATCACTTTTTTTTATTTGTATTTCTGGGGCACTTTTTCCTTCTGTCAGTAAACTGTTTTTGTTACAAATAGTATAAATAAGCAACGAGAAATAAGGCGAAATTTATTTTATTTCCAACCTTTTTTGGAAATAAAGCAAAACTCAGGTTTTGGTATTATTTCCCATTTAAAAGTGAAATAAAGCAAAATTTGCGTTATTGCTTTTGTGTTATTTCACCCCGTGATTTCTGCATTTCACAGCACATACGCTATTTGTTCCGTTAAGTAAATGATTTTATGCACCAACTACCTACATCGTTTTGGACGTTTTGGCGAAACTCCGTAATTATACCTTTTATTTCCATTACTATAGACAAATGGTCTCTGTGCGTATAGGTATCGCTTATCTTCCACGTGATTTTTGTTGCCAGTGATTGACTACAAAAAGCTAAGTCAATAAAGGAGCCTCTGCCAACAGAAGCAGGTCCAGAGAAGCAAATGCTCTTAGCAAAGCGAGGCCTCGATTTGTGGTTCTACTGCTGCCCCATTCTAGGGTCCATGTACTGAAGTCTACTGCTATTATTTTTGGGGAATACATCGTGACATCTCGCACAAGTCTGTCTAGTAATGATTCAAATTCCTGCTGACTGAAGCTCGGTGGTGCATAACAGCTGTAAATATAGATCCCGCCGATCATTGTTTTAGCAAAATATGTACTTATGACTAGTGATCGGACTTTACAAAAATTCTGTGTGGTAAAATCTAGAAAAAAATGTGGTAGATCTCAGATTTTGGATCACACTTTGTACAAAAATTAAAGAAATTCTGTAAGGTTTCACCTAAATTGCAATTTTTTTAATTAGACTCTAAAAAAAATTAATTTTAGTATAACAAATTGCAGGATTGGAGTTGCTAAAAATTGCGTTGAGTTTTGGAAATTTTTTTCCTTGACAGTGTAAAGCGGTTCCTTCCATATTAAGATATTTTTCGAACATACATTTTCTTGCAACCTTGCGGAGTGCTGCCAGCGTTTCTTTTTATCACATCACGATGTACGCACGTTACAGAAAAGGGGCACCGAAATTGCGCATATGGAAAGCTTGCATTTAGACAATATTTCGGTTTCAACCGAAACTGTGCATGTATGCTTTATTTTAGTTTTTGCCGTATGCATTACAGTGAAACCCGCTTAAAACGGCCTCGAGCTCAATAAAAATTGTTGAATAAAAAATCAACGGTAATTTTTAGCCACTTGAAACTTATACATTATTACACTAAAATTTAATGGGCTATATGACTGTATACTCAAAAAACACTTCTGAGAAATAACTTTTTAAATTTTTGTGAATTTTTTTCTTTAAGTGTTCTATTAAATTTTAAGCTTAGGCTTAGATGGTATTTATTAGGTAATGAACTGTATTTTAATTGAAAAATCTTAAATAATGCTATGGTCTTGCTTTTAAACTACACTACTACTTCAATAAATGTTCATGTTTTATTCAAGGATTTACATATCTATGTAAGTTAACAAAAAGATGTAACTAAGATGTGTAGTGGTAAGCAGTGCGCGCTTTCACTCATCAGCACCTGGGTTCAAACCCTGGTCAAAGCAACATCGCAAAAAATATAGAAAAAGGTTTTTTCTTAACAGCGGTCGTCCCTCGGCAAGCAATGGCAAACCTTCGAGTGTATTTCTGCCATGAATAACGGCTTCTCATAAAAATACAATCGCCGTTCGGAGTCGGCGTAAAACTGTAGGTCCCTCCGCTTTGTGTGACGACATCAAGGCGCACACCACAAATCGGAGGAGAAGCTCGGCCAAACACTAACACATGTATAAGCGCCAATCTATTATTATTATTATTAAGTACCCGCATCGAGGTACTTAAGCGGGTTCTTTTAAGTACCCAACCCGCCTAAGTACCCCAAAAAGCTGACATTTTTCGTGAGGTACTTAAGCGGGTTTTACTGTACTTCGTTTTTTTCCATATGAATTATTTCGCTTTTAAAACGAGAGTATCCATATGCATAATTTCGGTATTTTCTCATATGCATTATTTTGGTTTTCAACCGAAACTGTGCATGTATGCATTACTTCGGGTTTTTCATATGCATTATTTCGGTTTCCAACCGAAACTGTGCATACATGCATTATTTCGGTTTTTGTCATATGCATTATTTCGGTTTTGAGTCGAAACTGTTCATGTATGCATTACTTGGTTTTTGTCATACACTCTAAAAAAAATTGTGTAGATTTCCTACCTAAAAGGTAGGTTACTGATTTCCTACCTTAGTATTCGCGAAATTACATGCTCGGTTATTAAATAGAAATTCGGACTTTTTAGAGTGTAATATAGCTGCTGTGGTGTGCGTAAATTTACTAGCTAGGTGTGTACAAGTTTCAAAATACACGTCTGCTGTTTCATTTCACCCGTAGAGTTGTGTAAAGCCGCTAACAAAAGGGATTTTTACATACGAAAATATGTAAACGAGAAAAATACATATTCATCGTGCAAATTTACCAAAAAAATTTAAAAATAAACTAAAATATAGTCGATTTATAGTCGCATTTTTAAACAGATTTTTTAGAGTGTATGCGTTATTTCGGTTTTCAAACGAAAATGTGCATATATGCATTATTTCAGTTTTTTAATATGCGTTATTTCGGTTTTCAACCGAAACTGTGCAAATATGCATTTCGGGTTTTTCATATGCATTATTTCGGTTTTCAAACGAAAGAGTTCATATGCATAATTTCGGTTTTTCTAATCAGCGTTGCCATTTTAGCCGTTTTCCGGCTAGATTTGGCCGGTTTTGATAGCAACTAGCCGGAGAAAATTCGATCTAGCCGGCAGCCGATTTGTTAGCCGGTTTGTAAAAAAAAGTTAGCCGTTTTTACTATTTGCCTAATTTTCAGGTGCAAAAAGTAAACAAGTTGTTCGAAAGCAATAATGCAGACCCAATGAAGATTTTTAATGAACTCAATGTTTTACTTTCGCATCTATGCTCCCTAGTGGTTATTAGCGCGGACACATTTGATCCTATATGCTTCCCGTTGGAACCATACCTTCCTCCATTTCCTCAGTTTTATCACAGTTTTGAAGAGTATTTAAAAACCAAAGTAAGCACAAACGCTTTTGACCACGAAGCCGAGAAAATAATTCGAGAAAATGGTCGCTATTACAACGCTTTTATCAACTTGCAATGTTGTGTTCCAGAAACTTTCAATGTTGTGGATCCAGAAGCTTTCAATGTTGTGTGTCCGACACCAAAGCAAAGCTTTGAAAAGCACCTATAAAAAAGCATAGTGAATAGGGCGAGGTAGATGACATCTAGATGTCGCCCTATGTACTACGTTTGCTACACCGGAAATAGACGACACGCCATTTCTTTAAATAAAATTAGTTTGACTATTGTCAACTAAATCGAATGCTTTGTAAGTGAAGTGACTTGTGGACCACTTGAGGTATAGGTGGACCAGTTGGTAACCACTTTGGGACCAGTTGGAAACTAGTTCGTGGGACCAGTTGGTAAGCAGTCGGCGACCAGTCCGTGAATCAGTTGGGAACCAGTTTGGGACTAGTCCGAAACTACTTACCTTCAGCCCAGTTGGGGACCAGTTTGTCTTTTTAAGCTCCTGTGGCCGTTTTAAGGGTAATTCTTAGGCTCCTGCACTGCCGCTCGGGGTTTCTGCCTTCTACGGTGGTAATTTTGGGCCGAGTTGCCTGTTTTGGCGGATTGTTGTGCTGTGTGCCGCGTATTACGTGTACCGGGTACCACTTTCTCGAGCGAATTGCTCTGGGGAACCTGTTGTGTGAGTTGCTGGCTTTTTGGCTAGACTTTGAGGAGGGTTTATACACGCATATCGGCGGAAATAGACGACACGCCATTTCTTTAAATAAAATTAATTGGTGCTCGTTTGTATGTACATACATATGTAAATGCATGTCTGTGCACCTTTCTATTAATATCGTTGAATTATTTTAATGTCTATTGCAAAATTTTATTCAGACAGGACTAAAAAGTAGAAAATCTATATATATAAAATTCAAATTATGTATGTACCTATAGACATACTTGGCTCCTAAACGAATAAGCCGATCGTAACCAAATTTTACACTCGCACTGGATATCTTCCAGGGATGGTCACAGGGTAAAAAATATTTTGATATATAAAGGGGGCGTGGCACCTCCCATACAAATGGAATTTTTCATTGTCCTTATCTCTGGAAGTATTTATGTTAGACCACTGAAATTTGGTGAGGGGTTATATGAGATCGATCCCTACCACCTCCAAAAAAACTGGGGATAACGAAAAAGGGGGCGTGGCACCTCCCATACGAATGAAATTTTTCACAGTCCATATCTCTGGAAGTATTTAGGTTAGACATCTGAAATTTGGTGAGGGGTTATATGAGATCGATCCCTACCACCTCCAAAAAAACTGGGGATAACGAAAAAGGGGGCGTGGCACCTTCCATACGAATGAAATTTTTCACAGTCCATATCTCTGGAAGTATTTAGGTTAGACATCTGAAATTTGGTGAGGGGTTATATGAGAGCGATCCCTACCACCTCCAAAAAAACTGGGGATAACGAAAAAGGGGGCGTGGCACCTCCCATACGAATGAAATTTTTCACAGTCCATATCTCTGGAAGTATTTAGGTTAGACATCTGAAATTTGGTGAGGGTTTATATGAGATCGATCCCTACCACCTCCAAAAAAACTGGGGATAACGAAAAAGGGGGCGTGGCACCTCCCATACGAATGCAATTTTTCACAGTCCATATCTCTGGAAGTATTTAGGTTAGACATCTGAAATTTGGTGAGGGGTTATATGAGATCGATCCCTACCACCTCCAAAAAAACTGGGGATAACGAAAAATGGGGCGTGGCACCTCCCATACGAATGAAATTTTTCACAGTCCATATCTCTGGAAGTATTTAGGCTAGACATCTGAAATTTGGTGAGGGGTTATATGAGATCGATCCCTACCACCTCCAAAAAAACTGGGGATAACGAAAAAGGGGGCGTTGCACCCCTCCCCGGGGTGAAACCCACGGGTATAAGCTAGTAAATAATATAAAAAAAACTTTTTAATATACAACGCTTTTATAAATG